>NC_073745.1:30051948-30361948 GCF_029784135.1 Toxorhynchites rutilus septentrionalis
AGAAGAGAAGAGAAGAGAAGAGAAGAGAAGAGAAGAGAAGAGAAGAGAAGAGAAGAGAAGAGAAGAGAAGAGAAGAGAAGAGAAAGAGAAGAGAAGAGAAGAGAAGAGAAGAGAAGAGAAGAGAAGAGAAGAGAAGAGAAGAGAAGAGAAGAGAAGAGAAGAGAAGAGAAGAGAAGAGAAGAAGAGAAGAGAAGAGAAGAGAAGAGAAGAGAAGAGAAGAGAAGAGAAGAGAAGAGAAGAGAAGAGAAGAGAAGAGAAAGAGAAGGAGAAGAGAAGAGAAGAGAAGAGAAGAGAAGAGAAGAGAAGAGAAGAGAAGAGAAGAGAAGAGAAGAGAAGAAAAGAGAAGAGAAGAGAAGAGAAGAGAAGAGAAAGAATGAAAGTGGAAGAAAAGGCTAGAAATTAAAACTCTAAAAATTATTATTAAGGCTTGAAATTTTTTATTTTGTTTTGAGTTCTATTTTTTTTGTTCAAAAAATTGTAATCATAGTTCTTTTAAAATCAATCTTCTATTTCTATTCTGCATTCTAGAATAAATTTTGGTTCTGAATTCTTGATCCTCTCTGAACGTTTTTTTTTAATTTTTTAATTTTTTCACATAAGTTTTAAATACTTCTTAAATCGTTCTATTCTGAATCGTAAGTTGAGTATTTTGTATTCTTGCTACTTCAGTCTTCATCTGAGTTTTGTGTTCCACATCAGATTTTTTCTTAAAGTATATTCATTCTTGTTAGTTGCTATTCTTAATTCTAGCATAACATTCTTTTTCTCAAATCATTTTCATTCTGGACGTTTATTGTACTATTTTCAATCAGATATGAATTTTATCTGATATTTTTGAAACATTAATTATTTTTCTTCTTTTCGTAAATTTTGCTCCTGAATTGTAATTGGCATTCTTTGTTCTAGTTCTAGTTCTAGTTTTTTTTGTTGTTCTGAAGTATTATACGTTTTATTGACTCTAATTTTTATTGTTGTTTGCTAGATGTTAAGCCTTTCCTTAATTTTAATTCTGAAATCTCAATTCAATATGTTTACCAAATTTTCGTATTTATTATTTTTTTAACACAACATTTTCAATTTTTTTCTTAAAAGTATGTCTAATTCTGTAATTGTTGTTGTTTCTTTGTGATCTGAATTCTTGCGATTATTATTTATTTAAAATCTGATTCAGAACACTGTCTTCTAAACTTTTATTCCGTATTATCATTCTTGTCTGAATCATTATTTTCTTTTTGTTTACATTTTAAAATTTAACTATTCCGAATCATTCTTTAAAATTTCCTAACTTTGAATGCTCAATTTCCATATTGATTGATTCTGAACTCTTTTTATTCTGAATTCTGGTTCTGAATTGTTCAATCTTGAACTTTTATTCCGTTCTGATGCACTTTCTGAATTCTTTATTTTCTCTCCATCTTTCAAATTTTTGTCTGAGTTTTTATTGTGAATTCCAATTTGGAATCTTACTTTTTCTTCCCATTCTTAATATTTGCTATAAATTTTCAGCCTGAAATCATATTCCGTATTTATAGTTGTTTAATATCATTCTACAATTGTTGTTCTGAGATCTTTTTCACAAAGCTTATTGTGATTATTTTTGGATTTCATCCAAAACAAAACTATCACATTATGGAACATTTGTTATATTACCTTGATACAGTTACACCGGGTAGTGTCCATTAAAGTTTTTCGAATGAAAAGCCCCGATGCATAATCAGATTGCTCAATCGACTGCACCACCTGTGTTTTCCACCGAAAGAGCTTCGTTAATCAGTTTATCAATTTTTATCTCCATTTCATTTAGTTATGGCTCCCGATTGGATACGATTTCCATATTCAATGTGACACTGCCTCATTTGGGACGGGGACGCGACTTGAGCTTCCAGAGCAGCCCAATCTGCATATTGTGCGGAGTGATCAAACCTAATCCACAGTAATTGCGTTCACTCGCTCGCTCGAAGTTTCGAAATTTTGGCAGCTGTGGAAAGTGTGTCTTTTTTCTCCCCCGACTTAGTATTTAGTTACGCTTTGGGGATGTGGCTGGTCATTCGTCGGGGCGGATGCGAGAGAGATACATTGATGTAGATTCAGTTCGCGGCAATGGTAATTAAATCCGTTAGATAAATATCCGTTCACTACAAACTGGTAGGAACTGGATTCAAACCGGCATGCCGGCCGACCCTCTCCCAGATCCCATCAATCATCCGCCCACTCGACCCGATCTGGAAGTGAGCCGCGAGTGCAGAAGCCGTCGGGAAGTGCACTCGGGCAAAATGAGTACCGACCGCTCCCCCCCGGACTTTGCATTGGATTTAAATTTAATTTTATAGAATGAATTAATTTATGGGTTCCGAGGGGTCCGGTACCACTGGCCTCACATGGACTCACCACGCGGGTCGCCTCTGCTGCGGATTATGTAGTGACATGCTAAACGCAAACATACAGGACACTGCCATCAGTTCGCAGGCGCGCGTAGGTCAGTTGGTCGTAAACTTGAATAATGGTACCACTCGTGTTAGCATCCGTCCAGAACCGTCCAGGTCCCGGTTCTGGGCGCTAATTAATCCTGTTCCAATGTGACCATGATGTGTGCATGTGTGTGTGCGTGTTTGCACGCGGGAAGTGTCCTGGGTTTGATGTCAATACAACTTGGTACCACACTTTCTGGGCAGGACACCGGTGGAATCATGTTGCACTTGCACTTCTTCCGATGCTTCCGTTTGCCGGATTAAATTCATTTGCACCATGGACAGTTAATTGCTTTCCGAAACGAGCTAATATCGGACGGAACGAACGGTCCAGTGAGCATTAGTTACGAAATTATTTAGTGCGGAAAACAAACGCCCTCTGCCGTTTTCCAGCGTGATGCTTCGATCAATTTGACATCTCGAAAGCTAATTGGGAAAGAGCAGTCACCCTCATTCAACTTATACTAACATCCGGTACAGGATGCCATAAATTCAGCCGATTCCCGGAGGCAACGGACAACCGTTTTCGCCTTTTCAATTCCATATCGCAGTCGAACATGATTTTCGAATAAACCGTAATGCAAACTTAGAATTCAGAAAAAACGGGCTTCAGAGAATCAACACAGAATGATATCCTGAGATCCATAATTTTTCTGAATCCTTTTTTCAGAGTTAGCATTACCTTTATTTTTCAATTCTTATGCTGAATTAATAAAGACATTTTAGTTCTTGTACAGATTTTTTTTATCTTTACCTTTTCTCCCGAGTTCTTGTTATTAAAACCCATTTCGGAATCGTATTCTGAATTAGATTTTTATTTAGCATTGTGATTTGGAGTTTTTTTTTTCCTCTGAACTTCTGCTCGAAATTATTTATCAGAAATATTATGCCTGAAGATTTATTATGAAATCTTCGTGGAAAGTCTAGTTTTGAGCCATTCTTTTTTCTGAACTTTATCTCTAAATCCTTTTTCTATTTTTTCAAACTCTAATGTAGATTTTTTTCTGTTCTATGATTTTCAATAAATTTATTTTATGCTTCTGAATACAAAATATTTATTCTACAATGTGATTTTGCGATCATTTTCCGCGATTGTAAATCCACCTTCTCACTCATAAATATATTTCTAATTTTATATACTGAATTTACCTTTTTGAATCGTTATACTGGGTTGTCTTTATTAACTTTTTAAATACATTTTATTAATGCTTTTCACGAACTCAAATTTCCTCAATTTTTTTTTTACTTATCCTGAATTCTTGAACTGTTTTGTTATCCTGTGATGCTGAAATATTATTGTTTGATTACCATATGGTTACTATTCTGATTCAAAAGAATATATCTTTTTTTGTTCAATCCATGAATTAAACTTTTTTCAATTATTCTTCGTATTATTCTCAATTTTATCTCGATTTTTTTCGACTTCGATTATCGACTTATTCTGGAATGGAATTCTGAATTTCAAACTCTAAACTCTAAACAACACCATATTGTGATTTAAGTATCTTTTTCTTGAATTACGTTTGTTCTGATTCTTTTGATATTTATATTCTGAATTTATTCGTTTAAGTCCTGTTTTGAATTACTTTTTTGATATTTTTTTTCGCTAAACGTAATTTTTTTAATACATTGTTTTTTTTCATAATGTGATTCTTACTTATTTTTTTTATATCCTAACTTTTGTTCCATTCTGATCCATATATTTTTCATGAGTTCCGAAATTCTTTCAGCTTTGTGATTTTGATGTTTTTCTCTTATTCTTATTTTGAAATGAAATTTTGAATTGTTTTCCCGAATTAATTTTTTTAGATTTTTTTAAACTTTTGTTTCTGATTTTTTCTTCTTAAATTTATTGTTACAAATTATAGTTAGAGAGATATTTTGATTCAATTCTAAATTTGCCCCAATTCAAATTTCAATTTTGAATTATAATTCTGAAATGATTTTTGTTATCACAATTTTGTTTTTATTCCTGAATTCCAGCAACCGTCAATTGCGAAGTTAGGTCCGGAAACAAACGTCTTGAGTTTGTACTGCTCAGCGTGAAATTTGTATCGAAGAGCTTTAAAATTTAGCTTTTTAAAATTTTTTCAGCGATTTTTTTTTTAAACTCATTCTTAATTTTTATTTGATTTGTAATTTTGGATATATTTAAAAAAATCTCCTTTTCTTCTTTTCACGTTTGCTCCTTTTCAACGTTTCTCCTTTTCTCCTTTTTCTTTTCACGTTTGCTCCTTTTCATCCTTTCTCCATTTCTCCTTTTCTCCTTTTCTTCTTTTCTTCTTTTCTCCTTTTCTCCTTTTTTTCTTTTCTCCTTTTCTCCTTTTCTACTTTTCTTCTTTTATCCTATCCCTTTCTCCTTTTCTCCTTTTCTCCTTTTCTCCTTTTCTCCTTTTCTCCTTTTCTCCTTTTCTTCTTTTCTCCTTTTGTCCTTTTCTCCTTTTCTCCTTTTCTCCTACTCTCCTATTCCCCTACTCTCCTTCTTTCCTTCTTTCTTTCTATCTATTTTACTCCTTTTCTCCTTTTGTCTTTTGCTCCTTTTCTCCTTTTCTCCTTTTCTCCTTTTTCCTTCTCTACTTCTCTTCTTTTCTTCTCCTCTCCTTCTCTCCTTGTTTTCTTCTCTCCTTCTCTCCTTTTCTTCTTGTCTCTTTCTCTCATTCTCTCCTTCTCTTCTTCCCTCCGTCTCTCCTTATCTCCATCTCTCCCTCAAAATCAATATCAATATCAATCGCGGAATGATCGTTCAAAATTCAATAGTTAAAGATTTACATTCATAATGATCTTCCAGAATAATGACTCAATCCTTAAAAATACAAGAATACAGAGAAACGTTTACCGGAAAATGGAGAATTTGTAGAATGAGAAACTGGAATAAAAATTCTGGAAACAGAACTCTGAACGGGAACGATTACCATTCCGCAATTCAGAATAGCAATTCGAACAAAAATTCATGGTTTGAATTTAGGAGAGAAAATATAAAGAATGTCTATGAAATTTTTTTTATAGAAATAAAAATTCAATATTCCTTTCAGGAAATCAATTCTGAATTCGTATTAAGAAAAAAAAAAAATAAAAAAAATTGCTATTTACAATAAAAATTCTGGAAAAACTGGTTGTAGTATAATAATACTGAATAAGTTGGGCATTTTGTATTCTTAAATGCATAATGAGAAATCAAAAAAAAAATAATGAAAATTCATAGAACAACTTGAGAGTGAACAGTTTAAAATAAAAAAAAAATGAAATTCAGTAGAATAAATTCCAAATAATTTTAATTTCAGATAGCGAGAGTTATCTAAAAGCAGTAATTTTAACGGACAGAGTATTAATCTAGGGTTATGACTAAAATTTATATAACTTCAGATACAAGATCACAAAAAACAAGGTTTTCAACATTTTCATATATGCAATGGTTATGAGAAGCAGGAAGAGGATGAAAATCTGAATTCTTAGATAACGAACTATGGAAAATTTCCTTTCTTCTCAGTGCGATATTTGTTCATATACGTATACAGGGAAACATCGATATAACGTACCCTCGATATAACGTCACTCGATATATAACGTACATTTTACCTCGATATAACGTACACATTTCCAAAGTGTAAAGGAAAAGTTTTTTCAATTTTTTTTTCTGATAAAACAATGAATTACCTGTATTGTGATGCTAAAACAAGTTTTGTATCTTCAATAAATCCCGAAATACAGCTGGTTTTGTGATTTCGGATTCTAAATGAATCAATCTTTAATCAACAGGTCGAAGGAAAACATCATGAGAAAGGCTGGCTTCGTCTTCTGATTGAAGTTATTCATTAACTTTACTAAAACAGCAACACAATAATGTATTATAGACTACGTTTGTGAGTACTTTATTATGCTTCGATATAACGTACAATTCGATACAACGCACAATTTTGAAAATGAAATGTACGTTATATCGAAGTTTACCTGTACTTACATTTCCTTTACAATTCACACAACATTTTTCACAATTTTCGGTATCTTATTTTTTTCAAAATTTTTGAAATTTGCATTTTTTGACAATTTTTTGATTTTCTGTTTATAAAATTTTCAGATTTTCATATTTTTAGATTTTCTGATTTGCAGTTTTTTTCTGATTTTCAGATTTTCCGAATTTCTAATTTTTTTTATTTTTTGCTTTTCTAATTTTTCAATTTCAGATTTTCTGATATTCTGATTAATGATTTTCTGATCCTATGATTTTCTTTTTTGATTTTTTGAAATTCTGATTTTCTGATTTTCCAATTTCTGATTCTCTGATTGACTCATTCTCAAATTCTCGGGATTTTTTTATTTTTAGTTGTTTTTTTTACTTTTTTTCTAATTTCTGAATATTCCGACTTCTTCCATTTTTTTTATTATTTCTAGTTTCTTAATTTTGTTTTCTTCAAATTTTTCTAATTTATCTAATTTTTATAAATTTTCTGCTTTTATGTATATTTACAAATATTCTATATTTTCCACACATTGAACCACAATTTTTCTTTTTAGCTTCGCTATCTATTCAGCCCGCATCAAAAGCGTTCGCACAATATCAGTGTCGGTCTCAGCTTCCAAAGATACTTATTGTATAACTACAAAATAGTCAGAATTTCGACTAGAATGTAGACACATTTTGTAAAACATCCGAAAACAAACCGTATATTTTTTAACTGTCAGCCCCAATCAGTTGCTTTCCTACCAAGAATCTCAAGGTCGGACCCTTGGGACCGACGCGAGGCTCAACGTGTTAAATAGAATCTATATATATATAAAAATGGAGTGATGTCTGTCTGTCTGTCTGATTCTTATGGACTCGGAAACTACTGAACCGATCAACATGAAAATTGGTATGTAGGGGTTTTTGGGGCCGGGGAAGGTTTTCGTGATATTTTGAGACCCCTCCCCCCTCTCTAAGGGGGGGCTGCCATACAAATGAAACACAAATTTCTGCATTACTCGGAAATTAACCAAGCAAACGAAACCAAAGTTGGCATGTGAAAGTTTTAAGGGTGCAATAAATGTTTCTATGATGGTTAGACAGTCCTTCCCCCACTCAAAGGGGGGGCTGCCATACAAATGAAACACAAATTTCTGCATTACTCGAGAATTAATCAAGCAAATGAAACCAAATTTGGCATGTGGAGGTTTTAGGATGCAATAAATGTTTCTATGGTGTTAAGATACTCCTTCCCCCTCTCTTAGAGGGGGCTGCCATACAAATGAAACACAATTTTTTGCATTACTCGGAAATTAATCAATCAAACGAAGCCAAATTTGGCATGTGGAGGTTTTAGGATGCAATAAATGTTTCTATGGTGTTAAGATACTCCTTCCCCCTCTCTTAGAGGAGGCTGCCGTACAAATGAACACAAATTTTTGCATTACCCGAGAATTAATCAAGCAAATTAAATCAAATTAGGCATATGGAAACTTTAGGGTGCAATGAATGTTTCTATGGTGGTTAGATACCCCTCCCCCCTCTCTTAGAGGGGGCTGCCATACAAATGAAACACAATTTTTTGCATTACTCGGAAATTAATCAATCAAACGAAACCAAAGTTGGCATGTGAAAGTTTTAGGGTGCAATAAATGTTTCTATGATGGTTAGACAGTCCTTCCCCCACTCGAAGGGGGGGCTGCCATACAAATAAAACACAAATTTCTGCATTACTCGAGAATTAATCAAGTAAATGGGCGGGACGAAGTTTGCCGGGTTAGGTAGTACTATATAAAATTAGGAAAAAAAACTTTTTCAAACAAAAACACATTAATTGTTTTTATTTTTCGATGTTTTCTTTATTTTTTTTCATTGATTATGTTAATTTTTTTCGAGTTTTTCGTATTTTATATTCGATGTTTTTCTTTCACTTTTTTGAATATTTTTTTTTAATTTTGTATAGTTATTCAATTTTTTGATTTTTTTTTTTCATTTTTTGGTATACGCAGTTTTGTTGCTTCAACTTTTATTTGTTTGTTTATCTTTTGTCTCGGTTTTTTGTTTTATTTTTTATTTTTTTTCTCTAAATTCTTTTTGTTTTTTTTAATTTTCAATATACGTCCCATTTTTAATTCAATATGTAAACATTTTCGGGTTTTTGCTCTTTGGTTTTCTAATTTTCTTATTTTTATTTTTTTTTTATTATATTTTACATTGTTCGAAACAGAAGTTGGTTAATTATTTTTCATTTATTTATTTTGTACATTTATTTATTCATTAATTTATTTCTTTATGCTAGTATTCATTGATTCACAAGTCATTTCGGATTGCCGGATTGTGCTAAAAATCGACAATTGATTCCACGAATTCTTATTTTAACGGCCCATTAAATTTATCGATTTTTCATTTGGTCATTTATCTTTCTCGAAACTTTAAATCCAGTGTCGCGGCCTCAGATTTATAAGCACTTATTTTCTGAGCTTTTTTTTTCCTATTTCATACCTTATTTCTAGAGTGAGAATTTACAAGAGAATCTGACCCATTCTAAAAATCTAGAGAAGCAGTCAAAAGTAGATCTCCAAATTAGAATTTCAGAATTAAGAACAGTTTTGATGCCGATTTTCAAGTCTGTGGAATGAACCACCCAAATTACGATTATTTTACCTTTTTACTTCTGACATGTCGTCAGAAATATAGAGAGGTTTGAGTATCATAAAGTAGAATAAGGTTCATCTTACCCTCACCTCACATTAAAAATTATCAAAGATTTTTTTGGAAAAAAAATTCATTAAAAAAAGGTTTTGAAAATTAAAATTCATTTTTCTTGAAAACATATGCATTTAAAATTCAGATAGGTATAAATAGACCTTAAAACTTTCAACAAGTTTATCATACATCGGTCGATGGGCACATTTACATGGAAAAAGTTTTTCGAACAACAACTTTTTCTTTTTTTTCTTTGAAAAAAAATTATTAATGTTTGATTCGTAACATTTTTATGTATAAATTATATGCTCTGTTAACTTTTCTCTATTGAGAAACATGTCAAGAACATGTCAAACGTGAGAATTTACACACAAAAATGTTACGAGCAAAACATTATTTTTTTCAGGAGTCTTCATACAAAAATGACTTATATCCCAAAAACTATAAAAGATAGAAAGTTGATGTCTTCGACAAAGGTTTATATTTTAACAAGATCTAAAACTTTGTCCAATACACTATATCGCTATCTGGATTTTAAACAAAATTAGGACAAGTTGTTTTTTTTTCGAAGAATACATGAAAAAGTTGTTGTTCGAAAAACTTTTTCCCTGTAAAAGTGCCCATCTTCCGATGTATGGACGACTTGATGGAAATTGTTTTGAATTTATATAGAGTAAAAATGGAACACAACTGTGTTCGTTGCGAGCACAAAACTAAGTGAGGTTCTTTATTGAATATAGGAGTATATAAAAAAAAAAGGTTTCAGCTGACAAAGCAGTTGAGCGGAGTCAATGACCGCTCGTTGAAATGCTACGCGACAATTGGCTTCTATATGAAACTAAATATAATTCAACACTCCCACTTTTAGTTTCTAATTAATATCTGATCAAATTCATCTAGCTATTTCTGCAAAATACTCATGAGTGTACGAAAACGTTGAAACGTTTAGTTCTATATGAAACTAAATATAATTCAACAAATTGTAAGGGCTATTCATATCTATATGTTTGGGAATTTAAAAAAAAAAAACATTTTTGAGTAAAATGAATTTTAATTTTTGAAATAACTTTTTTGTCAAAATTTTTGGTATTTTTTGTGAAAATTTAAAAAAATTCCTATATTTCGTCCTTTGACAAGAATTTTGTAGGTATCATTGTTTTTAAGTTATAAATTTTTGTAAAAAATTGAGAGAAAAAAATTGTTTTTTTCCAGAAAGTAGTCTAATTCTTTTTCAAATATTTCAAGTTGCTTAAATGACCCATGTCTTAACACCCATAACATTTCTTTACTATCTGAGATGGTGCTGCCAACTCCTAAGACGAGTTGGCATGAAATTCGTCAATTATACGATTGTATTTAATGGCAGGCTACTTGGAGAATACATTTGTGAAAATAGACCAGTGAATTTTCGATTTGATTGATAGTAATCGAATCCTATCGGGGCAGATTCCATGACTAGCTAGCTAATCTAGTTTCTCAATCATTGACCCGCTTTTCGTAACCCAATTAGTCCCATTATCGTAGATTACTCCGGGAGAGCAGAGGGAATTAAAAATCAATATTGGAAGCAGGAGCCAGCAAAAACTCTTGTGTATCTGCGTGGCAATAACATTTCCCAAAATAAGAACAAGACAGCAAATAATCATGTATTTTCTTCTCAAACGTACAACAATTCCTCCATCTTCTGTACCTCGTTCAATATTCACTCCTTGTATTCAATTAATATCAGACCAAACGGAACGTGATGTGTTCAATCGAAACTCTTCAGTTCTTCAATTGTTCGGAGTTCCATCGGAACGAGTCTCTCGATTACTCTCGGCAAAGGGTTCGTCGCTGCAGGAGCATCCCCTTCTAAACGTGCTGTGAATTGCTATTAAATACTTCTGCTATTTATTTCCATTGTTGGGCTCCCTTGCAAGGGCCAAAGTTTACGGTCTTTTCCAGCGGGGCATCCCCATCTGTACGAGGGGCGCTCCTCACACGGGATAAGAATTACAGTTCACGAAACCATTTTCCGCCTCCGAACTCCGAGCAAAGTTATGCGTAAAATTTGCAATCATATCACATTTTGATGTAATTAGTTTGATAGGACGCAGCAGCGTTGGGAAGCGAAAACAATAACACCTCGTTCGTATCGCTCGGTTTCGAAGGAAACATGCGTAAGCAGCTGCACCCAAACTCCTCTGCCCCATCCGCCCCACTCAGATGGGATGGGCTTTAATTTACATTTATGATTAGAACAAGCGATTCTTCGGAGGCGCGCTGCTTGCAATCCAAAGCTCGATTCGGGCGAACGCACATACCGTAGTGAACTTCATTTACAAGAAGCGCTGCATTGGCCGCTCGCCATTATTATCTCGGATCTTGAATGTCCAGCCCGAGAGACAGAGAGAGCTCGAGAAGGAAATGGTGCGCTGTAAATCCTTGCCGCTGTATTTCCCATTATCCGCATCGTGCTTGATTACTGTGTGTGTGGTATGGTTCAGTCGTCCACATTTAGTGCGTGTGAAATTGGATAACATCTGGAAGGTTTCAATCCCTTACCGCGCCTGGGAAGGGTTTTGGTCCTATCGTCGTTATTCGAACCATAAACGCACGCGAGGGCCAATGATATGTACGCTTGCAACGGTCGCATTTGACGTCTTTGAGAATGATCAAAAGTGTAGAACCAGTGCAAATGGGAACATTAACGCGCACAAACCTTTGCTCGGTTTGAATGGGTAATCTACCACGCCATAACTGCTGGAAGTGGAGGAATCCAGTTGTGATTCGTGCAAATGAGATCACATTGAAGATTAACAATTTGACCAGTTGCTCGTCTACTTCCATGCGGTTTGTTCGCTCCTTTCTCTTGCATTTCTTAAAACTAAGAATCGATTTTACAATTTTGAAATTGCCTTTTTCAAGACTATGTGAGAGTTGTTTTTTATTTTCTGACTTTTCGTCTACTTCTCCGGAAACGACAAAGCCACAATGAAAAATCAATCTTTCGTTGAATAACAGCCGGTGGAGTAATCGTATGCTCAGTGAGTGATGAGTTCCAGCTTCACCTGTAATTTAAATTACGAAGGGGAAGGTCAAATGCAACATATAGTCAGTTTGTATATTTTCCTCGCGAGAGCAAGACGAGTGGATCCACCATCTATAACTGCTTTTACAAAATCACGCAAACAATCGATCCTTCTCAGGGCCACCAACAACTTATTCTTATGCCAAGGATTGAAGCCTTCCTAAGTATTGAATCTTTCGACTTTTCGATCGGTCGTACAGATCTCGGAATGAATGTGCCGTCAGGTGAAAATAACAAGGTTTCAAACGCATGATCTAACTTATAATACTATGCAATGTAATGAATGAAGCGAATTATTTACAAATATGTTACTTAATGGTTTTGGGATCTAAACATTTGTAATATTGCAAGACGGAAATGAAATAATGAAAATTTCGAATTTCCCCATGTCCCAGGTACAGGAATTCCTCCAACGATTTGTATGATTTGATTGGATTTTCCTGCTACCCGATTCCAGATGGCTAGATGACATCGTTGAGTTTCTATTGCAGGAATCCAAGCTTCCCAAAGACCGCAGCTATGTGGGACTATGTGGTCCACTAATAATGCATAATGTTCTCACAATAATCATATTGCTGGTTTTGCGAAGGGCTTAATCCATAGGCCTAATTGAGGCAATCTGTCAGTTTATTCCTGTGTATGATTCGCCTTCCAATAATATGTATCATATTTTTACCCATAAAAAAAGTACACAAATATTTGCAATGTGGCTATGGCTTTGTAAAATTGAGCACATCTATCTTTTTGTAAAAAAAGCATTTTCAAAACTCCAATAAGTTTGGTACAAGGATAATTTGTTACATTGACGAAAAAAAAAATCTAATTGCTTACATAGATTTAAAAAAAAAGACGAAAAACCTGAGTTTCGATTTGCGATGTGATCATTTTCTATTGAACAATTAATTGAAATTTTAATAAAAATAGACAATTATTTAGAAATTGAAAAAGAGGAAATTTTTCATTCAAAATTGTTTTTTTTAAGTTTGTCGTTTTTTCGAATTTATCTTTTTTCAATTTATATTCATTTAAGATTAGTTAATTTTTTGAATTTTCATTTTTTAAAGTTTTCAATATTTTATTACCTCAAGCTTTTACAATGTTCTATTTTGTTATTTTTTTTTCAATGCCATCAATCTGTTAGATTTTCAAAACTTTTCAAAACATTTTGAATTTTCTTGCTTGAAATTTTTGTGTATTTCTAATCTTGAGAATTACAGTTTGCTGTTTGAGAATTTTGTGAATTTGAGTTCTTATTTTTTATATTTTAAATTCAACTTCCAAAGTGGGGGGTCTTCATAGCCACATTGGTTGCGCGTTCGCTTAGTAAGCGATCGATCGTGAGTTCAAAACTCAGGGCCCTCATTGACCATCTTTGTGTTGTTACAGAATAGCTACGTCCACGCAACAATCATCAGCGATGGAGATCGATCCACGGTCGAAATAAGATCGATTCATCCATACAACTGCTCTGCTCTGCAAGACACATCGGGCTGCTGTTCTATAAATAACTCAACAATGATCAATCAACTGTCTCCGCTGTCCGGTGGTCCAACTGGATAATGGAAGAACAGAAAGAATACTCTTACGCCTAAATGGCTACTGTGTGAATGTACCATATGTAATGGTATAGAAGGAATACTGGCGAATGGCAACTGTGTAATGTGCTAATTATAGATATGATAACCATGTGACATGTACACGATTAAAAATCGGCTCTGTTACAGCTAGATTGTTAATGAGCCTTAAATAAATAAATGGGATAAAAAACAAAAAACTTCCAAAGTCAATTTTTGAAATTAGTCATTTTATTGAATTCTAATGTTTTTTGAATTTTGAATTTCATGAATATTCCACTCCTGAATTCTAGTTGTCTGAATTTTTAATTAATTGCTCGTTTACTTTCATTTAATTTCAAAATTTTCAAAGTTTTTTGTATTTCTTTTTTTGAATTTGTCGTTTTTCGAATTTTTCATTTTTCATTATTTGAATTTTTTTTGACGTAGAACTACGTCTTTCATTAAGGGTGCCAAATCAGAAAACAGGTCACGTTTTTATGAAATAAAGTTAACGTTAATAACTATTTTTGCCGCGAACGGATTTTGGCGATTTACATACCAAATGAATCGGAAATCCCCTAAGATTTGTTCGATATGCTATACATTACAATCGCATGGTGTATAAATGGTTAAAATTCATGAAAACTATAAGCGTTTCCATTTTCCCATACATTTGTTTTGTCCATTTGTGTGCTTTCCCGAACAGAGCTGTCAATAACGAGCACTTATCGACGAGCAACGAAAGGGGAAATCGTAAGACTTAAAGTCTCTGTGAACAAAGGAAAAGAAAAAGAACGAAGGGGAATGTTTGCCTAGGGTATAAACAGAGGATCTCGCTGAGGCGAACTTTCATTCTTCGTGAGGACACCGACTGAACAACATCGTTGCTGGGCGAGCTGGACGGTGAGGAGTGGAGGAGTAGTACGAGGGAAAAGTAAAGTTTTCCAAGGACCTTTTTGTAGGTTAGAGACGAATGAACTAAAGAAGTTTAAAGTCTCACGTGTCTTAGTTTCGGATTGAACTGTGGACGCGAACTAATTACTGACTCGCCGATGTCGCTAGCACTGCAATAATTGCATCAAACTGACGCCGTTGCATTAAGGTTCTGAGCTACACAATTGTGTGGGAATCATCAAGCTAGGCTATCGTCAGCTCACCAAGAAAATAAATATTGTGGAATTTTGTCTGTGATTTGGTTTCGCATGACGGTAGCAAAACTCTCTCCACAAAGGATGCCAGCTAAGCTGATCTAGACCGGCAATATTAACAAAAAGGGCTTCTGTTGAGAAGAGCGTAAAACGGAGATAAGTGTGTGCATATTTAATTGCTTCAAACCATCGATATATGGATATTTTTGTGTGTGTACGTGCGTGCGTTTTGGCGTATTGCGCTGTTGCGGGTGAATATGTCGATCCGAACGTGACGACAAGGAGGGGAGATAGCGGGAGGGAAATATTGGCGCTAGGGTATTAGTAATTAATATCTGCTGTGGCAAATATTCAGCCTTTTTCCAAGCAGTTGACATTGTTTGTTTTCCGTCATCATAAAAGCTTCCTTGATGCCTTTGACATTGTATCAATGCATTAAACTGACGCTTTGGTAAAGCAGTTGTTAAGGTTGTGCACCAAAAAATTATTTATATTTAAATATTGAATACCAAGTTATTCAATAAGTTATAATAAGTTATAAATTTATTTGGGTTCACGTGCCAGTTGCAAAGCTCCCTTCAACTAGGATTGCATTTGCGCTAATCTTGATCATGATGAAGCAGTGCTACTCTTTTCGAGGTTGTTGAGATTAACAGGAAGGTAAATGTCGTTCTGGGATTCTGTATGGGATTTGGTTTCGCTTATCAGTAGCAAAACTTTCTCCACTAAGGATGATAACTGCGCTTATCTCGAGCATGTATTGTTCTGCGAGGACAAGAATGAATCATCAAACAATAATCGTCAAATGATTCTACAAGAAAAAAATATTTCAGGGCGACCACTGGTAGAATGGTTATTTCTAAAATTTCGTAGCATGATAAAATAATACTCGCAGTTATAAACAAGCGACATGAATTAAACTACAGCGTAGTTCTACATCAACAATGCGGTCGTGTCTTGGACACAACCTCCTATATTTTTTTTTTATTTTTAATCAAGCTTGTACAATTTTCGATTTATTGAATTTGTGTTTAAATGTTATTAACCTGTTAGTTTTCCAAAACTTTCCAAAACATTTTGAATCTTCTTCCTTGGAAGTTTAATTATTTCTAATTTACAATTATGAAATTACAATTTGCAATTTGAGAACTTTGTGAATATGAGTTCTACTTTTTTATATTTTGAATTCAACTTCCAATGTCAATTTTTAAGATTTATCATTTTATTTCACTTTCATTTTTTTTTTCGAATTTTGAAATTTGAAAAAATTAAAGTTTTTGAATTTTGAATTAATTTTAATTTAATTTTTAAATTTTCAAAATTTTTCGGAATTCTTAATTTGTTTTTTGCTTAAATTTGTCGTTTTTTTCAATATAATATTCAATTAATATTCATTTAAAATTAGTTCATTATTTGAATTTTGATTTGTTTAAGTTTTTAGTACATATTTTAAATAACAAGCTTTTACATTTTTCAATTTATTGATTTTTTCAATGTTATTAACCTGTCAATTTTTCGATGCTTTGGAAATATGGAATTTCTTTCCTTGGAATTTTCGATTTTTTGAATTTTGTGAATATCAAATTTTTGAAATTTATTTTTCGTTTATTACAATTATAATTTAATTTATTCGATTTCAAATGTTTTGAACTTACCAAAATATCATAAATTTAGAATTTGTATTGTTTTCAAATTTTTATTTTTTTTCTAATTTGCTTATTTTTGTTTCGTAATTTTTTTCAGCCTGGACATTCTTTGAATTCGTATATTTGGAAAATTGCCAATGATTTTAATTTGTTTTTTTGTATTTGTCATTTCTATATATTTCTTTAATATCTGTAACCTTTCGAATTTGCCATTTTTTGAAATTTTTATTCAAATTTTTGAAATTAATTTTTCATTTATTACATTCATAATCAAATTCATTCAATTTCAAATGTTTTAATTTATAAAAATATCATAAATTTTGCTTTTGTATTTTTTTTTATTTAGCAATTGTTTTCGTTTTGAATTTGCTTATTTTTGTTCTGTAATTTTTTTCAGTATGTACATTTTTCGAATTCTTATTTTTTTAAATATGTCAATGATTTGAATTTGTTTTTTGTATTTGTCATTTTCTTATTTTTCCTCAATGTTTAGAATTTTTTGAATTTGTCAATTTTTATATTCGGATTTTTTCAATTTATCATTTTTTTAAATTTGTATTTTTTAAGATTTTTATTAATTAGCCAAATATTTTAATTTTTCAGATTCTGAATTTGTATTTTTGTTTTAATTTGTGAATTTTTTTTTAAATTTTTTTTTGCGGAATATTGAATTTTTTTAAATTTTTCAAATTTTGTGAATTTTTTAATTATAACTTTCTGTTTGAATTATTGAATTTTAATTTTTCTGTTTTTTTAAATTTTTATCAATATTTGAAATTTGGTATTTTTTTAAAACTCTATCAATTCTTGGAATATGTAAATGCTTTGAAAATGTGTAAATTTCTTGAATTTTAATATTTCCAAGTTTACAAATTTCCAATTTCTTATTTTCTTTTTTTTTTACTGCTATCTTTTTGAATTTTTTTGTTAGTATTATTTATTTTTGCCATTTTGTTCGATTTTCAATATTCTAAATTTGTTTTTTTAAATCTTTATCAATTCATGGAATCTGTGAATGCTCTAAGAAAATTGTAAATTTCTTGAATTTTAATGTTTCAAAGTTTTTAAATTACCAATTTCTGATTTTCTTTTTTGTTGCCATTTTTTTTTTATTTTCATTATTAGCATTATTCATTTTTGCAATTTTGTGAATTTTCAAGTTTTCGATATTTATAATTTTTTTTTTGATTTATCCATTTATTTAAATTTTATTTTTTGTTTTCAATTATATCTTTTTAAATATCCTTTTTTTAATTTTAAGTATTCCAATTTCGCAAAATTTTAATGTTAAGATTTGTTTTTAAGTTCTAGATTTTTCGATCGTATATCATTTTTTGATTGTTTAACTATTTAATCTCAATTTTAAATTTTCTGAATCTTTTTTTTTTTTGAAATTAGTCAATTTTCTGAATTTCCCGTTTTTATGTTGTAAATTTTTTAGATTTGGAAATTTCCTGAACTCATAAAATAGAGGCGAATGAACTGCAAAGTTTTAAGCCTCTTAAAAACAAAGAAAGAAAGAACTCATAAATTTTATAAATACGTCAACGATTTGAATTTGATTTTTTCGTATTTTTTTTTTAAATGTGTTTCCTTTGATTTTTTGAATTTTTCCTTGCTTTTGTCAATTTTAAGAATTAGTGAATTTTATGAAGAATTGTGAATTTTTAGAATTTCTCGATGTTCTAAATTTGTAATTTTTTGAATTTGCAATTTTTTTAATGATTGTAAATGTTTTGAATTTGTCGATGTCTAAATTCGTATGTTAACAAATAAACAAATTAACAATCTAAAAAAATGACAAATTAACATTTTTTTAGATTGTTAATTTTTTTATATTTTTATTTTCATGATTTTTTTTAGAATTTTTTGTTTTTCAAATGTCGCGCGTTTTTCGCGTTATGGGTCACAGTCACGGTCATGCCAAAAAATTACATTCATAAATTTAATGTCAACTCGACTGGCTATTAGCAGCACCATATTAGATAACAATGAAACGATGCGGGTCTGAAGACATTGGTCATTTAAGAAATTTTGCATACTTCAAATATTCTAAAAAGAATTAGACTACTTTTTGAAAAAGGGCAAATTTTTTTTCTTCATTTTTTACGAAAATTTATGACTAGAAAATATAATCTCAGTTCAGTTTTCATTATTTATTAATTTTTTTAATTTATCCATTTTAGGAATTTTATTTTTTGTTTTCAATTATATCTTATTTAATTTCCTTTTTTTAATTATTATTATTTCAATCTCGCAAAATTTTAATGCTCAGATTCGTTTTTAAGATCTCAATTTTTCGATCGCATATAATTCTTTAAATTGTTGTTTAATTTATTTCATTTTTGAATTTTCTGATTCATTTTTTTTTAAAATTAGTCACTTTTCTGAATTTGCCTTTTTTATGTTGTAATTTTTTTAGATTTGAATTGGTTTTTTTTTATTTTTTTGTATTTAAAATTGTATTTATTTTCAAAAATGAGTTTCCTTTTGCCTTTTTTATGTTGTAATTTTTTTAGATTTGGAAATTTTTTGAACTCATAACTTTTATAAATGCGTCAACGATTTGAATTTGTTTTTTTTTTTATTTTTTTGTATTTAAAATTGTATTTATTTTTAAAAATGTGTTTCCTTTGAATGTTTAGACTTTGCTATTTTTTTGAATTTTTCATTGCTTTGTCAATTTTTGTAATTTGTGAATTTTATGAAAAATTGTGATTTCTCGATGTTCTACATTTGTCAATTTTTTGAATTCGTAATTTTTTTAATGATTGTAAATTTTTTGAATTAGTCGATGTCTAAATTCGTATGGTTTTGATTTGTCATTTTTTCAGATTGTTAATTTAAGCAATTTTCCAAATTTTAGATTATTTTAAATTCTGAATTTGTCTTTCTTTCATCTGTGAATTTCATTAATTTTTTTTTAGTTTTATTTTCATGATTTTTTTTTAATTTTTGTTTTTCAAAATTCGCGCCTTTTTCACGTTATGGGTCAAGGTCACGATAATGCCAAAAGATTACATTCACGGATTTCATGTCAACTCGGTTGGCTATTAGTAGCACCATATCAGATAACAATAAAACGATGCGCGTGTAAAGACATTGGTCATTTAAGCAATTTTGCGTACTTGAAATATTCGAAAAAGAATTAGACTACTTCTTGAAAAAGGGCAACATTTTTTTCTTCATTTTTATTTTTTACGAAAATTTATAACTCAAAAAATATAGTACCTACAAAATTCCCGTGAAAGGATAAAATGTAGAAAATTGTCTAAGTTTTCATAAAAAATAACATTTTTTTTGAAGAAACACTAAAAAAAAATATTTTAAAAATTTCAATTCATTTTTCTCAAAAACGTATTTTTTTTAAATTCTCAAAAAAAAATGTGAATAGCCCTTACATCTAACAAGTCACCAGTCACTTTCACTTTTTCATGTTTTTTTTTTTGAAAAAATTACAACTATTGATAATTTATAAGTCAAAATTTATATCATTCAGCTCGCGCAGTCCGAAGACATCGGTCGCAAATTTGTTCGCGTCTATTATAGAGTGGAAATTATACCGTTATCAGTTCGTGGCTGGTGAAGTTATTTCGCCCTAACGGGGTTCTCTTTATTGCGCGAGTGAGGTGAGCAGCAATCACTACCAGCGTGAGGAAGAAGTCCTCCACAGCGGGCGCGGTGCGTGTGCCGTATCATCGCTGTGTGTGCTTTAGCATCGTCATCGATTCCATCATCGTGTCGTGGTGCGATTTACCGTTGCAGCTGTACCGAGCGATTGCCACGCGGTTCGATTGAGACACCGTTTCATTTCATTCGCATTGGTGTGCGATTTAGGTATAATATATATTAGGTTTAGAAATACAAAAAAAAATAAAAATTATATTATTTTATATCTGCCGTAATGGCAGAAGGTCATGTTGACATGGAGATTGAAACTACTGTTTCCTCCTCACTAGCTACAACGGGGGCTGGGAAGTCGCTTAAACGCGTTCCCCCCTCAGAAGATGTCTCTTCAGAGAAAGAGGTAATCTACCTTAACAAGCCCCCCTCAAGAAAATTGGCAAACTTTTCCTCTTCGCCCCCTCAATCTCCCGCTCCCGCTTCCGCTCTACTACCGAACTTGCCTCCCAGCCCTACTGATCCCGCTCCCGTTCAACAATCTACCTCGTCCTCCCCCTCAGTTGTTTCCTCTCCTCGTGTCAAGGTCTATCCAGACGATGCACTTGGAGCTGGTCCATGGGTTGTTTTTTTCCGGCCTAAACCAAAAGGAAAGTCAATTAAAGTCATTCAGGTTTCGAAAGATCTGGCAAGATTATATAAGGTTAGACCGAACAAACTGCGTGTTGTCGTGAGTGATCGGAAACACGCGAATGCAATTGTGATCGACGAGAGATTCTCCCTAGAGTATCGCGTCTACGTGCCCTCCCATGACGTAGAAATCTCGGGGGTGGTAACTGAAACTGGTCTGACGTGCGAAATGATAAAAGAAGGAGTTGGTAAATTTAAAAGACTCCCGTTGGTGGGCGTTAAAATTTTGGACAGCCGCCAACTAGGAAAAGTATCCCAAGAAAAGGGAAAAACTAAATTCACGCCGTCAGACTCGTTTCGAGTAACTTTTGCTGGTTCCACTCTACCTGACTACGTCATGGTGGGCAAATTGAGATTGCCTGTGCGACTCTTCGTGCCAAAGCCCATGACTTGCCAAAAATGCAAGTCAGTTGGTCACACTTCAGATTATTGTGCCAACAAGGAGCGCTGTGCCACTTGCGGAGAGCAACATGAGGGGAAATCCTGCAGTGCGACTGAGCATAAATGTCCATATTGCGGGGGATCCCCACACGAGCTCTCAGTTTGTGAAACTTACAAGAGTCGCTGGGAGAAACAGAAGCGCTCTTTGAAGGAACGCTCGAAACGCACTTTTGCGGATATTTTAAAGGGCGCTTCTCCACTGGCCCAACAACAACAACCAATCAACACACAAAATGTCTTCGCCACGTTGCCCGTTGACGAAATAGAAGCGGACACAGCTAACGGGTGCACACCGTTCATTTTCCAAGGGAATCCCCGGCGCAAAAATGTGACCACTCCCAAAGTTCAAGGACAAGCCCCACCGGTTATACCCCCTGTTAGCTTGCCCAAAAAATCGAGTGCAGCGGATAAGCAAAATCAGGTCCCTCCTGGCCTCCGTGGTAATAGTTCACCTTCGAACGACCCAGCACTCGAGGGGACATCAAAAACCCCAACTGTCCCTGTTTTTCCGTCAAGTTCAACTTCCCAATCGGGATTTACAAAGTTGTCTGACCTTGTGGATCAAATCTTCAAGTGTTTTAATGTTTCCGACTCCATCAGAACCCTTGTCATCTCAATGCTTCCAGTATTAAAGACAATTTTGCAACAATTGATGCAAACATGGCCCCTCCTTGCAATGATTATCTCTCTTGATGTCTAATTCAAATAGAGAGGTCGGAGATATCACTGTTTTACAGTGGAATTGTCGTAGTCTTATCCCTAAATTGGATACATTCGAAATTTTAATTCATAACTACAATTGTGATGTTTTTGCTCTGTCCGAAACTTGGCTTTCTTCGCGAGATGATATCTCTTTCCACGATTTTAATATTATACGCTTGGACCGTGATGATAGATACGGAGGGGTGCTTTTGGGGATCAATAAGTGCCACTCATTTTTTCGAATTGACCTTCCACCTATTGGAGGGATCGAAGCTGTTGCTTGTCATGCAAACATCAGAGACCTCTGTATTGTCAGCTTGTATTGGCCTCCGAGAGCTGCGGTTAGCCGCAAACAACTTGTTGACATGTGCTCACTCCTTCCTGAGCCACGATTGATCTTGGGAGACTTCAACTCTCACGGAACTGCCTGGGGGGAACAGTACGACGATAATCGTTCATCGTTGATATATGACCTTTGTAACAACTTCAATATGACCGTTTTGAACACTGGGGAAACAACACGTGTGCCTAAACCTCCTGCTAACCCAAGTGCTCTTGACCTCTCGCTTTGCTCGAATTCACTATCGTTAGATTGCAAGTGGAATGTAATCCAGGACCCCAACGGTAGTGATCACTTGCCAATCAAAATTTCCATCACCATTTGGTCGAATTCTTCTGAATCTATAAACATGGCATATGACCTCACAAGACACATTGACTGGAAAAAATATGCGGACGCGATTGCTCTAGCCATCAATTCCAGAGATGGTTTACCTCCATTGGAGGAGTATAACTTCCTTTCTCGTTTGATCTATGACAGCGCAGTTCGCGCTCAAACGAAACCCATCCCAGGTTCCACTATTCGTCGAAGGCCTCCCAATCTATGGTGGGATAGCCAATGTTCCAAGCTTTATCAGGATAAATCGAACGCATTTAAAGCTTTTCGGAAACGTGGAACCATTGAGAATTTTCAAACGTATTTGGACCTTGAAAATCAATTTAAAAACATGATCAAAGGGAAAAAACGTGCTTATTGGCGAAATTTCGCGGGAGGTTTGTCACGAGAAACGTCAATGAAAAAATTATGGAAAGTGGCTCGAAACATGAGAAACCGCTCTTCATCGAATGAAAGCGAAGAATATTCACATCGATGGGTTTTTAATTTTGCACGGAAGGTTTGTCCCGATTCCGTTCCTGTGCAAAGAATTATTCGAGATATACCACAAGTTAGGTGCGATCTTGATTCCGAGTTTTCGATGGTAGAATTCTCTCTTGCTCTCCTTTCATGTAACAATTCTGCTCCGGGATCGGATAGAATTAAGTTCAACTTGCTGAAAAATCTCCCTGAGGTGGCGAAACATCGCTTGTTGAACTTATTCAATCGGTTTCTGGAGCATAATATTGTTCCAGATGATTGGAGACAAGTACGAGTTATAGCTATTCAAAAACCCGGAAAACCCGCGTCCGACTTCAATTCGTACCGCCCAATAGCAATGCTGTCTTGTATACGGAAATTGTTGGAGAAAATGATCTTGTTTCGCCTTGATCGATGGGTTGAAACGAATGGCCTACTCTCAGATACACAATATGGGTTCCGCAGGGGCAAGGGGACGAATGATTGTCTTGCGTTGCTTTCTTCAGAAATTCAAATGGCTAACGCCGAAAAAAAACAAATGGCTTCAGTATTCTTGGACATTAAGGGGGCCTTTGATTCTGTTTCAATAGAGGTTTTGTCAGACAAATTACACTCTCGAGGTCTGCCGCCTCTGTTGAATAATATGTTATATAACTTGCTTTGTGAGAAACAGTTGAATTTTTCTCACGGGGATTCGACAGTAAATCGGGCCTCCCCCAGGGCTCATGTTTAAGCCCCCTTTTGTACAACTTTTATGTAAGCGACATCGACAATTGTCTTACACAAAATTGCAGCCTAAGACAACTTGTAGATGATGGAGTGATGTCTGTCGTAGGATTAAACGAATCCGACCTGCAAGGACCCTTACAAGATACTTTGAACAATTTTTCAACCTGGGCCATTGGGCTAGGGATCGAATTCTCCACGGAGAAAACAGAGATGGTGGTTTTTTCTAGGAAGCATAAACCAGCAAAACCAAAGCTTCAACTTTTGGGTAAACCGATCACTCATGCTATGTCATTCAAGTATCTTGGGGTCTGGTTCGACTCCAAATGTACTTGGGGGGCCCATATTAGGTATCTGAGTAAAAAATGCCAACAAAGAATAAACTTTCTCCGTACAATTACCGGCACATGGTGGGGAGCCCATCCCGAAGATCTTATAATGTTGTATCGAACAACTATTCTCTCAGTGATGGAGTATGGCAGTTTCTGTTTTCAATCAGCTGCCAAAACACATCTCATTAAACTCGAGCGAATTCAGTATCTTTGTCTCCGTATTGCGTTGGGATGTATGCCCTCAACGCATACCATGAGTCTCGAGGTTTTGGCAGGCGTACTCCCACTAAAAGATCGCTTCAATTTATTATCTCTTCGGTTCCTCATCCGGTGCAAGGTTATGAACCCATTGGTGATCGGAAATTTTGAGCAGCTTATCGAGCTAAATTTTCATTCAGGATTCATGAGCTCATATCATGAATTCATCTCCATGCAGGTTGATCCTTCTTCGTATACTCCCAACCGTGTTTGTTTTCCTGACTACATCAATTCCTCTGTACATTTTGACCTGTTCATGAAGGAGAAAATCCATGGAATTCCAGATTATCATCGATCGGGGATCGTTCCTACGATCTTCAATGCAAAGTATGGGCGTGTCAATTGTGATAATATGTACTTTACTGATGGGTCCTCTATGAATGAGTCCACAGGATTTGGAGTGTTCAACGAAATTTTTAGCACCTCCCACAGTCTTCAGAATCCTTGCTCTGTGTATATTGCTGAATTGGCAGCAATACATTGGGCGCCGGACAGCGTCGCCTCACGACCTGTTGAACACTATTACATTGTAACGGATAGTCTTAGCTCTGTCGAAGCTATCCGTTCAGTGAGGCCGGAAAAGCACTCACCGTACTTCCTTGAGAGAATACGAGAAAATTTGAGTGCTTTAACCAGACGCTGTTATGTCATTACCTTTGTCTGGGTCCCTTCACATTGCTCAATTCCGGGTAACGAGAGGGCTGACTCATTGGCAAAGGTAGGTGCAATTGAAGGCGATATTTATCAGCGTCAAATCGCTTTCAATGAATTTTTTTCTTTAGTCCGTAAAAATACCATCGCTAACTGGCAACGTAAATGGAACGAAGATGAATTGGGCCGGTGGTTTCACTCGATTATCCCTAAGGTTAGCCTCAAACCATGGTTCAAAAGTCTGGACCTAAGTCGGGACTTTATTCGCACCTTCTCTCGACTCATGTCCAATCACTGTTCGTTAGACGCGCTACTCTTTCGTTTTAATCTTGCCGATGGCAATATCTGTGCTTGTGGCCAAGGTTACCACGACATCGAACACGTTGTTTGGTCGTGCGAGGAGTATCTTGTTGCCAGATCGAATTTAGAAAACTCTCTTCGGGCTAGAGGAAGGCAGCCCAATGTGCCGGTGAGAGATGTGTTGGCTCGGTTAGACCTTGATTACATGTCCCAAATATATGTCTTCCTAAAAGCTATCTTCGTGTGTGATTGTCCTTATATCCTTATATTCTCCTTTTCCTTTTTCTTCGCGAGAAATCAAATCCCTTCTTACTAACAATAGAATAAGGTGAAATGTAAATACATGTTAGATATAAGATAGGCTTAAGAATTGAGTATGATGAATGTGAGTGTGAACATTGTCAACCATCCTTTTCCTGAAACAAAATGTCACCCTTCTAAACTCGAGCAAGCCGCGAGTAATCGGTTTTCTACATCACTAACATTAGAATTAATACAAAATGTTTATATACTTGTAACTATACAGATAGGAGTTTGGCTCCTTTAAACTTATGTAACTGAGCCTGTAAAAATAAACGATTTAATAATAATAATAATAATAATTTATAAGTCGAGATAACAATATAGTGTATTCGGCAAAGTTTTAGATCATATTGAAATATGAACTTTCGTAGAAGACATGAATTTTCTATCTTTTAATGCTTTTGGAATACATGACATTTTTTGAATGGAGACTCCTGAAAAAAAATGATGTTTTACTCGTAACATTTTTGTATGCAAATTCTCGCGTTTTACATGTTCCTGACATGTTTCGGAATAGAAAAAAGTTTGCAGAACATGTAAATCGTGAGAATTTATGCATAAAAATGTTACGAGGTAAACATTAATAATAATTTTTCAAAGGAAACATAAACGGTTGTTGTTAGGAAAACTTTTTCTCTGTAAAAGTGCCCATCTTCCGATGTAGAGGTGACTTATTGGAAATTATAATGGCTGTTTATATCTACTTATCCACAATTTTGGAAAAATTCATTTAAAAAAAATGAATTTCAATTTTCAATTTTAAGAAGGTGATCTCAAAATAAATGTCTCTTGATAACATCTGTCGCCGCGTGTTGAAATAAGAGAGTACTACGCGCTTTAAAACACAAAATGTATTGCCGTACCGATTTGGAGTACTGCGTGGAAGAAGTCAATCAAGCTAATCGCCAATCCGAATTATTTTAGGGGACAAACAACATTATCAATGATTTATTATCGACTATTTAAAGCTCGAATTACAGAAACTTGCACAATGAGAAGATTCAGATGTTGACAAATGTTGACAAAATTGCAGCACAATTGATAAAAAAAATAAGTTGTGGATCGTTCCAGTTAGATAAATATAGTTTCAAGAAAAAAAACGTATTTTTCTTAAATTGAGAACATAAAAATTCAACAATTGTGATAACGCACCGAACAGTTAGCAATCCCAGCATTGCATAATAGTCCTTTGCAGCCTTGCAGAACTAATTTTCCACCAGAAGTTCCACTTCACGTGCGATTTGACTTGAATTGATTCGATTTATATGTATTTACCCCCACCACCCCACCCCCCTTTGAAAATTCAATTTGAATTTTCGGGTTCCAAAATCAGGGTTGGAATTTAGATTCTAGTTAGTGATGTTCTAATCAGTCGTTAGCTGGAAGCTATATTATACTTCTATGATGTGTTTCATCACAGTTCTCCGAACGTCACGCAAAATTTCTTCCAATTCACTGTTTGAGATACTCCCCAGACAAATTCGCTTATTCCCCTTCTTTTCCTTTCTCTTGTTCCAGGCAGCATCTATCGGAGAGGAGCCCGGAGATGGCGCAAGCTGTACCGGATAAACGGGCACATATTCCAGGCGAAACGATTCAATCGGGTAAGAAAATCCCTTTTTTTTGTTTTTGGCTCGACATAATAGTACGGAGTTGGACTGCCTCTCCTTTCCATTTCGGGCGGGGAGGAAGGTCAAAACCTCTGACGGGTCGAAAAGTAATGTCCATAAATTGCTGTTTTTTCGGTTGGTTGGTCGCATCGGGCGAACAAAAAGCAAAAAGCATCATCCAAACAGCAGCAGCAGCCACAGAAGACCATTCCAGCGGAATAAAATTGGGTAAAATATTGGAAACCGTTCCATAAACAAACTCCCAAAAGCACAAGGGATGTTCCCTTGCTCGGTTGCTCTCAGCCCTCCTTTTCACAGGGTGGGCTTTCCCGAATGGGCGTAGCTTTTCGACCTGTCACTTTGCCTGCCGCTAAGCCTTTGACTGACTTTATGGGAGAAGCTGATTGCGACAGTATGACAGGCAATGGATTAAACGCGCGACTAACTCTAACTGAACGATTCCCAAAACCATTTACGACGACAACGGTTCGTGATTGTGTGTTATCTTGTTTTTCAGAAAGCATTCTGCGCCTTTTGCCACGACCGCATCTGGGGCCTGGGCCGGCAGGGCTTCAAGTGTATCCAGTGCAAGCTGTTGGTGCACAAGAAGTGTCACAAACTTGGCAACAAACCGTGCAGCAACGAACATGTCGAACCGGTGTTCAAGGAGCGTGATGTGAGTATTACCTTACAAATGATCCGTTTTTTTTTCTTGTCCTTTCATCTGTTATCTCATCTCCTCTCCAACCTTTCCAACGACAGAATGTGGCAATTATCCTGAATGATAAGAAGCTTTGGGCGGTGTGCAAATTTGCCATTATTTGAGAAAACAAGCTTCAATCCTCAAACCAAATATATCTCCTAATCGAAAGAGTTTCCAGTTTTGCAGAAGAGGAAGCGCATGCCAAAGTTTCCCATGCCTTCGGAGACATCTCAAGAAACGCATTTCTCCGCTTCTTCCTTGGACGTCGTTAAAGTTTGCGTTTTTAAATATTAATTCTGCTACAATCCGTGCCATGCTTCCGCCTTCTTTTTCAGGATTTATTTTTTTTATGCCAGCAGACTTCCTGTTGCGCTGATTCCCATAAGCGGCTGCTACGAGACTTGGTGAGCAACACAAAAGATCTTATCGGCTTACGTTTTTGTTGCACACAAAAAGTTGCCGAAGCAAAATTATTTCATACTCCATTTGATAAGATGGGGCGCCACTCGGCCCAGGTTCCTCGGGGAGCATTTTACTCTCTATCGCTTGCATTTATTAATTTCCTCCTTTTATCTCCCCTTCAGTCACGTCTTCTGCAGCTGTTATACATTCTTTTTAATATTTCTCTTTGCCTTCATCCCCCCCA
Organism: Toxorhynchites rutilus septentrionalis; assembly: GCF_029784135.1. Taxonomy (NCBI): domain Eukaryota; kingdom Metazoa; phylum Arthropoda; class Insecta; order Diptera; family Culicidae; genus Toxorhynchites; species Toxorhynchites rutilus. Next base: position 30,080,601 of record NC_073745.1, read on the forward strand.
TTCTGCCCTCCGCCCTCCGGCCGACGATAATAACAGCATCAGGATCTGAACGATGAATCGATTGCCGGTGATGTGATTCAGCCCCCGCAGGATTATCCGTCCGAGTATCACCACTCGGATCCGTGCGATCAGGTCCCGGTGGACGCCACCGAGAACGTGGAGGAACCGCTCGAGGCGGGCACCCAGCGGCAGTACTCGCTGAACGATTTCGAGCTGATCAGGTGAGGTTTTTTTCTCTTCAGTTTGGCTAAGAGTAGAAATGCGCGCGTTATTCGAATTTGATTTATTTTCTTTCGTAAGGAATTTTATTACTTATTTTATTATTTTATTAATCACACTTCAAATAATAATTATCAAGTGCTATGCAATTTTTGGTAAACAATAGGCAAATGCGAGTTTCTGGAAGTCGTAATCGAAATCGGAAACATTTGAAATTCCTAATTTTTAAATTATCCTTTTTCTGTTGAAGGTTCTAAAATTAAAAAAAAATATTTTTTTTTTTGTTTTTTTACATTTTCTGAATTTTTTGAATTTTCGGAATTCTCACTTTTTCTGAATTTTCTAAAATATTCGATTTCTTTTTTTTTTTTGAATTTTCCAAAACATTTTTTATAACTTTTCTCCTTTTCTTTCCTTGATTTTTTTTCCAAATTTTCAGAATTTTCGGAATTTTCAAACTTTTGACATTTTTCTGATTTTTAACATTTTCTAATATTTGTTTTTTTTTTTGAATTTACAACTTATTTATGTTTCTAAATCTTTGAGTTTTTGAATTTTCGAAAAATTGCTTCACTCAAAACTTTCCTTGTTATTTGATTTTTCTAAATTTAGTGTATTTTTTGAATTTAATATTTATTTGCATTTTCTGACTTTTTTTTATTTTTTTAAATTTGGAATTTTTTTAATTCTCTGAATTTTTGAATTTGTTTTTACATTTTCCAATTTTTCAAATTTGCTTGAACTTTTAAAGATTTTTATTATTTTTGTTATTTTTCTATACTTCATGATTTTTAAAATGATTTTTTCGAAGTCTTTACATTTCTTTTATATTTTTTCCTCAGTTTGTTTTTTTTTCAATTTTCTGAAATTTTTAAATTCTTCGATTTTGTTTCAATTTTCAGATTTTTTTTAGAATTTCAGTTTTTTCTTATTTTTTTCATTTTCTGATTTTGAAAATTAAAAAGAATGATTTCCAATTTTATTTTTAATTTTAACTTCTAAAGTTTCCTTATTCAATATTTTCTATAATTTAAATTTATTCAATTTTTCATTATTTTGAAATTTCTGTAAATTTTTTTCTAAATTCTCTAAACGTTAAAATTTTTTCGGAACTTTTCAATTTTTCCAATTTTTTTTAAATTCCATTTTAATTTTTGGAATTTTCTGAATTTTTAAAATTAAAATAAACTTACCTTTTTCTAATTTTCTTGTTTTTTTTATTTTCTGGAATGGTTTTTTTTCTTTTGTTTTAAGATTCTAAAATTAGTATTAGAAATAAAATATTTTGACTTTTTCATATTTTTTGAATTTTATGAATTTTAAGATTGGCTACTTTTTAAAAAAATTTTTTTGAATTTTATTTTTTTAGATAGATTGAAAACTATTTAAAAATTTAAGATTTTTCTATTTTTTTGCATTTTTAATTTTTTTTATTTCTTTCAAATAGTTTTTATTGTTTTAAATTTTCTGAATTTCTTCTTTTTTATTTCATTTATTTTCTTTGGGTTTTCAGACTTTCTTAAAATTTCACAATCTTTCAAAATTAGCTGAATTTAATAAAATTAATTAAAATTATTTATCAATCCCCTAGTTTTTAATGTTTTCTGAATTTCCCAACTTTTGACATTTTCTGAATTCTCTGATTTTTTTTTTGCATTTTAAGATTTTTTGATTTTTTTTTTGAAAGTACTATTTTTTGAATCATGAATTCATGAGTTTGGTTCTGCATTTTCTAATTTATTTAATTTTCCTTTTAAATTTTCTAAATTTGAAATATATTCTATGATTAAAATTTATTCAATTTTTCATTATTTTCAAAATTCTGGAATATGTTTTCTAATTTCTCTAAACGTTAAAATTTTTTGGAACTTTCCAATTTAATTGAATTTACCTTTTTTCAACTTTCTTGATTTTTTTTTTAATTTTCTGGAATGGTTTTTTCTTTTGTTTTAAGATTCTAAAATTTATATTAGAAAAAAAAATATTTTGACTCTTATATTTTTTTGAATTTTATGATTTTTTAGATTGGCTACTTTTTCTATTTTTTTTTTTTGAATTTTAATTTTTTAGATTTTTGAAAATTTCAGATTTTTCTATTTTTTTTACATTTTCGATTTTTTTTATTTGTTTCAAATTGTTTTTATTGAATTTCTGAATTTCTTTTTCTTTATTTTATTTATTTTCTTTCAATTTTCTGATTTTCTTAAAATTTTCCAATCTTTCCAAATTAGCTGAATTTTCGTAAAATTGAATTAATTAAGTTTTTTTAACTTTATTAATTCCCTAATTTTTTATGTTTTCTAAATTTCCTGACTTTTCTGAATTTCCCAACTTTTGACATTTTCTGAATTCACTGATTGTTTTTTTGCATTTTCAGATTTTTTAAAATTTATTAAATGTACTATTTCTCAAATTATGAATTTATGAGTTTTGTTTTAGCGTTTTCTAATTTGTTTAATTTTCCTTTTAAATTTTCTGTATTTTCTAAAAATGTTTTTTTTTCCGAATTTTCCGAATTTTCTGAATTTATATATTTTTTTTTGCATTTTCTGTTTTATTTTTTTTTAAATTTACCTTTTTTTAAATAATTAAGTTTTTTTTGCATTTTCAGATTTTTTAAATTTTCTTGAATTTTCAAAGATTTTAATTTTTTTTTGATTGGCAGACTTATCTCACTTCTTAACTAGGCGAACCTAGCCAGAATTTTCACCTGCCCCCGGGCTTCTGAATGCCAAAGGGGGACTAGGCTCTGCGGAATGCACGTATCTGCATGCTCGTGCTGTTTTAGTCCTGACCGAGGAATTGTCGGACAATCGCGCAGGTGCTAAGGATGACCGACTTTTGGATGCCGGCCAATTCCTTCTCGATGTTCAACACCTTTAGTGCTTCCAGAAGTGTCTTCGGGATAATTCCAGTTCCAGAGAGAACGACTGGAACAATTCTTGGGACCTCCCTTAGCCCCCACAGTTCCTTGAGCTCCACGGCCAATGGTCGGTACTTGCAGATTTTGCGACCGTGGGTCTCCTCCAGATTCTGGTTCAGTGGAATAGCGACATCGATGATGGTGACTTTGCGGTCGCTCTTGTCGTAAACCATTATATCTGGGCGGTTGTGGTGGATCGAGAGGTCGGTCAGAACAGTGCGATCCCAGTACAGCTTGAAACGGTCATTTTCCAGGACAGGTGCAGGCAGGTACCGGTAGCTTGGTACGTTGTCTTCCAGTAGAGCACATTGGAGCGCCAGTTGTCGATGAACAATACGGGCCACGTTGTTGTGGCGCTCGGTGTAGGCTGCGTTGGCCAAAACGGGACAGCCTCCCATAATGTGCTCTATGTTTTCACCTGGTTGATGGCACATCCGGCAAATGTCATCAACGTCTTGATGCCAGACGTACCGCCTGCAGTTTCTCGTCGGCATTATCCTGTCCTGGATGGCTATCATGTCGGCTTCTACTACTGAAGAGAGTTCACCACGCGTTAGCCACAGATTAGATGCGGCCTTGTCGACGTGTGGCCGGTCCAGTTGATGGGGGTGGGCACCATGCACTGCCTTCTGCTTCCAAGCTGCAATCTTCTCCTCCACTGTCTGCAGATTGCAGTTGAGTTGGTACTCCGCTTGCGCCAAGTGCAGAGCGCTGTATCCTCTGTCGGCGGCGCAGACAGCCCGGTATAGCGCGTTTTGGTTGGCGCGTTCTGCGAAGTACTCGCGCAGTTGTCGTACCTGGGCAACACACAGTGCAGAAATGTCGACGATTCCAAGTCCCCCTTCTTTGCGTGGTAGTGAAACTCTCTCCAGTGCCGATTGAGGATGGTGCATTCCGGCCTCTTTGAATGCTTTCCTCATCCTCCTCTCAAGGTCCTCTAGGTTAGTTTTGCTCCATTTGACTACACCAAAACTGAAGGTCAGCAGGGGAACCGCGAATGTGTTGATCGCGCGTACCTTGTTCCCCGCGTTGAGGAAAGTCCTCAGGACACAGTTCACTCGACTCAAGAACTTGTCTCGCAGCTCCGTCTTGATGTCGGAGTGGCGAATCCCGGTGAGCTGTCGGAATCCAAGATATTTATAGGATTCGCCACGAACCATGTCTCTTATAAACTCGCCGTCATAGACCTCGTAGCCTCCGGATTCGGTAAGTTGTCCTTTCAGCAGGTGGACACAGCGACACTTGTCGAGGCCGAACTCCATACAGATGTCCCTGCTTATGTCTTCGACAACCCGGATAGCTACACCTAGACGCTGACGTGAATCAGCGTAGACCTTGAGATCGTCCATGTAAAAGGTATGGGTCACTTCTTCGTGGGCGCCGTCGCCATACCTTATTTTATAGCCATGACCGTTTCTATTGAGCGTCCTACTGAGGGGGTTCAGTGCCAGACAAAACCAAAGCGGGCTGAAAGAGTCGCCTTGGAATATCCCCCTCTTTATCTGCAGCGTTCTAGACTGCAACACATTTTCCCCATCACTGAGGTGCAGAGACGTACTCCACTGCCTCATCGCATGCTGCAGGAACCTAACGACGACGGGATCAATTTTGTAGAGCTCCAATACCCGGACGAGAAACGAGTGAGGTATGGAGTCATAAGCCTTCCTGTAATCGATGTAGGCCATACTTAGGTTCCGCTGGTTATATACCGCCTGGCCGACTATGGCTGCGTCGATGATGGCCTGGTCTTTGCAGCCATGCGTATTTTTCCTGCATCCTTTCTGCTCTTCTGCGATGATGTGATGCTGTTCGCAGTGAGCAGAAACTTTGGCGGTAATTATGCTGCTCAGTATTTTGTACAGACTCGATAGGCACGTTATCGGTCTGTACTTTGATGGGTTCAATGTGTTGCTGTCTTTCGGGAGGAGGAAGGTGACGCCACGGGTGGCGAATTCAGGGAGGTTGTGTGGGTCACGTAGCACCTTGTTGAAGCACTCAGCTATCTTTGGATGTGCGACGGTCAGCTTCTTGTGCCAAAAGTTCTGGACACCATCGGGGCCCGGTGCTGCCCAGTTCCTCAGGTACCGCGAGGCTTCGCGGACATCGTTCTCTCCGACGATGATAGCTGGCATTTTTTATTTTTTTTTAATTTTCCGATAGATATTTTTTTTTTATTTCCTGAACTGCTTAATTCTTATAAATTTTAAAAATTTTCTTGTTTTCGGAAGGTTCACGAATTTTTGGAAATTTCATTTACTCTTATTATTATGAATTTTGTTATTGTTTGTTTTATTTCTTTTTCTCAATTACTTGATATGATGTTTTTTTTTAACTTTCAGAACCTGAATCATCTGATGTTTTTTTTTTAACTTTCAGAATTTACTGCATTTCCTTTTTTTATTTAGAATTTTTTGAATTTCTTGAATTTCTTTTCCTGAATCATTCAATTCTTGAAAGTTTCTAAATTTCTCATTTTTGTATTTTTTTTTTTTTTAATTCTTTGAATTATGTTTTGTCTTCAATTTTTTTTCATTGTTTGATCTTCTAAAAATTTCTGATTTTTTTAAATTTATTTTTTGTTTTTCAATTTTCCGGATTTTATGATTTTTTTCAATTTTCTCAGCTAGTTATTCTTATTTTGTTAAATTTTCTGAATTTCCTAAATTTTCTTGATTTTTTCCGAATTTTATAAATATCTTGAGTTTTTTTTTAATTTTTGTAAATTTTCTCATTTTCCTGATTTTTTATTACTTATCCAAATCACACATTTTCTTAATTTCCTTTTTTTTTTATTTTCTGTTTCTTTTGAATTCGTTGATTTTTTCTAAGTGTCCTGAATTTTCTTATTCATTCTAATATTTTTAAAATTTTCTTGTATTTATGAAATGTTCATTATTTCGAACTTCAAAACTTTCCTGAAATTTCTATACATTTTTTTTATTTTCGAAGTTTTTTAATAGGTTGAATTTTAAACTTGTTGTATTTTTTTTTTGAATTTTAAAATTGTTAAGTTGTTGATTGAACTTTTGACTTTTTTCTTATGAATTCGTCAATTCTTCTGATCTTTCTTGTCAGAAATCTGATATTTCTGATCAGAAATATATTCTTTTTCGTCAGAATCTGATATTTTTCAGATTTGCTCTGATATGATCCAGATTTACTTTATAATGATAAATCTGATTTTTCTAATCTTTCTGATCTTTCCGATCTTTCTGATCGTTCTGACCTTTCTGATCAAAAATCTAAGCTTTCAGGTCTTTTTGATAATTCTGATCCTTCCGATTTGTCTGAGCTTTCATATAAGAAATCTAATCTTTTTTATAAGGAATTTGATTTTTCTGCTAAAATACCTGACCTTCACATATTTTTTATCAGAATCTAATCTTTTCGACCATTTTGATCATTGTGATCACCCTGATTTCTTTCAATTTTTTTGCATTTTCGTGATCATTGTAATTTGTCTCATCTTTCTACCTTCTACTAATTCTGATCCTTCTGTTCAGAAATATGATCTTTCTGTACAGAAATCAGATCTTTCTGGTCAGAAATCTGATCTTTCTGGCTGTTTAGATCACTATGATCCTTCATATCGTTCTCATTATTCTGATCTTTCTGATCTTTATGATCTCTAGAACCAGAAATCTGTTCATTTTAATAATAAATATGATCGTTTTGATCTTTCTGGTCTGTCTGATCTTCCTTATAATTTTATATTTCAGATCTTTCTAATAATTGTGATCTATCTGATCATTCAGATCACCCTGATCTTTCGAATCGTTTTCATAATTCTGATCATTCTGATTGTTATGATCAGAAATATGGTATCTCCGATAAAAAAAAATTAATTCTGATCGGGAATCTGTTCATTCTAGCAAGAAATGTCTTTCTGATCATTATGATCAAGAATCAGATTTTTGTGATCATTAATTGATCTCATTTGTTTTATTTCCGGTATAATCTTTTTGTTTATAAATTTGAACTTTCTAATCAGAAATCTGATATTTCTGATAAAAAAAATATATTTCTGATCGGAAATTTGAAAAAGAAATATGAACTTTCTGATCTTTCTCAACAGAAAACTGACCGTTCCAGCCAAGAATCTGATCTTTCTAATCAGAATATGATTTTTTTATTCAGATATCTGATCTTTCTCGTCTTTCTGATTTTTTTGTCCTCTCCATTTCTTAGAGTCATCGGTCGCGGTAGCTACGCCAAAGTGCTGATGGTCGAGCTGAAAAAAACCCGTCGCATCTACGCGATGAAGGTCATCAAGAAAGCCCTGGTCACCGACGACGAGGACATCGACTGGGTCCAGACGGAGAAGCACGTCTTCGAGACGGCCTCCAATCATCCGTTCCTGGTGGGATTGCACTCGTGCTTCCAGACGCCTTCTAGGTAAGCCGGTTTCATTGATTCGTTGTACCCGTTGATGATTGATCATTGTCCCGTGAAGGCTGTTCTTCGTGATCGAGTTCGTTCGCGGGGGTGATTTGATGTTCCATATGCAGCGCCAGCGGCGCCTCCCCGAAGAGCACGCCCGTTTCTACGCGGCAGAGATCAGTCTGGCGCTTAACTTTCTTCACGAGAAGGGCATCATCTATCGCGATCTGAAGCTGGACAACGTCCTGCTGGACCACGAGGGTCACATCAAACTGACCGATTATGGGATGTGTAAGGAGGGCATCAGACCGGGCGATACCACGTCTACGTTCTGCGGAACACCGAACTACATCGCGCCGGAGATTCTACGCGGGGAAGATTATGGTCTGTTGTGATCTGTCGGTGGTACTTGGGGCTTTTGGGGTTGAACTGATGATTGCAATGTTTTTGTAGGGTTCTCCGTCGATTGGTGGGCCCTTGGGGTACTGCTGTACGAGATGCTGGCTGGGCGCAGCCCCTTCGACATCGCCGGTGCTTCCGAGAATCCAGATCAGGTGATTTCGAACACAAAATACCCAACCTATACAATCTATTCAAATTCATATCAATATCCACAGAACACCGAGGACTACCTGTTCCAAGTGATACTGGAGAAGACGATCCGTATTCCGCGCTCGCTCAGCGTCAAAGCGGCCTCCGTGCTGAAAGGCTTCCTCAACAAGAATCCGGCCGACCGTTTGGGCTGCAACCGCGAGTCCGCCTTCATGGACATTGTCAATCATCCGTTCTTCAAGAGCATCGACTGGGAAATGGTAAGTACTCTCGGATCCAAGATTTGATGACGACCCTCCTTTCAATGACCATCCCATCGACATATCGAAGAGAATCTCCATTAATTATTTTGATTTCGGAAAATTGGTTATTTTTCGCGAGAAATCGCTCTGTAATTGGCCCAAAATGTATCCATGTCACGAAAGTATGTTCCCCTGAGTTTTTTTGTGTTCGAGCTTACGTTGTGTGCAATGTAGATCACTCACTTCCGTGCGTATTGTTATTATTATTTCATCGGAAGAATTAATCGTATCCATCGTTCGTATATTTTATTCAATTCCCAATCAGCTGTTGAAAGAGGTCAACAAATGTAATTCAAAGACACCCTCAAAAGGGTTGAATCCGGTTGCCTCAATACCCTCTTTCAATCACTGTTTATCGGATTAATGTTTTCTTTCACGATATATGTATGAAAGAGCGATTTGAGGTGAGTCTATGAGAGTGCGATTGTAAACGAATTATCTTAAACTCAAGCAGGTCCCTATTGTGCAATTCCAAATGAAATCGAACTAAAAATGCAGATCTTGGTAAAACTTGGATTTTTGATCCGAACGAAAGTTTGTATTCCGTTTGGGTTGGAGAAAATATGAGTTTTTCACAGCAATTGGGTTTTTTTTGACTCAAGTGTAACTTTTAAAAAGGGCGTATCGATTTTAGTAAGAGAAATCTTTGATAATTTATATCTCAACAACTATGAGTCGTACCGGAATAGCGTCTTAGAAAAAGTTATAGAGTATTGATGTTAAAACGTGAAAAAATATACACTGAGAAAAAAAATTAGTACTCTTTTTACGAAAAATATTTTGATTCGCAATATCTGAAATATATATCTCTTAATTTTTTCTTCAATTTTCTTAAAAAATAGAAGTCAAAAGTAGAAAATTTCAAAAATGATCCAAAATGGTAAAACTATTTTTGACAAACTTTGTGGAACATCGAATTTTTATGAATTTTCGAAACTTCGAATTTTTGTAAGTTAACAATCATTTTTAGCCACAAATTCTGAAGTCTGATGTGATTTAGAACAAAAAAGCTCTTTATCACTCTCCTTCGAAATGCAGCCTTTCTCGAGATATTTAGAAAAAAACATTTCTAACTCATTGTCTTTTTTAATAGTAAAAAAAAATCTTTAGAACAAATTTTTAAACTTTTTCTCATCATATCATTGTGCAATGGGCAGAGTACAAGAAAATGAAGACGGCTCTAAAGGGACCTTTCCTTCTTCGGATTTGCATTTTGCCCTCCTTTTTTTATTTATATAGATAGGAATGCGTTATTCCGCCTGAAAATCCATTTCCTCCTTCAAACAAAGATCAACTTCGTTAGCGCAAACATCGAATGGACCGACAACGTTTATCATGATGTAATTTTAAAACATATGGGAAATAAATTTTCCGAACTTTCAGACCTTCTTTCAGAGTTTTCAGAAAAATTTCCAATTTCCATAACATTGATCTACGGGCAGAGACGAATACATCAAAATAAAGATGGCTCAAATCGGACGATTCCTTCTTCGGGTTTCGCGCTTAGCAACACATTTGGCCTTACATTTTTATTTATATAGATATATTTTAAAATGTTTGTCGTGTTATACCGTCGAAAAACATTTGAAGACATGTGGGTTAATACAAAACGTAGCGATGTTGTTTTTCAACGTAACTCCTAAACATATAGTTTTACCATAATTATATATTTGGAAAAGTCGTTGAAAATTTTAAACAAATTCATAAAATTTCATGAACGTGGCGGTATAACACGACAATTATATTAAAAGAGCCTATTTACTACAAAAAAGATAATAAATTAGAAATATTTTTTAAATAACTCGAGAATGGTTGCATTGAGAAGGATATTGATAAAGATCCTTTTTATTTTAAATCACATCAGAATTCATAATTTGTGGCTACAAATGATTGTTAACATACAAAAATTCGAAGTTTCATAAATTTCATAAAAAGTTTCATAAAAATTCGAAAATTCATAAAAAAATCGATGTTCCACAAATTCCTCTAAGAGAGGGGGAAGGAGTATCTTAACACCATAGAAACATTTATTGCATCCTAAAACCTCCACATGCCAAATTTGGTTTCATTTGCTTGATTAATTCTCGAGTAATGCAGAAATTTGTGTTTCATTTGTATGGCAGCCCCCCCTTTGAGTGGGGGAAGGACTGTCTAACCATCATAGAAACATTTATTGCACCCTAAAACTTTCACATGCCAACTTTGTTTCGTTTGATTGATTAATTTCCGAGTAATGCAAAAAATTGTGTTTCATTTGTATGGCAGCACCCTCTAAGAGAGGGGGAAGGAGTATCTTATCACCATAGAAACATTTATTGCATCCTAAAACCTCCACATGCCAACTTTGGTTTCGTTTGCTTGGTTAATTTCCGAGTAATGCAGAAATTTGTGTTTCATTTGTATGGCAGCCCTCCCTTAGAGAGGGGGGAGGGGTCTCAAAATATCACGAAAACCTTCCCCGGCCCCAAAAACCCCTACATACCAATTTTCATGTCGATCGGTTCAGTAGTTTCCGAGTCTATAAGAATCAGACAGCCATCACTCCATTTTTATATATATAGATAGATAGATGAAAAAAAAATCTATATATATAAAAATGGATTTCTGTCTGTCTGTCTGTCGGTCTGTCTGTCTGTCTGTCTGATTCTTATGAACTCGGAAACTACTGAACCGATCAACATGAAAATTGGTATGTAGGGGTTTTTGGGGCCGGGGAAGGTTTTCGTGATATTTTGAGACCCCTCCCCCCCCTCTTTAAAGGTAGGCTGCCATACAAATTAAACACAAATTTCCACATTACTCGAGAATAAATCGAGCAAATGAAACCAAATTAAGCATATTGAGGTTTAAGGGTGCAATAAATGTTTCTATGGTAGTTACACTCTCCACCCCCCTCTCTAAGGGGGGGGGGGGTGGTCTGCTATACAAATGAAACATAAATTTCTGCATTTCTCGAGATTGAATCAAGCAAATGAAACCAAATTTGACATGAGAAGGTTTTGGAGTGCAATAAATTTTTCTATGGTGGTTTGAATCTCCACCCCCTTCTGTACCAGGGGGGGGGGCTGGATGCCATTCAAATTAAACACAAATTTCTACAATACTCGGGAATTAATCAAGCAAATGAAACCAAATTAGGCATATTGAGGTTTTAGGGTGGTTAGACTCTCCACCCCCCTCCTAAAGGGGGGGCTGCCATACAAATTAAACACAAATTTCTGCATTACTCGAGAATTTTTCAACCAAATGAATCTAAATTAAGCATATTGAGGTTTTAGGGTGCAATAAATGTTTCTATGGTGGTTAGACTTTCCACCTCCCTTTCTTAGGGGGGGGGGGGGGGGGGTGGTGGGTGATGGCGCCATACAAATGAAACACAAATTTCTGCATTTCTCTAGAATTAATCAAGCAAATGAAACCAAATTAGGCATATTGAGGTTTTAGCCAAAACCAAAAATATTCCAACCAAAAAAATGATAAAATTAAAATGCGGAAAATTAAACTCCCATATGTTCTGCAATTACATAGTGACAAGTGCTGTTAGTCCATTTGAAGTTTGCGCTAGCGAAATTGATCTTTGTTCGAAACTGGAAATGGATTTTATTGTTATGAAACGCACTCCTATATCTTCTTCTATCTATACCAAACAAAAAGGATCGCCGGATGTGTTGATAAGAGCTGAACTCGAGGAAGGAATTGTTTGATTTCGAGCTGTCTTTATTCTATCATATTTTCTGTATAAAACATTTATTCCATGTAACGGAGAAACATGTTATTTACAAGTGGTTGAAAAATATTGAACGAGAATTGTGTCTAAAAATAATCTGATATTATAATGATGAGTTTTGTTAGAAATACTAGGAATTTTATTTACCCATTTACTTGAATAATTCTCGAGTAATGCAGAAATTTGTGTTTTATTTGTATGGCAGCCACCCCTAAGAGAGGGGGGAGGGGTATCTAACCACCATAGAAACATTCATTGCACCCTAAAGTTTCCATATGCCTAATTTGGTTTAATTTGCTTGATTAATTCTCGGGTAATGCAAAAATTTGTGTTTCATTTGTATGGCAGCCCCCTCTAAGAGAGGGGGAAGGAGTATCTTAACACCATAGAAACATTTATTGCATCCTAAAACCTCCACATGCCAAATTTGGTTTCATTTGCTTGATTAATTCTCGAGTAATGCAGAAATTTGTGTTTCATTTGTATGGCAGCCCCCCCTTTGAGTGGGGGAAGGACTGTCTAACCATCATAGAAACATTTATTGCACCCTAAAACTTTCACATGCCAACTTTGTTTCGTTTGATTGATTAATTTCCGAGTAATGCAAAAAATTGTGTTTCATTTGTATGGCAGCCCCCTCTAAGAGAGGGGGAAGGAGTATCTTATCACCATAGAAACATTTATTGCATCCTAAAACCTCCACATGCCAAATTTGGTTTCATTTGCTTGATTAATTCTCGAGTAATGCAGAAATTTGTGTTTCATTTGTATGGCAGCCCCCCCTTTGAGTGGGGGAAGGACTGTCAAACCATCATAGAAACATTTATTGCACCCTAAAACTTTCACATGCCAACTTTGTTTCGTTTGATTGATTAATTTCCGAGTAATGCAAAAAATTGTGTTTCATTTGTATGGCAGCCCCCTCTAAGAGAGGGGGAAGGAGTATCTTATCACCATAGAAACATTTATTGCATCCTAAAACCTCCACATGCCAACTTTGGTTTCGTTTGCTTGGTTAATTTCCGAGTAATGCAGAAATTTGTGTTTCATTTGTATGGCAGCCCCCCCTTAGAGAGGGGGGAGGGGTCTCAAAATATCACGAAAACCTTCCCCGGCCCCAAAAACCCCTACATACCAATTTTCATGTCGATCGGTTCAGTAGTTTCCGAGTCTATAAGAATCAGACAGCCATCACTCCATTTTTATATATATAGATAGATAGATGAAAAAAAAAATCTATATATATAAAAATGGATTTCTGTCTGTCTGTCTGTCGGTCTGTCTGTCTGTCTGTCTGATTCTTATGAACTCGGAAACTACTGAACCGATCAACATGAAAATTGGTATGTAGGGGTTTTTGGGGCCGGGGAAGGTTTTCGTGATATTTTGAGACCCCTCCCCCCCCCTCTTTAAAGGTAGGCTGCCATACAAATTAAACACAAATTTCCACATTACTCGAGAATAAATCGAGCAAATGAAACCAAATTAAGCATATTGAGGTTTAAGGGTGCAATAAATGTTTCTATGGTAGTTACACTCTCCACCCCCCTCTCTAAGGGGGGGGGGGGGGTGGACTGCTATACAAATGAAACATAAATTTCTGCATTTCTCGAGATTGAATCAAGCAAATGAAACCAAATTTGACATGAGAAGGTTTTGGAGTGCAATAAATTTTTCTATGGTGGTTTGAATCTCCACCCCCTTCTGTACCAGGGGGGGGGGGCTGGATGCCATACAAATTAAACACAAATTTCTACAATACTCGGGAATTAATCAAGCAAATGAAACCAAATTAGGCATATTGAGGTTTTAGGGTGGTTAGACTCTCCACCCCCCTCCTAAAGGGGGGGCTGCCATACAAATTAAACACAAATTTCTGCATTACTCGAGAATTTTTCAACCAAATGAATCTAAATTAAGCATATTGAGGTTTTAGGGTGCAATAAATGTTTCTATGGTGGTTAGACGTTCCACCTCCCTTTCTTTGGGGGGGGGGGGGGGGTGGGGGGTGATGGCGCCATACAAATGAAACACAAATTTCTGCATTTCTCTAGAATTAATCAAGCAAATGAAACCAAATTAGGCATATTGAGGTTTTAGCCAAAACCAAAAATATTCCAACCAAAAAAATGATAAAATTAAAATGCGGAAAATTAAACTCCCATATGTTCTGCAATTACATAGTGACAAGTGCTGTTAGTCCATTTGAAGTTTGCGCTAGCGAAATTGATCTTTGTTCGAAACTGGAAATGGATTTTATTGTTATGAAACGCACTCCTATATCTTCTTCTTCTATCTATACCAAACAAAAAGGATCGCCGGATGTGTTGATAAGAGCTGAACTCGAGGAAGGAATTGTTTGATTTAGAGCTGTCTTTATTCTATCATATTTTCTGTATAAAACATTTATTCCATGTAACGGAGAAACATGTTATTTACAAGTGGTTGAAAAATATTGAACGAGAATTGTGTCTAAAAATAATCTGATATTATAATGATGAGTTTTGTTAGAAATACTAGGAATTTTATAGTAAAAGATAAATTCAACGGGGTCGAATAGAAGATCAATCAATGAACAGTTCTGCGATTGGACCCATGAACTTGCTCATAGTAAGAAAACGTGAATGTTTAAAGGTATTGATAACAAAAAACTAATTTTGGGCGGGACGAAGTTTGCCGGGTCAGCTAGTACATATATAAATTTTCAAAAAAATTAAAGTTGAAAACGACAATAAATTAGAAATGTTTTAATGAATATCTCGAGAATGGCCGCATTTAGAAGGAGTTTGTTAAATAGCTTTGTTATTTTAAATCACATCAGGATTCATAATTTGTGGCTAAAAATGATTTTTAGCATACAAAAATTAATAGATTCGAAAATTCATCAAAAAACGATGTTTCACAAAGTTCGTCATAAATAGTTTTATCATCTTGGACTAATTTTTTAAATTTTCTACATGACTTCTATGAAAAAATTAAAAAATATATATTTTAGATATTGCAAATAAATTATGTTTCTCAGTGTATATTTTTTCACGTTATAACATCGATACTTTATAACTCTTTCTAAGACACTATTTCGGTACGACTCAGAGTTTTTGAGATATAAATTATCGAAGATTTCTCTTACTAAAATCGATACGCACTTTTCAAAAGTTATTCTTGAGTCGAAAAAATCCCAATTGCTTTGGAAAACTCATCTTTCCTTCAACCCAAACGGAATACAAACGAATCAAAAATACATATTTTAAAAATCTGCATTTTTTGGATGATTTCAATCGGAATTGCTCAAACGAATTATCTAAAACTCAAGCAGGTCCCCATTTCCTTATCGCTTCGGTAGAGCCGACCGGAAAGCGGGAAATTATTATGTTCATCATTTTTCTTATGATTATCATTATCGTTAGCTTAATTTAGCTTTAAAGGGTGGGGAAGGCTGAGAGAAGGCAGCACTGGATGGAGCCCGATATTAATACGCGTTCAACAGAGCGCTAAGATGAGACGTTGCTGCTGCTGTTTCTTTTCCCAAGTAGCAGCAGGTGAGCAAAGCGCCTTAGATTGGGATGCATGCGATGGCTATGGCTGAGGTGGGGGCGGATGCTGGCCGGAAGAGCCCTAGTTATAATGAAGGCGCAGCAGCAGCAGCAGCTGTTTCGTTGATAGGATAACGATGCCGCTGGAATTGTGATTATCGCGTTTCGCCTCTGCCGTGAGATCGCAAGCACCGATAATACGATCATTTTCGCTCCTCAATGGTTATTGGTATTTTATTATTTACCCCGAAAATGAGAGACAGTGTGGAGGAATATTTCCTCCCTTCTCCTTTAATTCGCTGTTTCCATTATAACGCTGTCAAATAAATTAAAAGCATAAAATTGATTCGCCACTCGCCATCAATTATCACGGTGGGGGTGACTGTCAATCATATTTATATGACGGAGAAAGGGGGTGACACCCCCCCCCCCCCCGCTAGGGTTATGATACGGTATTTATTGTTCGCTTTTTGCTGTGTAACGAAAAAAAATATCTACAAAAATCTCTCAATCCATTAGCGCAGCATCGCACGCAGTCCTGCGAATGACATCATTTTTGTTTTTTTTTTATCATCGTGAAATAATAACCCCACTTTGTGCAATTACATTGGGGCGCGGTTGATAATTATTCGGTGGCCTCATTGTCCCCGAAATTTCGAACCAACGGTCGGTCGGTTCATTGAACCGATCCTCCTGGATGGGATGGAATGAGTGCATTCCGAACTGTGATTACAACATTCGGGGGGCCCAACCGTACAACCGGACATTGGTTTGCAATTTATTGTTCATTATTTCCATTGAAATTTAATTGAATAATTATCGGTCATCAAGAATAAATTTTCCGTATCGCAGCGACTGGAATTCCCGCCTTCGTCCATTTGAGATTTATTCGAATGAGCTGAAAACATCCGCGACAATTGGCGGCAATATTTTTGAAGTGAAAAAGGTGGTTTGGAAATGTTGCGTTATCCAACAACTTTCCCTCTGTAATTTCTGGAGTTCTCTATGTATTAAAATGGCATATTTATCAAGAAAGCGCATACAAATTTTTTTCTATTGACTTCGTGAAAAAAGATTATGGCGATAAATTTCAATCGCTACAACGCGTGAAAAGAGTTATACGATTCGGATATAATAATTTTAATGTTAATGGCAAACCACATTCGAGACAGTTGGATAAATTCGAAGACAATGATTTGCTACCAATGTTACATGAAAACTCTGCATTTTTATTAGGTTTAGACCCCCTTTCCCGACATCCTTTTGAAGCAACGATTATAGTTTTTTTTTTAGATTTTACGTACATATTTTTTAAACTTTTGTAGGTATGCGTAGTGTATGTGGCATCATCGCATCATTTATTGACGCTACACTCACAGCATCCGATCGACAAGATGAAAAACAATACAGCAATTATTTCCCCTTTTCCCAATTGTATTCAACCTATCCTTTATACTGAAACTGAAATTTTAATAAAGAAACAATAGTCTTAGTTCGCAACTCGATCGGAACACATCATACCTTATCCAAAAAGCTCTGATAATAGTTTGCACGCTAAAGTGGTGACCCCGACGTGATCAGTCACAAAATCGCTATTCCTCGAAAAACAAGTCCCGCGTATCGAAAATTTATAATAGTTCTCATCGTATGGTTACGTTCACGCGAAATGACGGAGGATAAATCCAGCACTAGTCAGTCTGTGGTCGAAACGATAAACGCGCCACGGCTCAGTCCGCCCAGTATGGCCGACACGAACATTGAGACATATTTCATGTCGTTGGAATTCTGGTTTGCTGCATCAGGAATCGGTACGCATTCTCAACACGACTCGCGGAAATACAACATTGTAATGGCACAGGTGCCGCCAAATAAATTGACAGAGCTACGATCAATCATAGAGGCTACTCCGGCAATCGACAAATACACCTACATCAAGCACAAATTGATCGAGTATTTTGCCGATAGTCAGCAACGGCGTCTACAACGTGTTTTGTCCGATATGCCACTGGGAGATCTGAAACCGAGTCAACTCTTCAAAATGAAGCGGGTTGCAGGAAATTCGCTTGGTGAACCGGTATTGCTTGATCTGTGGGCATCCAGATTACCGCCACATGCTCAAGCAGCAGTTATCGCATCAAGAGGAGACGCGACGGACAAAATCACCATCGCCGACGCCATTGTGGATTCGATGGTTTTGCGAAAAATCAACGCCATTGACTACAGTGTACAAAATACAGCGATGGCGGCTCCAAATGTACTGGAAAGTACATGCAATGACCCGATGCAGGATCTGAAACGTGAAATCGCTGAGCTATCTAGGAAATTCGAAAAAGTGCTGCTCAGCCAGAAAAATGTTCGTGGTCGTTCACGTTCCCGTTCTCGTGTAAATGAGAAACAATCTACTCGCGGAAGAGAACCGTCGATCGGGCTATGCTGGTATCATCGAACGTTCGGAAACGATGCCCGGAGGTGCCGCAAACCCTGCTCCAATGGCCAGCAGGTGTGTTCCAATTCACAGTGACATCACGTTTCCAATTCTGTGGTGGAAATAGGCGAGCTTTCCAACACAGTAACAATCTGTCGACTGAAAATTACGGACTCCACCAACTGTATGTAATTCTTGATCGACACTGGTGTCGACGTGTCCGTAGTACCGAAAGGATTAAGTTCTGTTAACATTAAACCTACAACCGTGAAATTGTTCGCCGCGAATGGAACGCCAATTGAAGTGTACGGAGAAGTGTTACTTAAGTTGAATCTCGGTCTCCGTCGCGAGTTTTTATGGTCCTTTCTCATTGCTGACGTTACATCTGGAATAATCGGGGCAGACTTTTTATGCCACTTTGACTTGTTGATCGATTTAAAACGAAATCGCCTTATCGACAACACAACAAGTCTTGAGTCAACCGGATCTCTCACCGTCAATAATCAAGTTACGATCAAGACTTTCAGTATGATGTCACCGTATGCTGAAATACTGGCAGAATTCCCCAGCATCACCCGTCTTGCGCCTCCAGGTACAGTCAGCAAGTCATCGATTTTTCACCGTATCGAAACAACTGGTCAACCTGTGTATGCCAGACCCCGCCGTCTTGCGCCGGACAAACTCGAAGCAGCCCGCACAGAATTCGAGCACTTGATGAAACTTGGAATCTGCCAGCCGTCCAGCAGTAACTGGGCAAGCCCACTCCATATGGTAAAAAAGGCAGATGGTTCCTGGCGTCCATGTGGAGACTATCGTGCTTTGAATGCCCAGACCGTATCAGATCGCTATCCCCTACCGTACCTACAGGACTTTACGACCATTTTGCAAGGTAAAACCATATTTTCCAAAGTTGACTTGCAGAAGGCGTTTCATCAAGTTCCAATCCATCCCGACGACATTCCAAAAACGGCTATCACGACACCTTTTGGACTGTTTGAATTTTCTTTCATGACGTTTGGATTACGGAACGCAGCCCAAACTTTCCAGAGGCTCATTCACGAGGTCGTTCGTGGACTGAATTTTATATTCCCCTACATTGACGACTTATTTATTGCTTCGTCATCATCCGAAGAGCATCGAATGCATTTACGCCAACTTTTCCAAAGGCTCAAGGATCACAATTTGTCCATAAACGTTGCAAAATGTGAATTCGGTCGGCACAAGCTCGATTTCCTGGGACATTCCGTTTCCGCAGAAGGAATTCGTCCGTTGCCAGCACGCGTTGAAGCTGTTCAAAATTTACAGTTACCAGCCACAGTGAAGGGACTGAAAAGTTTTTTGGCCATGATAAACTTCTATCGAAGGTTTATTCCAAATGCCATTGATGCTCAAATTAATTCCATTGTTGCAAATGACCCTGGCAACCCTGGCAATTAATTTGGAGTGAGGAAACTACAATAGCTTTCGAGCGATGCAAACAGCAGCTCGCTCAAGCGGCACTACTAGCGCATCCCGCTAAATCCGCTGAGTTGTCTCTCTGGGTCGACGCCTCCGATATCGCAGCAGGTGCAGTGCTGCACCAGATCGTCGATGGAGAAATACAACCGCTAGGATTTTTTTCAAAAAAGTTCGACAAAGCACAAGTTCGCTATAGTACATACGATCGTGAACTTACGGCGATCTACCTCGCAGTGCGGCACTTTAGGTTTATGTTAGAAGGACGAAGTTGCCACATCTATACCGACCACAAACCGATCGTCTATGCTTTTCATCAGAAGTCAGATAAAGCCTCCAATCGTCAAGTTCGCCAGCTGGACTTCATCGGACAAATTACGACGGATATTCGGCACATAGTAGGGAAGGAAAACATCGTTGCCGATTTACTCTCTCGCATCGCTTCCATCCAATCCCTGTCTTCGCTAAATTTCGACGCACTTGCTGATGACCAGAAAATCGACGACGAGCTGCAAAATATTTTGAAAGGTAAAACCAAACACTCGTTGAAGTTAAAACTTTTTACCGTTCCAGGCAGCTCGAAACAACTGTTTTGTGATTGCTCTGGCAATCGCATCAGACCTTTCGTTTCGAAACGTTTTCGAAATGTAGCGTTACAAGCAACGCACAATCTGTCTCACCCTGGTACACGTGCAACCGCTAAATTGATGACGGAGAGATTCGTTTGGCCAAGCATCCGGAAGGACAGCATTTCTTTCGCCAGGGGTTGCTTGCAATGTCAGCGTTCGAAGGTGACACGCCACACACAATCACCTGTAACCCGATATTCAACACCGGACTGTCGATTTTCCCATCTCAATATCGACATTGTTGGGCCTTTCCCGCCGAGTAAAGGACATCGCTACTGCCTCACTGTCATCGACAGATTTACACGCTGGCCAGAGGCGTTTCCTATTCCGGATATGACAGCACCAACAATCGCAGAGGCCCTAGTTGCCGGGTGGATTGCGCGCTTTGGCGTACCATTCTACGTCACGACCGACCAAGGACGACAATTCGAATCGTCGTTGTTCTCCGAGCTAACTCGTATGCTTGGAACTACTCACCTACGCACAACTGCATACCATCCTCAATCGAATGGCATTGTCGAGCGGTGGCACAGAACTTTCAAATCTGCGATCTTGTGCCACGATCCCGATCGTTGGAGCGAACACTTGCCGGTTATTCTACTTGGTTTGAGGACGGCTTACAAGGAGGACATCAAAGCGTCGCCAGCCGAGATGGTATATGGAACCACTCTTAAAATACCATCCGAGTTTTTCGTCGACGATCCGAAAACATCGAACGAAGCTGAATTCGTCGCCAATCTACGTAAACTAATGCGGAATCTTCGCCCAAAACAGACTGCATGACACGGTAGCAGGAATGTTTTCTTTAATAAGGATCTACACTCCTGCAAATACGTTTTCGTACGCAACGATTCTGTGCGACCATCGTTATCGTCTCCATACGAAGGACCATTCGAGGTAGTAAGCCGAAAAGACAATTTTTTCAAGGTGAATATCAAAGGACGGTCAGTCAATGTTTCCGTTGGTCGACTGAAACCCGCCTACATATTCGAAGAGCAGCACCCATCGAGTTTATCTGGACCGGCTGTTACAACTACCACAATGACTCCAACGACTAGGGTTACTCGTTCTGGTCGACGAGTATTTATTCCACTTCGCTATCGCTGAATGAACACCTAGTCTAGAGGGGGAGTACTGTGGCATCATCGCATCATTTATTGACGCTACACTCACAGCATCCGATCGACAAGATGAAAAACAATACAGCAATTATTTCCCCTTTTCCCAATTGTATTCAACCTACCCTTTATACTGAAACTGAAATTTTAATAAAGAAACAATAGTCTTAGTTCGCAACTCGATCGGAACACATAATTCCTTATCCAAAAAGCTCCGATAATAGTTTGCACGCTGAATGTATAATAATAGCGGAAAAATAAAAAAAACTTAAATTATTCCAAAAAAAAAAATTGTAGATTTAATAGATATATTCCTAAAGTCGTCAATTATTACCTGATTGATTAGTTTTCATTCGATATTTATGATTGAATGGAAAATTATCTTTTCCGTTTGCTAATAAATATTTTATGAAATAATAATCGCGCTTATTGCTTTGGAGGGAAAATAATTGGAATTTTCCACATCGATTGGAAAAAAATAAAATAACAGAAGCAGTTTGTTTGTAGCGTTTTGAAAAATCTACTGAAATGTAAACACAATACAGCAATTTCAAAATTTGTCCAAATGTCCACGGTTGTCCACGGTGGGGGAGGAGGGGGTTTAGATAATATCCACGTGGACACGATGAATATTTTTTCAATGATGCGCTGTATTTTCAAGAATTATTGAATACTCCCACTCTTAGTATTCTATGTTTATGAAAAAAAGTGCGTCAAACATCCATATTTTTTCATATGGCTGAACTTCTTCCCTGGAATGTGTATTCTGAAATTCATCCATAGGAACTGAGAGCGATCGACTTGTTTCCATTGATAGGAGAAAATCACGCATTTCACTAGGATGAAGACACAATTGAAGAATGTTACAATTTTATGATACACTCGGCAAAGAAGTTAGAATAACAGAGTGTTAAGTTTAAGTTAAGTTTTAAATGCTGTAACTTCGTGAAAATCCAACATACATCATTTGAGAGCTTCAACTGTAACATTTCAAAGCTTCAAGTTTTGGAATATACAACGGACAGATTGTTATCATGGTGTGTGTGAATGTTATTTCAAGGTTTTTCGAGACTTTTAGCTGAATAAGTCTACAA
This sequence comes from Toxorhynchites rutilus septentrionalis, assembly GCF_029784135.1. Lineage (NCBI taxonomy): Eukaryota > Metazoa > Arthropoda > Insecta > Diptera > Culicidae > Toxorhynchites > Toxorhynchites rutilus. The sequence goes on from NC_073745.1 coordinate 30,102,958, forward strand.
AAAATCCAATTGACCTTATCAACCAGCTTCCATTGGATTCCAAGAACTTTCCTGTAGGACCTTTCAATACAAAGTTTTTTTTTATTTTAATGAAAAAGTGCTCCATCGTCTTCGAGATTAATAATTCAATAAATGATGACGCACAGCTAATTGATAGGCAGTTTTGAAAACTCCAATAAATTATGTGCAACGTTAATTCGTTGGAAAACAGAAAAACGTTGGAAACAGGAATTTTCTATTCCTGTTTTTCATCTTCCACTACGTCACCGCGTAGGGTCTCAAACAAACATATGCCTGATTGTTTCTTCCCTAAAGTCGTGCGTCATAAATTATGCGCCGCATATCGCTTAAACGCATTCGTTTAGCGTCCTACTATTTCTCTGCCCTTCGCGCTCATGCGAAAAAGGGGGAGACCATGCGGTTAGCAATTAGATTTTGCCTCTCGCACGGGAACCTAAACAAACAAGTGCAACATATTTTGTCTCCATCTTTCTCATCCACTTCTGGCTCAGAAAGGTCCTAGACTTTTCGAACGTATTTACCGTTCGTCCAAGCTGAGTCAAACATAGCCCGCTTGGGTTTGGTTAATTGATAATTGCTATGCGCCACTTCGCATAGCATTCTAGTTCTACATATTTTCAGTGCCATAAATGATGCGCACTCTTATCTTCTGGAAGCTAAAAACGGAATGAGAAACAGTCCCTTTTCGCTGGTATTGATTTACATATGTTTACAGATGCGCCTGTTGCGCTTCATATTTATTATGCGCTTGTTTGCGCTTCAATTTCACATTTTGTTTATTGACCGGCCCTGCTATCTAAGCCGGGTCCGTAACAGCGAGTCACTACATCAACGCAACTAAAACACGTATCGTGTTTTGCTCCGAAAAAATCATACACTGTGTATAATTGGAAACGAAAAAAACTGTATTACGAGCTTCTACTCTCCCAGATGGAATCCCCTATCTTACACCCCTGATCGGAAAATGCCAACATCTCAATTGTTACTTGGCTCAAGAAACTGTCGATATGCCCAAATCTCAGCTTTCAGTGGAGTTCGATAACTCTCCAAGTGCCTACATGGCACCTGAACACTTCTGAGGCGAGTTTAAGGCCAGAATTATCCAATATGATGGGACTCGAATTCCTCCAGGACAGTGTCAAACCTAATGCCTGTTTGACAATTCGGCAAACATTTTTGGTTGTTTGGCTGGAACCAGATATTCCTTCCTTAGATTATCACTTGTTCAGGATCTTGTAAGAACTGTGGCTCACCAGACAGCATAAAAATATAATCGAAGACGTTCATGTCTATAAAAATGATGTTTTCGATTTTTTTCATAAAATCGGCACGAGTTTTCAGGGCAACCTAATATTTCCCACGATTAACGAAGCTGTACAGAAAATATTGGTTTATGAAAACGTCAATCACGATGATACTGTAGGTGCTTAGTTTCGACTAGGTTTATTGTAGCCGCCATGCACTACCCAACCAAGTTTTGTGTGTGCTTAGAAGAGAAAATATTCTACTATATTCTACTACTATATAAATAAGGTAAATGATTTTGGTTTGTCCAGTCTCGTTTACGATCATGGTTTGTCCACTGCTTTGAATGCTCTAATTCAGCACACCTCTGTCAAATCAGGCATTCGAATGTTTCAAAACATATAAATAAAATAGTCTTTTCCATGAATTACAGTAGTTTTATAAAGTCTGCTTCATTTAATATTGGAACAAATTCTTTTGCTCATTGTGGCGCTCCCAGTGGACGGATTTGGAAACTTTTTTCACCCACGTGTCGGGAAATTCATTACCTTTCACCATGTATTTATGTCATAACACCAAACGATAGCATTTTGTAAACAACCGCCATGGAAGCCGAACGGAGAGATAAAATTGTGCACAGTTTTCTTGAAAATCCATTGTTGTCGGCATCTAAGCTAGCTAAACAGCTTAAAATGCCCAGAAATACCGTATGGCGTGTTATCAAGCAGTACAAGGAAACATTGACGACGGCTCGGAAGCCGCATTCGAACCGTCGGAGTGGAACTGTCGACCGGAAACTGCGTGGGAAAGTCATCAAGGCCGTCAAGAGGAATCCCAATCTTTCAGACCGCGATTTGGCCAATAAGTTCCAGGCCGCTCACAGTACGGTGCGACGAATTCGTCTCCGGGAAGGAATAAGGTCATTCCGAGCCAGCAAACAGCCAAATCGGACGCTGAAGCAGAACAATGTGGCCAGAATCCGTGCTCGAAAGCTGTACGACCAAGTGCTGACCAAGTTCGACGGATGTATTCTGATGGACGATGAGACCTACGTGAAGGCGGACTTTGGGCAAATCCCAGGTCAAAAATTTTATTTGGCGACGGCTCGGGGGGATGTACCTGCAAAATTTAAGTTCGTGTTTACGGATAAATTCGCCCGCAAGTACATGATTTGGCAGGGGATATGCAGTTGTGGACAGAAAACCAAAGTCTTTCTCACTGACAAGACAATGGCATCAGAAGTCTACAAAAAAGAGTGCCTACAGAAACGGATTCTGCCGTTTATTCGTGCCCACGACCGTCCAGTAATGTTTTGGCCGGACCTCGCAAGCTGCCATTACAGCAAAACGGTTATGGAATGGTACGCAACGAACGGGGTCAGCGTAATACCGAAGGACCTCAACCCCCAAACTGCCCTTAGTTCCGGCCGATAGAGAAATACTGGGCAATCACGAAGCGGAGGCTTAAGGCAAAGGGAAAACTTGTTAGGAACATGACTCAAATGAAGAACTGGTGGAATCAAATCGCCAAAACGGTGGACGAAAAGGGTGTGCGCCGCCTAATGTGCCGTATTACGGGAAAAGTACGAGAATTTCTTCGAAACAGCAATGAATAATTTTTTTAATTTTTTTTTATGAACAGACAAATTATGAATTCGTTAATAAATGACTGAACTACACGCAATTGTTTGTGTTCCAATATTAAATGAAGCAGACTTTAGTATATTTTTACGGATTCACATGTTTTAAAGAATGATAAAATACACTTTCTATTGATGTCAATGCGCCCCTCAATTGAGCAAACTTTTTATCAATCATCAGATGATTACTTGGCACGTATTCAGACCTTTTCTGGATTATAACACTTACAAATATTGTAAACATCATGCTTGCACACCATTTCTATCAGATTTTCAGAGCTAAACCATTAAATTAACGCATTTCGATGACCTCAATTCTGATCATGGGTTGTCCAATTCAATAATGTTGTTTTATCCACATGACTTCTATGTCAACAGCTTGGCGCGCTGCAGTTTGTTTATTGTGTCCTTCGCGCATAGCAGAAAGAAAAATTTTCTGTGTTGAGTGTGTTGAGGGTAACACTTTTGAAATGCCCAAGAAAAGGCAATATTCTGAAGAATGCCTAAATTATGAATGGATCAAACAGTAAATTCAGGCAATGATAAATGCAACATCTGCTTGAAAATTCGAATTTTTTCATTCAAAAATAGTGATTTCTAAAACCGGACGAACCATGATCATTTTTTGGACAAACTATGATCAGAGGTGATCGAACCATGATCATAATTTCTCTTTGAGGAAAATCGTTAAAAAACAAAAAAAAATTGAATAATTTCAACGCCTTATGGTAATAAAGGGTGTGTCACATCAAATTACATCACGGAAAAAAAAGCTGTAGAAATTTAATTTTTAGGAATTATATCTTCAGCTTTCGCTTATAATCAGATAAGAGTGTATAGATCACGTTGGCCATGCTTCACTGTCAATTTTTCGTAAATTTGGAAAAATGTCGTCGAACGAAAAAGAGCGTCGTGAATTAATCCTGTGCACTCATTTCGAGAATCCGGAGTTGTCACATCGGGACATCGGTAAGATGCTGGGAATCGTCCAATCCACGGTCAGCAGAGTACTAAAACGATACTTCGAGAACCTAACCATCGACCGGAAGGTGAAGAACGGCAAAAATGGATGCTCCGTCAGTGAAAAAGATCACAAGCGCGTAGTTAAGCAGTTTAGACGTGATCCGAGAAGTTCGGTCCGGGATGTCGCCAATAAGCTGTATTTGTCAAGTTCATTCGTCCAGCGGACAAAGCAGCGGGAGGGCCTGCGTACATACAAGATTCAGGAGGCTCCTAACCGCGACGAAAGGCAAAACATGGTGGGGAAGACGCGAGCCCGGAAGCTATACACCGAAATGCTGACGAAGCCGCATTGCCTGGTAATGGACGACGAAACCTACGTCAAAGCGGACTTTCGTCAGCTGCCGGACCTGTTGTTCTTCTCCGCAGAGGACAAATTCAGCGTTCCGGAGGAGATTCGCAAGCAGAAACTATCCAAGTTTGCCAAAAAGTACATGGTGTGGCAAGCGATCTGCTCTTGCGGAAAGCGGAGCGCCCCCTTCGTGATGACCGGCACGGTAAACGGGCAGGTTTACCTTAAGGAGTGCCTACAGAAGCGCTTACTACCACTATTGAAGCAGCACGAGGGCCCGACCATCTTCTGGCCGGATCTCGCTTCGTGCCACTATTCAAAGGACGTGTTGGAGTGGTACGAAGCCAACGGGGTCACCTTCGTGCCAAAGGAAATGAACCCGCCCAACGCGCCGGAGCTTCGCCCAATAGAGAAATATTGGGCGATTATGAAGCAGGCCCTCCGGAAGAACCCAAAAGTTGTCAAATCGGAGGCGGACTTCAAGAGAAAATGGATTTCTGTTCAAAAAAAACTACAACCTGACGTTGTACAGAACCTTATGGACGGGGTAAAGAGGAAGGTGCGAGCATACGGGCTTGGCCTCGAAGTATGAATAAAAAGAAAATGCCAAAAGTTGTTTAATAGTTTTTATTTTACTGTCGAAAATTTTCAAAAGGATCGGTCTACTGGGCGAATTTCTACAGCGTTTTTTCCGTGATACAATTTGATGTGACACACCCTTTATTAGCAACTAGAGACTTGGGGCTTTTCAGTAAACTCAAATTCGTATCGATTATATGTTATTTTCATGAAGAAAAATCGATTTGCATTTACTAGTGGCGTAAAAACACCCTAGATTGGACAAACCAAGATCATTTACCCTACACTAATCTTGATAGCTATGATGAATATGCGGATCTGCTAAGTGGACGGCGTCAGAAATCAGGTACTGACTAACATCTATGAGTTTGTGCGGCAATTCACCCGCAAAGCGAAATGAAAACTCAAAGAACCCAGCAAACTTGCGTCGGCTTTTAATAAAAATTTGTGAGATTGAATCCATGAGGAATATTTTCATATAGACTACAGCAGACAAAAAAAACTAAAAAACTTCCCGAGCTCGGTAAAAAAAATGAGAACAAACCATTTAGTAGTAATAGCCAACATTTTCACCAATAGAAAATATGGAATAGAACATAGAAAATTCAATCATTCTCTCTAAAAAACGGAGGGATGTCCACGTGGACAAGATGGGGAGAGGTATCGGGAATGTCCACGCTTGTCCACGGAGAAATAATTCTTCGTGTTGGGGGACTTTTTGTTTCAACTGTTTATTTCTATAGGTAATAGATAACAGTATATGTTCCGCCGAAATTGATATTATACGGTATTACATCTCATATTCTTCTCCTCATTCCCCTGGTCTCAATTCAGACATTATATCGCGGATAAGTAAAATTTCTGAGCAACATTATTCGGGACAACATCGTTTCGAACGAATAATTCTACAATATTTATTGGGAAACACGCAAATTGGAGTCAACATGACAATTTTGGATATTTTGGACTAGAATTTGGGACAGTATCTTCCAACAGGTTCTGGTTATCTGGTATATTATTCGGACTTTGGAACTGAGAACGAGATAAACCAACATTGGATACGACTCGAACGGCTATTTTATGTATTTCGGCTCAACTGTTTGTTTCTCCAATTGAGAGCGTTAACTTCGGCTATCAGTGCAATGGAGGAAAATTTCATCACCCCACTCCAACGACCTTTTCCAAACTTAGCTAACGAACTTCAAGACTTGAATTTAAATTTATTCGCTCCAATATCAGATCGAACCCCAAATTCTGCTGACGAACTTGATCAATCTTCAAATTCCGGAAGGAGATGGATTAAAGGACGCTACACTTCATGGAGAAGGTGGAAAGCTGACTGGAGTGATTATGATAGTGCAGCGAGAAATAGAATAAACAGACCCAATCGAAAGAGGCGTCCCAAATTCAACAACAATGACAACATAAATTTTGACAATAATAATGACAGAAGTAACAGGAGAAACAGTAATAATAGACGTATTTGGCAGAATCGGCAGAACAGATCCAGCGATGGCGCCCTTCTTACGGATAAAATATTACTTGAGGCAGCAAAAAGGCAATTTTCTGGATCGAACTTCATCCACTTTCAACGTGGTGAAATACTCAACCCACCTAATAACAGAAAGAATTGGCTGTTAGGCCATTCAAGTTTTATGTATTAACGACGCCAAACTCACCAGAAGATAATGTGAGCACAGCTATCAACGAAAGCAATGACGAATCGAATCCGGCAGACGATAATTCTATTGCATCTGAAGATAGACAGGACTTGACAGCTCCGCTCCACGGATAGGCCGAAAGTTTTAATAATTTTGACGTGCCGACATTCGAATCGCCGAGAGGATATCACAACAGGAATATAATCATTCCAGAACGAACTGCCTGCCGCACTGAACTTCAGGACTCTCGCACACGGTCTCTTGACGACTGTACGAATCCACAGTTCTTAACGGTGTATTACCAAAATGTCAGGGGTATTCGCACGAAGACAAACGAATTGTTCTTGAAACATTCTTCCTGCGATTACGACATTGTTGTTCTGACGGAAACATGGCTACGTCCAGACATCTCCAGCTCAGAGCTCACTTCAAGCTACGTCATATATCGATGCGACCGCAGCTCTGCCACTAGCAATCTTCAACGCGGGGGTGGAGTTTTAGTGGCGGTTAAAACGACACTCAACTGCAAATCAGTAGCACTAGCAGACTGCGACAACCTCGAACAAGCTGTTGTCTGTGTTATACTTCCAAAGTCATCAGTATATGTTTGTGGCATTTACATACGGCCCAACTCGGAACCAGCGACATAATCAACGCACTCCTCATCTGTTCAACAGCTTCGCGATCGCGCTTTGGATTCCGACACGATTATCGTCGTGGGAGACTACAATTTGCCCCGATTAACATGGCAAAAAGATGAAGATGGTAACGGATTGTTGCCAACGAATGCTTCTTCTGAAAATGAAACTATGCTAGTCGAATCGATGGTTGCCACCGGTCTTCTTCAAATCAACAGCTTATCAAACGCAAACGGCCACCTCCTAGACCTGGCATTCGTCAGCGATCCTAGCGTAGTTGAACTAATCGCGCTTCCATCTGCCCTACTTAGAATCGATAGTCACCATATGCCGTTTGTTCCTCGTTGATGAAAACGACAACTCTCTGCAACCTCCTGGGAACACAATTCAAACCGACGACTTTGATTTTCGACGCTGCAACTTTGCAGAACTTAATAGAGCTGTATCTGCTATCGGCTGGGCTTCACTGTTTCTCGGTAAGGATACCGACGAGACGGTACGTATATTCTATGACTCTCTGAATGCAGTCTTGATTGAGCATGCTCCACGTAGACGATTCACGAGACACTCCTACAAGCACGCTTGGTGGACATCCGAACTGCAGCACCTTCGCAACGCTGTCCGCAAATCCCGTAAGCTTTATTTTCAAGAACGAACGGATGCAAATCGTCACAATCTTCGCACAATTGAGACTCATTATCACGAGCTTCAAACCGCAACCTTTCAGAATTACATCGCCCACTTGGAGACGACTGCGAAGCAAAACCCCTCCTATTTTTGGACGTTTATTCGCAATCGGAAGCAATCAAATCGATTCCCAGCCGAGGTGACTTTCAACGGTAATAGCGCTGATTCCCCGGTAGGAATAGTAGATCTGTTCGCAGATCACTTCGAAAAGGTACACAGCACCGTTTCACCAGCATTCTCGCCTGACAGTCTCAGAAATTGTCCAGTTTTCGTTTTGAATTAACCGCTGTTTGAAATTTCACAGCACGATGTCTCGTCTGCCTTCAGCAAATTGGACGTGTCTAAAGGTGCTGGAACTGATAAACTTCCGCCACTGTTCCTGAAAGAATGCGCCACGTCTCTGCAGATACCATTGACAATAATTTTCAATAAGTCGCTACGTCACAGCACTTTTTCGCATCAGTGGAAAACAGCTTCCATATGTCCATATCTTCAAATCAGACTCCAATCACGCCGTTGAAAATTACCGAGGCATTTCCATTCTATGTTGCGTGGCAAAAGTATTCGAAAGACTAGTTCATGAAATTTTATATACCGCATGTCAACCGATGATATCTGAATATCAACATGGCTTCGTCAGTAAACGATCGACAACGACTAGTCTGATGACGTTCACTAACTTTTTATCAACGGAAATCGAGCTCAGACACCAGGTAGACGCAATTTACTTCGATTTTTCGAAAGCGTTCGACAAGGTTCCCCTCGAACTTGCAGTAGCGAAGCTTAGTCACCTAGGTTTTTCGTATTGGATGTGTGAGTGGTTGCGTTCCTACCTATCTGGACGGTGGGCGTATGCAAACATCAATGGCTCTCACTCTCGATACTTTCCTATCACATCAGGGGTGCCACAGGGAAGTGTTCTCGGGCCGCTTATCTTCGTTTTGTTCATAAACGACCTGAGCTTTCGACTGAATGCTGGAAAACTTATCTATGCCGACGATCTGAAAATTTATAGATCAATAACATCTCATCTTGACTGTTGCGCGCTTCAGGCTGACGTAGAGGAGCTACGGCGGTGGTGTGAGGATAACGGAATGGAATTGAATATCAAAAAATGCAAAACAGTGTCGTTCACCCGCCGGCAGTCTCGAATTGAATTTCGTTATTCAGTTGGGCCTAAAACACTAGAGTGGGTTGATTCCATTTGCGACCTTGGAGTCGTCCTCGATAACAAACTGAGGTTTAATGAGCATATCTGCGTCACTACCGCTAAAGCGTTTGCAGCCCTTGGATTTGTTCGTCGGTGCACCAATAACTTCAGAGATGTTTACGCAATCAAATCGCTATACTGCTCCTTGTACGAAGCACTTTGGAGTATGCTGCCTGCCTGCCACCCAAATCACACGAATGGAGAGAGTACAGCGCAGTTTCATCAGATATGCACTCCGACAACTCCCTTGGATAGATCCAGACCATCTCCCCGATTACTCGAGCCGCTGCAGACTGACACGTTGACACGTTGACACGTTGGAATCGTTAGCCTCTAGGCGCGCCAACCTTCACAAAATATTTGTGTTGGATCTGTTAAATGGAAATATTGACTGTTCGTCCTTATTATATTATGTATCACTCTATGTACCATTCCGACAACTACGTGAGCGATATTTGTTGTTTATCAATCGCCATAGGACTTCCTACGGATTCCATAACCCCAAATTGTTATGGAATTGTTTCCGTGAATTCAATAGTGCTTGTGCCGTGTTCGATTTTAACGTGTCCAAAACTGTCTTTAAAAATAGGATTAAGAATTTAGTATAAGGATTCAGTCTGTGGAATTATATGGTACGGCAATATAAGATTAATACGAGCGAGCGAAACAAAAGACACGTTTCAAATAAGCACGCATAACTTCGCCACATATGTATACGGCCCTGACCGAGATGAATATAGTTCTCCTTCATGCTGGAAAGTGTTTTCTAAGAGTAAAATTAGAAAACACTGTCCAACTTCAATTCGTAATGAGATGTAATATTATCACGCTTCTGCGTAACAGCATCATTAGCTATGTGGATAGCGTGATCGTGTAAAACAGTATATCATCCCAGCCGGCCTTGGATCGATCCCCGTTGACGCCGTTTGAACTTTTTTTTTTGTGTGCAATTCCAAAAAAGATGAAAAAAGAACAAAGAAAGAGATGTCTGCTTCCATACATACAAACATTTTAAAGCGTTGGGGGACATATGACATTATTTGCCTATTTGACGCTTCAAGGCAGGAAATGACATGTTTTCTGTCGAAAATGAAATGCTTTCTGACAACGCTAGTTTGGGTGTAGTACTGTAGAACATGTTCGGCTACAAATGAAACACAAATTTCTACATGACTCGAGAGCTAAGCAAGCAAACGGAACCAAACTTGGCATGTGAAGATTCTAGGGGACAAGAAATGTTTTCATTGTGATACGGCGACCCCTCTCTAAGGGGGGCTGCCATACAAATGATACATCAATTTCTGCATAATTTGAGAACTAAACAAGCAAAAGGGTTAAGGGTATAACTCGAGGAAGGAATCGTCCGATTTCAGATGTGATCATTTTATTATATTTTCTGTATCAGACAGAGGCGATCTGGTATAGTGACAAGATCCGTACCTCTCACGCTCAAGGTCTTCTTCTTCTTGGCTGGAACTAACGTTCCCAGTGGAACTTTGGCCTTCTCAACGTAAGCATTACTTGCGTCATTTTTATTAGTAGTACTTAGTTGAGATTTCTATGCCAAAAAACACGCCTTGAATGTATTCTGGAGTGGCAAGCTCTAAAATACGCGTGACCACAATACAAGTCGGAAGAAATTTCTTTGGCGAAAAATCCTTCGACCAGAACGGGAATCGAACCCGAACCATTTTTTGTTGTTTGGCTGGGACTCTACCCGCCGTATTCACCATATTTTCCTTCCTTAGATTATCACTTGTTCAGGATCTTGTAAGAACTGTGACAGACAGCATAAAAATACAAAAATTCAGGATCTTGTAAGAACTGTGACAGACAGCATAAAAATCTATCTATCTATCTATATATATATAAAAATGGAGTGATGTCTGTCTGTCTGTCTGATTCTTATAGACTCGGAAACTACTGAACCGATCGACATGAAAATTGGTATGTAGGGGTTTTTGGGGCCGGGGAAGGTTTTCGTGATATTTTGAGACCCCTCCCCCCTCTCTAAGGGGGGGCTGCCATACAAATAAAACACAAATTTCTGCATTACTCGGAAATTAACCAAGCAAGCGAAACCAAAGTTGGCATGTGAAAGTTTTAGGGTGCAATAAATGTTTCTATGATGGTTAGACAGTCCTTCCCCCACTCAAAGGGGGGGCTGCCATACAAATGAAACACAAATTTCTGCATTACTCGAGAATTAATCAAGCAAATGAAACCAAATTTGGCATGTGGAGGTTTTAGGATGCAATAAATATTTCTATGGTGTTAAGATACTCCTTCCCCCTCTCTTAGAGGGGGCTGCCGTACAAATGAAACACATTTTTTTGCATTACCCGAGAATTAATCAAGCAAATTAAACCAAATTAGGCATATGGAAACTTTAGGGTGCAATGAATGTTTCTATGGTGGTTAGATACCCCTCCCCCCTCTCTTAGGGGTGGCTGCCATACAAATAAAACACAAATTTCTGCATTACTCGAGAATTAATCAATTAAATGGGCGGGACGAAGTTTGCCGGGTTAGCTAGTGTGTTATAAATTTGCTCATGTCACGCTCGCGTATAATCAGAATTTTACTTCATATGCAAATACACCTTCTGTTTATATTATAAATATATTACCCATACATTTAACTTCAGTATTGAATTGTTTGTTTTTTTTTTCAAATGTATTCTTAGACTGGTGTCAGTGAAGCGCCAAACAGTCTGATAAGTGAATTGATCTATTTATGTACGAAGATCAAAACAAACGAAACAAATTGATCTTCTCTCACAAACAATATCACCCCATTTTCACACGTGGTTTCACCTTTACTACTACAATGGCTTCCTTCCACCTTCACCTTAAGTGATTAATACAACATTAAGAAAAGCGTCAAGCAGATTGGTGTGGAAGCTCTTATGGATTCCGTACATCATTGGTTTTCATACCATTTGGTGCAGAGTGTTTGTGTATGATTAAATCGCACGCAAGCGCTGTTGTTTTTATACGTCGTCAGGATATATAATGGTGGTGGTGGAACAAATATAAAAACGTCTGTGGCGGTAGTAAATCCCTAGAAGAAAAGATACATACTGGCAATAACACAAATATCGTGTATTCTTATCACGAGAACAAGAATGAATCATGTATCAAACATTTTCGTGCAAACCGTTCGATCCTTTTCGGGACCACCATCCAGTTCAAAAGAGTTGGAGATTAAATGTAATAGCAGTAATGGCGGTATTGGCAATTATTAACTCCGGAACGTGTTTTTCTGTCCAAATGATTTTATTCTCCGAAATTATTTCATATTTCTAAACTACACTTTACTATGAAAGAAAATCCTCCAACGACATTTCTATCAATGACATATGAGAGGCTCAGAAGGAAAGAGGTGTAGGGGAGGTGGGAGTAAAATGGACATGTTAAGAAGAACTTCAATTATATCTTTGGAAACTCATGTTTCCCAAAACTTTGATGCAGTTTCTTACAATTCAATATACTATTTCTCTACCTAATTGGCCAAATATTTTACAAAAGTGTTTTTCAATGTTTTTTACAAAAACTAAAACAGACCGAAAAGTACAACATTTTTTTCGACGCGGGTATAATGGACATGTAGTGGGGGTAATATGGACAGGTTTGTGATATATGAAGCGTAGAGGTTTATCGATCGCGAGAGGAATAATTTTATTCAACCAAGGTCTGAACTCATCATGAATGTCCGTTAAATGATGAAAAAATCGAATTAATCCACCTAGAAGTGATATCGTTCTTTTCTGCAGTATAAACGAACAGACCCTTAATTATTTTGCTTTTGGTTCCAGTTAGCTAACTGGAACTGTCCACATTTGGCGATTTGATTTACATTTATAGACGCAGGGCATTAGGAATAGATTAAAGAGACTTTTCACAGCTCATCTCACTCCCACTGGCAACTGTCCGTTTTACCCCACCAGTACAATTACAGGTCGGACTCGATTATCCGGAGACTCGATTATCCGGGATTCGATTATCCGGAGTATTTTATTTTTGATTTTCGGAAATTTTGAATAATTTGTTTAAAAATTCTATATTGAATAGCTAATATGGGTATCAAAATAAAGGGCTTGACTAGTAGCAAGCAGTTATTTATGAAAAATGCAAATACAAGATGGCGGCCACTACAAAATGGTGGATTACATATTTTCTCAGAACCCCATCAATATGGGTATCAAACGAAAGGGCTTGACTAGTAGAACACAGTTATTTATGAAAGATGCAAATCCAAGATGGCGGCCACTACAAAATGGTGGATTACATATGTTCTCAGAACTCCATCAATATGGGTATCAAACGAAAGGGCTTAACAAGTAGAACACAGTTATTTATGAAAAATGCAAATCCAAAATGGCCACCACCGCAAGATGGCGCTATATATGTTTTTTCACAACCCCATCAATATGGGTATTAAATGAAAGGGCTTGACTAGTACAAAAATAAAAATAATGTGGGATGCTAACCACTCGGCCACGGGAGCACTCACGTTCAAGGTCACGAATTAAATTTTCACTCCCGACATTCTTCCACCAATGGAAGTTGAAGTGACGAACCAGCCAATAGTGTTGAAATAATACAGAAAACAAATGTATTCCATGTAAGGTAACAAGATGTTATTTGCAAGTGATTGAAAAACCTTGAACGATAATTGGGTCATAAAATAATTTTATATTATAATGACGAGTTCTGGTAGAAGTACTACAAAATTTATATTAAAAGGAATTTGTAAAGGGTCAAAATTAATCAATGAATAGTTCTGATTGAACCCATGAACGCTCGCTTAGTAAGAAAACGTGAATGCTTGAAAGTATTTATAATTAAAAAAAACATTTTGGGCGAGACGAAGTTAGCTAGTGCTAGTGCTAGTTAGCTAGTGAAAAATAAATATTAAAGATTTGAAGTGGAAATACATAAAGTCATAAATAATTGATTGATGTAGATTCAAGACTATGTGTTCTAAGTGTTCAATCTCAAATCGCCTGGTCTACTAGTACTCTAAAATTTGACAGATTACTCTATACCACTTTTTTCGGGTCGGTGGAATTCGGGTTTTTATATCGGTTGAAAATGTTTCGAATAAATGTTTTTCAAGAGCATGGTATTCTGGTTAATGTTAAACATATAATCCAGGTCAAATTGCTCAATTGCCATTTAGAATGTGCGTGTGTGTATGGATGCAGTGTGTGTGTTTTTCATTTCCATATTGCGTGCTCAACTTTTAGTTCCAAACTTTATAATTTGTCATCTCGTTATCACTAATTTATCCGTTTATCGCCTCAACTCACAAACAAGAGCATTGTTTCACAATCACTATTATACACATCATCGATAACCGGATGAGCTTTCTGATTATCAGTAGTAATTCCGCTCACATACTTCACCAAACCGACAGAGCGCATAAATAATGACTAATATTATTCAATCTGTAAATATGTTGACTCGTTCTGTACTTTATCTTCTTTTCTTCCCCATATCTCTCTCTCTGTATCTTCCACCATCGTTCGCGAACCATAAAATAATCTGAACTTTTTTGTTCCCGGGTAACGCGGAAAATCAAATCCAATTAATGCTCGACGCTAATAAAAAAATGTATCCCCGGCTCCGGCATTCAACTTGATTGAAAACAAATCACACACACACACACACACACACACATTAGCTCGCCCAAAAAGAGGTGACGCCGCCCTACATTCCGTCGTTCGATGGATGCGATCAGGACATTACCTGTCACTTTGATCCTCAGTTCACTCGGGAACCGGCCGATCTCACACCGGACGATCCGTAAGTTTTTTTTTCTTTTGGTTGATTTCCGACCAGTACCAGCGCGGTGGATCCCCTCTGTCTTCCGCTTCCTTCGGAAGCGGATTCTGTTATTTTTTCTCAAATAGTATGGATGGAGAATAAGACACCTAGAACAATGCCAAACATTCCCTTCCCTTTCAAACAGCGAAACAACAATTCCAAAGAACAGTCGAGAGCATAGAACGAGGAAGTAGTAAGTTTATGCAACACCCCCTCCCCCCCCCCCCCCCGTCCGCCTTTTGAATGCTGCATGCTGCACTTCAGCTTCCTATTCCCCGTCCATTAGCTTTCTGTCGTTCCTAATTTTGCATGTACTCTCCCCTCTACTCCCCTCGCGCGCGCACGCCGATGACTCTCTTACTTAATACTTAATTCGACGTAAATATTTGTAGATACTTTAAAATAGTTGTAGTTGCTGAATATTTATAGCATCTTGGCATCTCGAACTCTCTCTCGTGCGGAGGCGGCGTCAGTGCTGCTACGAACTTTGTCTGTCACGCGAGGAGCAAGTCCTTCTTCGTGTTTTTTTTTTTCGTTCTCACCCCAAAGTGTCACTGAATCTTGAAGAACAACCAAGCCATTCCATTAGGACTAAAAAGGGTAAGGAAAATCAGCAGCAACAACTAGTGCACTACACTGGAGGAAGAAGGTGAGAGAAAGTTTCAAAGCCATAGGGCACAGGAGGGCGTCGGGACCCGGGGAACGAGAGACCTAGCAGCCTTGGCAAATTCAGATATTTATTCAATTGTTAATGTTTGTTCGGAAAATTTTACCCTGCACCTCAAACCCCCCTTGCATTCCCCCTCGTATCGTTTCGAAATTCTTCCACACTGTGATGGAAATTTCCACCACCCCCCAAATGGATTGGTGGTGTGAACTTTGTTTATGCTATTTGCTGAGTTTTGTCGTCTCGGTTGATGCTGATGCTGCCATGCACTCGGTTGTGGAGAGCCGACAATCGGAATCTTTCTCGAGTGTGTTTGTTGATGTCGTCGTCGGAGTCGATCAGTTTGTGAGCCTTAGACAAATTCACCGGAATTCCGTTCCATTCCGCTCCGTTTCGATATGTTTTTCTTTCGGTTCCGAGAAGAATTTATCTGTCTGTGTGTTTCGGACTGATGTGCACGATGACAAACACGAGCAGAAGTTGAGTTTCGAGGAAAGATGCTTGGGTCTTCGGCAATTTATGATTGGAAGTTGATGCCACATAATAGCCAACGTGACAGAATCAAAGATACCAAATGCGAATATTTTAAATACAATCAAAATATGAATCTTGTTTGTAATGCATTACGAAATAACTTCTTTGCGATTTTGCTAATTTTGTTTCCTTCAAATTAGATACAATAGAACATCATTTTGCCACGCTCAATTTGGGAAACATAAAACGAAAACTTCGACAAAATATAACGTTCTAAAAAAAAAAGATGAAAATGGATAAAAAGGAGACATTTGAAGGTACCATATAATATTTTTTCTGAAAAGTATACTGAAATATTTTTCATATGCACTTGAGTAATCTTTGATCAATGTAGTAAACTACAATTACAAATTTTACAAAATGAAGAATTAGTTAACACCGATTTTTAGACCACGTTGATTGCGAATTACGCACCCTAAATTGAAGAAAAATGGTTTAAAAATTTTCAAAAGGGAATTGAGCGAAATTTAGAACAATTGCTTTCAGTAATTCTCTTTTTTCCTGTATGCAGCTTTCAATAATTTTATTCGAAACTATTTTTTATCATACTTATCTGAAGACAAGTACTTTTTCTTTGAAAAAAGAAAACAGTCAACATAATCATAACAAAATAATGAAATGCGTGTTTACTAGTTTGGATTTTATATTTTTTGTTACAGATTATTTGGATCAATCAATTATAGATTATTCAGTTTGATTTATTGAGTTCAGATTATTAGTTTTTTATTTCATATTTTTTGAAATGCTGAAATTTGAATTTCTGAACAATTTTTGAAAATTTTTGAAATCTGGATTTTTTATGTTTTAACTATATTTTACTATACTATTAATATTTTCAAATTAAATTCATGGTTTTTGTTTTTTTAAATTTTTTTGGTTTTTTTAAGATTTTATTTATAATTTTTTAATTCTGTTTTTGTATGTTTTGGATTATTGATAATTTCAGACAAATTTCCTGTTTTTGATTTTTTTTCATCTTTGTTTTTTTCGATTTTATCGGTCTAAGTTTTCTTAATTTTAGATTTCTAAATTTTTGTTTTTTATGTTTAAATTTTTGATTTTTTAATGTTTATTGTATGGATTATTGAGAGTTTAAAATTTTGATTTTGGAATAATTATATCTATGGTTGTCAAATTTTTGATTTTTTTTTATGTTTTATGATTTATATTTTTGGGATTTCGATTTTCACATTTTTCAATTACAGGTCGGACTCGATTATCCGGAGAGTATTTTTTTTTTTCATTCACGATAATCGAATCCTCCGGTTAATCGAGTCATTAAAAAAATGAATTTTCTCTCGGTAAACGTAATATAATTATAATTTGGACTTATTTATTAAACGGTTTCATCTAGCTTAGACCCATTTATATGTTTGTGACTTTGTAACTTTGTCTGTAGCGCTGTACCACTTTAATAGAAATTTAACCCCCTACTCAGGCATCCCAAAAGTACTGCATTTTCATAACAGTCGGTATGAAATTGAATCGACAGTCTCTGTGAGCGCGCTACACTCGTATACAAGCGACAGAGCATGAATGCATGAAGTAATACTATACAGCAACAGTCGGTGTTTCGTCGAATTCATCTAATTTGTCGTGCCCGACCGTAGTGAGCCGGGGAGACTGTTCGTTTCCGATTTTTTCGTGTCTGCTATTCCGTTCGCTCTGTCGCCGTAACAGTCGCTGACGAAGCGATGAATCTCATCGGTTTACCCGGGTTACTGTCACACGTGACTGTCAGCAGAAGAATGTCATGACATTTTTCTGGCGATCGTAATGCTAGCCTGTATCTTATGCGTTTGTGCTTCTTCACCAGTACGCTTTGAGATGTGTATCGGACATATGGCTGTGATCACTAGTTGCGTGCACACATAGGAAGCCGAGTTAATTTCATATCGACTGTAATAACTGTTGGGATGCCTGAATCCAGATACACAAATGACCAACAATTCATATGAGAAAAACACGCACAGCTTAATAATTCTAGGCGAGAGTTTCTTCGATAATATATTGGTGACGTCGGAAATACTCAGTGTTGGGAGTGTTTAGATTTATCCTCCAAGTTGGAAACTAATGCAGCGCGAACTCGATTATATACAGTCTCCGATTTCTTTTCACTGTATATAATAGAATCCTGTATATAATCGAGTCAAAAAATGTTTTTTTTAAATTTGTTTTTCATGCATATAATTTTTGATTATTGAATGTAAAAGAAGAATTTAATATATTTTCTCAGAATCTCTCAGGACGTGATAGATGATCATATTTCATGGAAAAAAACCCTCCTACGCATATGTTCGAATTTTAACAATGACAGAGTTATAGAACTTTGTGCTCCCGTGGCCGAGTGGTTAGCGTCATAACTAACATGCCGGGTGTTCGGGTTCGATTCCCGTTCTGGTCGGGGGAATTTTTCGTCAAAGAAATTTCCTCCGACTTGCACTGTGATCACGCGTATTCTCTAGAGCTTGCCACTCAGAATGCATTCAAGGCGTGTTATTTGGCATAGAAATCTCAACTAAGTACTAATAAAAATGACGCAAGTAATACTACGTTGAGACGGCGAAGTTCCTCTAGGAACGTTAGTGCCATTGAAGAAGAAGAAGAAGAAGAGTTATAGAACTAAACTGCCTCTACACTAAAGAGTACGCTACGTGAGCCAATTATGTTGCTTTCATTTGAAAGATATATTTTTTTTAAATCTTTAAAACATTTTCTTGCTAGTTGTACATTTTTCTCATAATCCAGTGGACCGATATGGCTGATTTTTTTAGCATGTAAAAATCTTATTATCTGAATTGTTACGTAGCGGTTTTTGAACATTATGAAAATTACCAAAATGTCGGCCATTTGAATAATAAAAAAAAATTCAACAAAAATCGTAAGGCCGTGGTTATCAGAGAAGTTATCAATGATGATAATCGATCAAAGCAGATAGGTCCTTTTCGTAAGTCAGAATTCATTTTTGCATGCTGAAAAAAAACTTCTGCTAAATTGGTCCACTAGATTCTGAGATAAACGTACCACCAGCTGAAAAAATACGCTTAAAGATTCGTACAGCCATGTTACTCTTGAGATGACCCCATAGTTTTTACTGCAGATTTTCAACGAAATGAAATATCGAAGAATCCTTCCGGTACAACATTGCATAAAACCCTTTTTTCGATTTACCAGAGTTGATTCCCCCATTAAACAGATTTCCGAAAAAATCACAAATGGAACAAGTATAACGAAAATTTTCGCACGTAGAAGATTTCATGGAAATAAATTTGTACATAAAAAAAGGCAATGTTTTTTTTTATTAACTTCACACTTTCAGAAATAGCTGAATGTTCAAATCAAAATATCTCTATATGTGGAAAATTCTTCAGATCATGATATAATTATAGTTTTGAATGTCAATGAATCATATATTTCAAAGCAAGAATCAACCAGGCAAACCTAATTCACCAGGTAAAAGTATAACGTCGTATTCTGAAATACAATCGAGTTAGAATTACCCGAACGGATCGCAATTTTGCATTCTGTAATCCGTTCGACGACTCAAGTTCAATCGAGCTATGTATCCTAGCCACACTCTACCGTATCAAACATGTGTTCTATGTAACAGAGTAATAAAATCTTGCATGAACAACATATATATTAATGTTCTGCAGTTCTGTAGTTCCGTGAAAAGCATTAAATACATTTGCAAGTCCGTGAATGAGGGCAGGAAGGTGGCTGTATTTCAAATTCAGTATATCGATATGAATATGAAATACACTTGCAATACACTTGTTGTTTTTCATATAACAACGAATATATTCGCTAAAAATTATCTAAATGGCAGCATAACGTTTACCGGGTCAGTTAGTAATAATGATAATAATACTAAAATTTTGTTGATAATATTCAGATTACGCGCTAAACATATTTTATTCATAAATAAAATAAAATCTCCTTCATGTCCAAACCTACATTGCTAAGTGCGCAACACTTCCCCCAACCGCATTCTAATCTGGCCCTACAGTTGCATCCGCGTAACTTTCATTCACACGACTTCCACCCACGACACTTCACCACGCACCTCTTTCAACAGATTCTCTTCTGTTGCTCACACTATTTCCCCCGAAAACTTCTCTACATAGAATAGCCGCTGGTTGATCGTATTAGTTTTAAGTGTAGATTGTTGGTAGCAATCCGACAACTCCGACAATGCCTTACTATTCTTCATTAATTGTCGGTCAGTTCACCATGAACTGCAGTATGGTAGTAGAATACTTAGCTTAGTAAAATAAAATATCCTAGCCATTCTTGCTGGAAGTATCGTGCTGAACACTAATAAATGTAGTAACGTAGTACAATAAATTAAAGTTGTTTGTGAATCTAAATGTGTGTTCAGAATTTATGTTTGTGAAATAGTATCCAGTGTACTTGTTCCGATATACCGTGGTAGCATTCAAATGCTGCGATTATGGTTCAGTAAACCCTGGTCCTGACTGCTACCATTCCTACACGCACGCAACGAAATCTGTAATCTAAAACACAACGTAGGGTGTGTGACAACATAAAATTTTGGTGCCGTGACCAGGATTTCCACATCGCAGACGGATCACGACAATTGTGTTATTCAGTTAATATCACACAATTGATTGACGCCATCATTGGCTATGTTTCAATACATCATTATCCATTAAACCAAGGACGCCATCACTGGAAACTCAAATTGAATGCAGCATATCCAGTGCCACCACCAACTTAAAGCAGTTTATTGTATGCAAGGCATTTTGAATTTTTATAGCAGGTAATTACCTGTCCAATATCTGCTGATAGTTCCACAGGTATGAGTTAGATACCTTTTCTATATTTGCACGCATATTTCTTCGCCGCCTGATTACTCCGGAGCCTTCACAAGTAGAGGAGCACCTTTCTATCATTCATAAACGGAACAAGGATATACCGAAGGTTGCATCTTACAGCATTTTTAATTTCAAGGCTCAATTTGCCTTGGAATAGGTGAGTACCATTCCAAGTGCAAATACCTTTTCTCGTTGGATCTACCGTGGTGCTTTTTGCAGAAATTTCAATCGACATTGACCTCCGTTCGCGTTTTATCATGAGTACTGCAGGAGAAATCAATCAACTGATCTCACGGAGAACATCGCTTCTAGCTAGTCTGGGTCGGGCAGAGAACTTTCTGGCCGAGTTCGACTCACAGCGGGATCAAATACAGCTACATGTGCGTCTTGAGCGGCTGGAAAAATTGTGGGACGATCTCGAAAGTACACAAGATCAGTTGGAAGAGATAGAGACAACTGATGAAGGTAGGAAAATGCAGGAGAAAATTCGGGCTAATTTTGAACCTCGACTCTTCATAATAAAGGCAAATTTAGCTTCCAAGCTTTCTTCGTTAGTCACTGATGCTCGTCCACCTCAACCAACGTACACAAACTCCACTCTCTCTGGCATAAAATTACCGACAATAACGCTCCCTGAATTTGATGGGGATTACATGCAATGGCTTACGTTTCATGATACCTTCTTGGCATTAATACATTCCAATTCTGAAGTTCCACCAATTCAAAAATTTCACTATCTGAAAGCAGCTGTCAAAGGAGAGGCTGCTCTGTCTATTGAGTCCATTGCTATTAGCTCTGCAAACTACGAATTAGCTTGGCAAACATTAAAAGATCGATACGCAAATGAGTACCTTTTGAAGAAACGACATTTGCAAGCTCTGTTTGATATTCAAGGCATTAAAAGGGAAACGGCAGCTACGCTCCACGGATTGGTGGATGAATTTGATCGTCATGTCAAAACATTGCATCAGCTAGGTGAACCAACAAATGCTTGGAGCACTATACTTGAACACCTGTTATGCACACGCTTACCTGACGATTCGCTAAAGGCTTGGGAAGATCATGCATCGAAAACAGATAATCCAGATTACGAAAGCTTGATTGTGTTCCTGCAACGTAGAACTCGTGTCCTCGAATCTATATCGGTGAACCATAACACTGCATCCACAAGTTTCAATACATCCGGCCAATCAACGAGAAAACTTCCGCATCTTCGCTTGTCATCATACACCTCTACAACGGATTCGAACAATCAATGTCCAGCATGTGATCAACCACATCCATTGATAAGGTGTCCAAAATTCTACCGTTTTTCTGCTACTGAGCGACAGCAGCTGGTCATGTCGAAGCGACTTTGTCACAACTGTTTACGTAGAGATCACATTGCTCGCAACTGCTCTTCGAACTTCAACTGCAAACATTGCAACCGTCGTCATCACACGCTTCTGCATTCTGCAAACAATGCCCTTGTGGCTAGTAATGTAACCGACATTTCGTACGGCCTAGCGCCACCCGAAACTAGTCAATTTAGAGAGTTAGAGGAAATTCAAAGTCAAACTTCGGTCGCTGCCACCAAGAGTTTGCCAAGTTTCGAAACAAGTGTATCACTCCAGCAACCTTTCGAAAATGTTTTCCTACTCACCGCCGTAGTACAAATTGTTGACGCATATGGACAAGAACATCTAGCGCGTGCTCTTTTAGATAGTGCTTCACAGCCAAACCTTATGACAGATCGCATGGCAAGAATTTTAAATTTGAAACGAAACAACGTGAATATAACCGTACAAGGCGCAGGCCAACTTTCCCAAGTAATCCGGGAGTCAGTTTTTGCAGAAGTAAGGTCAAGAAAAGAAGGCTTCTCTTGTGGAATTGATTTTCTTGTGATGGATCATGTCACCGCTGATTTGCCAGCGCATCATGTAGAAACAACTGGTTGGAAGATTCCTACTGATCTTTTTCTCGCAGACCCTTCTTTCAACAAATGTCAACCGATTGATCTCGTCCTAGGAGCTAAGCATTTTTATTCCTTCTTCCCTGGTGCAGCTCGAATTCACTTGAAGGAAAAGCTACCATTGTTGATAGACAGCGTTTTTGGTTGGATTGTAGCAGGTTCAGATTGTTCTGCTTCGCCATCGCAACACTCCACAGTCTCGAGTTATAGCGTCGTAGCGGTAGCAGCCTCTTTAGAGCAAAGCATCGAGCGTTTCTGGAAAACTGAAGAGTTAGTCGTTAAAGATAACTATTCCATTGAAGAAAGACAATGTGAGACACTATATCAATCTACTGTAACGAGAAACAACGATGGGCGCTATATGGTTCGTCTTCCTAAGCGACCAGACTTTGAAATCATGCTAGGTGAATCAAAGCAAAATGCCTTTCGACGATTCGAACTTTTGGAAAAAAAATTGGAACGAAATCCAGAAATTAAGAAAGAATATCACGAATTTATGCGTGAGTATATCTCTCTTGGTCATATGAAACTAGTCAAGAGTAGCGACGAAAATAATAAGCATTTTTACCTGCCTCACCATCCGGTTATAAAAGAGACAAGCTCAACAACTAAACTACGAGTCGTGTTCGACGGATCAGCCAAATGTTCCACTGGATTTTCGCTTAATGACTCTCTTTGTGTGGGACCTGTTATCCAAGATGAGTTGATCACGCTTGTACTGCGCTTCCGAAAACACCAGATTGCTCTTGTTGCTGACATCGCCAAGATGTATCGACAAATACTGGTGCATCCGGATGACACCCGCTTCCAACGAATTTATTGGCGATTTTCTACCCAAGCTCCAATACAACCCTATGAACTCCAAACGGTAACATACGGGTTAGCACCGTCTTCCTTCCTCGCCACAAGAACTCTTGTACAACTAGCAACTGATGAAGGGAAATCGTATCCTCTAGGAGGTCCAGCATTACGTAATAATTTTTATATGGACGATTTTATCGGTGGTGCTGAAACTATAGAAAAGGCTATCCAATTACGAAAAGAATTAACGGAATTGCTTGCTAAAGGAGGATTTGTGCTACGCAAATGGTCATCCAATCGACTGGAGGTACTGCAAGGACTAGATAAAGACGCCATTGGGACTCAATCCGCTTTGCATTTTCATCCAAATGAAACTATAAAAACATTGGGTATAAGCTGGGAACCCGAAAACGACTTTCTGCGATTTTCATCTCACGTATATGAAACCGATCAGCCAACCACAAAACGATCAATATTATCATCAATTGCAAAACTGTTCGACCCATTAGGACTCATTGCTCCCATCATCGTCAAAGCTAAAATTATGATGCAAGAGTTGTGGTTACTCGCCTGTGAATGGGACGAACCTGTACCTGAATCCATGAGCGAAAGGTGGAGGAAATATTATAAACAACTACCCCGCATTTCCGACTATCAAGTAGACCGATACGCTTTTCTTCCTAATTCAGTGATTCAACTTCACACGTTCGCCGATGCATCTGAATCTGCATACGGTGCATGTACTTACGCTCGCTCTGAGGACAATAAAGGTAAAGTGAAGGTGCAGTTGCTAGCCTCCAAATCCAGAGTAGCCCCGTTAAAACGACTTAGTTTGGCCCGACTAGAACTATGCGCAGCAGTTCTCGCTGCCCACTTGCACAACTGCATAAAAACCGCTATTGATCTCGACGTGACTAAATCCTACTTTTGGTCGGATTCAGCTGTTACTCTACAGTGGCTGCAATCACCTCCTAATGTCTGGAAAACATTTGTAGCCAACCGAGTTTCGGAGATCCAGCACTTCACACACGGTGATCATTGGAATCATGTATCTGGGAAAGAGAATCCTGCTGACTTAGTGTCACGAGGAATGCTGGTAGAAGATTTTCTTAAAAGCCGATTGTGGACTCACGGACCATGCTGGTTGTCACTTCCACCAAATGAGTGGCCGATTTCTAACCCGCCGAATGTAGCTGAAAACCAATTGGAAATGAGAAATATTGTTGCGACCATACAAACTTCACCGTCTGTTCATCCTTGGTTCTTACGCTGGTCTTCATATAACCGACTTCTTCATGTAATCAGCTACTGTATCCGGTTCGTAAATAATGTTCGCGCAAAGTCTCGGACTGATCGATCACCATCCAAACCAAATTGCCTGTCACTTACCGTTCCTGAGTTGCTGAAAGCAAAAGCTTTACTAATTTGCCTCGCTCAACATGATTCATTCCGTGCCGAAATAGATAGTTTGATGAAAAATATGCCAATACCAAAAAAGTCCAGTATGCGTAAAATGAGCCCCTTCCTGGATTCAGAGAGAGTGTTGAGAGTGGGTGGACGTTTGAACATGTCAGACTTGCCTTTTCAAGCCAAGCATCCAGCCATATTACCTGCCTTTCACCCATTAACACGATTGTTAGCACAACACTTCCACATCAAAACCCTTCATGGCGGCGGGCGTTTGCTTCTAACCGCAATGAGAGAAGAGTACTGGCCACTACAAGGCCGTAGACTCGCCCGGAGTACTGTCCGTAACTGCTTCCGTTGTACCCGTCTAAACCCTATACCTCTTGAACAACAAATTGGCCAGCTGCCTGCCCAGAGAATAATGTCAAGTAGACCATTTAACGTTACCGGAATAGATTACGCCGGACCGCTGTACCTGAAACCCACGCACAGACGCGCTGCCCCTGCAAAGGCTTATATATGCGTCTTTATATGCTTCACCACGAAAGCGGTTCACCTTGAACTGGTTGGAGATTTGTCAACCCAAGCATTTATCGGTTGTCTGCGAAGATTTGTTGCCAGACGCGGTCGCCCGTCTCACTTGCATTCGGATAATGGTAAGAATTTTGTCGGCGCAAAGAACCAACTAAAGGAATTGTTTTACTTGCTACAAAATGCGGAAGAACAACAAAGAATTAGTTCCGCCTGTGCCGATGAAAACATCACCTGGCATCTTATTCCCCCTAGGGCGCCGAACTTTGGCGGTTTGTGGGAAGCGGCAGTGAAGGTTGCGAAAAAACACTTATTTCGCCAACTTGGATCCACCCGTATTTCCTTCGAGAATATGTGTACGGTGCTCACGCAAATTGAGTCTCAAATGAACTCTCGACCGCTATTGCCGATGACTGAAGAGCCAGATGACTTAGCTGCGCTCACTCCTGCTCACTTCCTAATCGGAACTTCGATGAATACACTGCCCGACCCAGATCTCAGCCACCTACCGATGAATAAACTCGATCAATACCAAAGTCTCCAACTGCATACACAAAAGTTTTGGAAACACTGGCAACGAGAATATCTTCAAGAACTTCAAAAAGATACCAAATGCCGTGGACGTAACAATCAAATTATACCTGGTAAACTAGTTATACTCATCGATGACCTGCAACCTCCAATTCGCTGGCCTTTGGCTCGCATAGTGTCAACTCATCCCGGCTCCGATGGAATCACTAGAGTCGTTTCGCTGCAGACCGCAAGAGGACTTATTACACGACCTGTCTCTAAAATATGCCTGCTGCCATATGCTATGGAAACTCCTGTGGCAGATTCGTTCAACTGCATCAGCAACATGGTTTTAGATAGATAGAAGCGAGCTTTGAATGTCCTTCAGACAGACAAGTAAACAAGAGATTGTTGTTTGTTTTTATTGAATGTAACTATTCAAGGCGACGGGTATGGTTGATCGTATTAGTTTTAAGTGTAGATTGTTGGTAGCAATCCGACAACTCCGACAATGCCTTACTATTCTTCATTAATTGTCGGTCAGTTCACCATGAACTGCAGTATGGTAGTAGAATACTTAGCTTAGTAAAATAAAATATCCTAGCCATTCTTGCTGGAAGTATCGTGCTGAACACTAATAAATGTAGTAACGTAGTACAATAAATTAAAGTTGTTTGTGAATCTAAATGTGTGTTCAGAATTTATGTTTGTGAAATAGTATCCAGTGTACTTGTTCCGATATACCGTGGTAGCATTCAAATGCTGCGATTATGGTTCAGTAAACCCTGGTCCTGACTGCTACCATTCCTACACGCACGCAACGAAATCTGTAATCTAAAACACAACGTAGGGTGTGTGACAACAGCCGCGTCATCGACAAATTAAATTTTCCCATATCGGAATATGCTGCAGAATTCGCCAGTTATTAATTGTTATTAATTTTTCGCTGCACAGCAGATTAATCTCTTTAGTTTGCGAAAATGAAATGAAATAAAATGACGTTGTAGTGGAAAAATACATACTAAGACACCCGACATCATCAGCACGAGGGAAAAAAATCATCAACGACGGTAGCAACGTATAACTATTGCATTCAGAATCTACAAAAACATCACTAATGAGCAAACGGGTCTGTCGCAGACGAAAGACCAAAATACTCTCACATGGGAATGTATTCGTGTACAGTACACGACAGTAACAATAAATGTCGCATAACATTTCCACTGTGTGACTGTAGTAAAAATTCAATCGCGTGACTGTCACGGGACAATGGTGGCGACAGTCATGAGATTACTGTCGTGATGCAGTACATTTGGTACCCCTGCCCCTACCTGTTGACCGTTTGATCTGAAATTTGGAACACATCTTTATCTCTTGTGTCATTATGACACTGCGTATTCCATGATCTTGAAAATCCAAGATGGCGGCTAGTACAAAATGGCGGATTATGTACATATTTTCTCAAAATCCCATCAATTTGGGTTTCCCCAAAACCCCGTCAATATGAGTGTCGAATGAAAGGGCTTGTCCAGTAGAACACAGCTATTTATGGAAAATGTGAATCAAAGATGGCGACCGCTACAAAATGGCGAATTACATATTTCCTCAGAACCGCTGCAATGTGGGTATCAAATGAAAGGGCTTGATTAGTAAAACACTGTTATTTATTAAAAATGCAACCCAAAAATGGCCGCCACCACAAAATGGCGCCACATATATTTTTTTCAAAACCTCATCAATATGGGTAACAAATGAAAGTGCTCAACTAGTAGAACATAGCTGATCATGAAAAATCCAAATCCAAGATGCCCGCAGTCCCCAAATAACTAATTACTTTTTAAATAGTTCCATTCAGCTTGCCCTGTTTGTATGTATGTTTGAGTGTTTGTAGGAATGTCCCACAATAATTGACATTTGAACCCGCTCCTGATCCCTGATTGTTCTGACATTTGGAACATATCTTTAATTCTACTTCCATTATAAAACTGCGTATCCATGATCTTGAAAAATTCAAGTTGGCCGCCGCTGAAGATTGGCTGAATGGCTTGACTTGGAGAATACACTACATTTTTTTTTTATTAATTCGTTTATTTTTACAGGCTCAGTTACTTCAGTTTAAAGGAGCCGAATTCTTAAATATAATTTAAAACTATATATATATATATATATATATATATATATATATATATATAAACAATTTTCTTACATCTATGGTTAGTAAGGTGGAAAATCGATTACTCGCGGTGTACTCGAGTTTAGGAGGGTGACATATTTTTAGGAGAAGGATGGGATATAAGGAAATTGTAACAATGTTGATGAGCACTCAATTCTTTAATCTGTTCGTATATCTATAGTTTATTTACATTTCAACTTATTCTACTATTTATAGCAAGGGGACGAATTACCCGCAAAGGAAGGAAAGGAGGGTATAAGGATGTAGGGACAATCACACACGAAGATCTATAGCTTTAAGGAAAACATATATATGGGACATGTAATCAAGGTCTAACCGAGCCAACACATCTCTCACCGGCACATTGGGCTGTCTTCCTCGGGCCCGAAGGGAGTTTTCTAAATTCGATCTGGCGACCAGATACACCTCGCACGACCAAACAATGTGCTCGATGTCGTGATAACCTTGGCCACAAACGCAGAGATTGCTGCTGGCAAGATTGAAACGAAAGAGTAGTGCATCTAACGAACAGTGATTGGACATGAGTCGGGAGAAGGTGCGAATAAAGTCCCGACTCAAGTCCAGACTTTTGAACCACGGTTTGAGGCTAACCTTAGGGATAATCGAGTGAAACCACCGGCCCAATTCATCTTCATTCCACTTGCGTTGCCAGTTAGCGATGGTATTTTTGCGGACTAAAGAATAAAATTCATTGAAGGCGATTTGACGCTGATAAATATCGCCTTCAATTGCACCTACCTTTGCTAATGAGTCAGCCCTCTCATTACCCGGAATGGAGCAATGTGAAGGGACCCAGATAAAGGTAATGACATAACAGCGTCTGGATAAAGCACTCAAAATTTCTCGTATTCTCTCAAGGAAGTACGGCGAGTGCTTTTCCGGCCTCACTGAACGGATAGCTTCGACAGAGCTAAGACTATCCGTTACAATGTAATAGTGTTCAACAGGTCGTGAGGCGACGCTGTCCAGCGCCCAATGAATTGCTGCCAATTCAGCAATATACACTGAGCAAGGATTCTGAAGACTGTGTGAGGTGCTAAAAAATTCGTTGAACACTCCAAATCCTGTGGACTCGTTTATAGTGGACCCATCAGTAAAGTACATATTATCACAATTGATACCCCCATACTTTTCATCGAAGATCGTTGGAGCGATCCTCGATCGTTGGTAATCTGAATATACATGGATATCTTGCTTCATGGACAGATCAAAATGCACAGAGGAATTGATGTAGTCAGGAAAACAAACACGGTTGGGAATATACGAAGAAGGATCAACCTGCATGGAGATGAATTCATGATATGAACTCATGAATCCGGAGTGAAAATTTAGCTCGATCAGCTGCTCAAAATTTCCGATCACCAATGGGTTCATAACCTTACACCGGATGAAGAACCG
Organism: Toxorhynchites rutilus septentrionalis; assembly: GCF_029784135.1. Classification (NCBI taxonomy): domain Eukaryota; kingdom Metazoa; phylum Arthropoda; class Insecta; order Diptera; family Culicidae; genus Toxorhynchites; species Toxorhynchites rutilus. The sequence continues at coordinate 30,132,612 of NC_073745.1, forward strand.
AAGAGATAATAAATTGAAGCGATCTTTTAGTGGGAGTAGGCCTGCCAAAACCTCGAGACTCATGGTATGCGTTGAGGGCATACATCCCAACGCGATACGGAGACAAAGATACTGAATTCGCTCGAGTTTAATGAGGTGTGTTTTGGCAGCTGATTGAAAACAGAAACTGCCATACTCCATCACTGAGAGAATAGTTGTTCGATACAACATTATAAGATCTTCTGGGTGGGCTCCCCACCAGGTGCCGGTAATTGTACGGAGAATGTTTATTCTTTGTTGGCATTTTTTACTCAGATACCTAATATGGGCCCCCCAAGCACATTTGGAGTCGAACCAGACCCCAAGATACTTGAATGACATAGCATGAGTGATCGGTTTACCCAAAAGTTGAAGCTTTGGTTTTGCTGGTCTATGCTTCCTAGAAAAAACCACCATCTCTGTTTTCTCCGTGGAGAATTCGATCCCTAGCCCAATGGCCCAGGTTGAAAAATTGTTCAAAGTATCTTGCAGGTCGGATTCGTTTGATCCTACGACAGACACCACTCCATCATCTGCAAGTTGTCTTAGGCTGCAATTTTGTGTAAGGCAATTGTCGATGTCGCTTACATAGAAGTTGTACAAAAGGGGGCTTAAACATGAGCCCTGGGGGAGGCCCATGTAAGAGAACCGACTTACTGCCGAATCTCCGTGAGAAAAGTTCAAATGTTTCTCACAAAGCAAGTTATATAACATATTATTCAATAGAGGCGGCAGACCCCGAGAGTGTAATTTGTCTGACAAAACCTCTATTGAAACAGAATCAAAGGCCCCCTTTATGTCCAAGAATACTGAAGCCATTTGTTTTTTTTTCGGCGTAAGCCATTTGAATTTCTGAAGAAAGCAACGCAAGACAATCATTCGTCCCCTTGCCCCTGCGGAACCCATATTGTGTATCTGAGAGTAGGCCATTCGTTTCAACCCATCGATCAAGGCGAAACAAGATCATTTTCTCCAACAATTTCCGTATACAAGACAGCATTGCTATTGGGCGGTACGAATTGAAGTCGGACGCGGGTTTTCCGGGTTTTTGAATAGCTATAATTCGCACTTGTCTCCAATCATCTGGAACAATATTATTCTCCAGAAACCGATTGAATAAATTCAACAAGCGATGTTTCGCCACATCAGGGAGGTTTTTCAGCAAGTTGAACTTAATTCTATCCGATCCCGGAGCAGAATTGTTACATGAAAGCAGAGCAAGAGAGAATTCTACCATCGAAAACTCGGAATCAAGATCGCACCTATCTTGTGAAATATCTCGAACAATTTTTTGCACAGGAGCGGAATCAGGACAAACCTTCCGTGCAAAATTAAAAATCCATCGATGTGAATATTCTTCGCTTTCATTCGATGAAGAGCGATTTCTCATGTTTCGAGCCACTTTCCATAATTTTGTCATTGACGTTTCTCGTGATAAACCTCCCACGAAATTTCGCCAATAAGCACGTTTTTTCCCTTTGATCAAGTTTTTCAATTGATTTTCAAGGTCCAAATACGTCTGAAAATTTTCAGGGGTTCCACGTTTCCGAAAAGCTTTAAATGCATTCGATTTTTCTACATAAAGCTTGGAACATATGCTATCCCACCATAGATTGGGAGGCCTTCGACGAATAGTGGAGCCTGGGATGGGTTTCGTTTGAGCGCGAACCGCGCTGTCATAGATCAAACGAGAAAGGAAGTTATACTCCTCCAATGGAGGTAAACCATCTCTGGAATTGATGGCTAGAGCAATCGCGTCCGAATATTTTTTCCAGTCAATGTGTCTTGTGAGGTCATATGCCATGTTTATAGATTCAGAAGAATTCGACCCAATGGTGATGGAAATTTTGATTGGCAAGTGGTCACTGCCGTTGGGGTCCTGGAGTACATTCCACTTGCAATCTAACGATAGTGTATTCGAGCAAAGCGAGAGGTCAAGAGCACTTGGTTTAGCAGGAGGTTTAGGCACACGTGTTGTTTCCCCAGTGTTCAAAACGGTCATATTGAAGTTGTTATAAAGGTCATATATCAACAATGAACGATTGTCGTCGTACTGTTCCCCCCAGGCAGTTCCATGAGAGTTGAAGTCTCCCAAGATCAATCGTGGCTCAGGAAGGAGTGAGCACATGTCAATAAGTTGGTTGCGGCTAACTGTAGTTCTCGGAGGCAAATACAAGCTGACAATACAGAGGTCTTTGCCTCTGATGGTTGCATGACAAGCAACAGCTTCGATCCCTCCAATAGGTGGAAGGTCAATTCGAAAAAAATGAGTGGCACTTATTGATACCCAATAGCACCCCTCCGTATCTATCATCACGGTCCAAGCGTATAATATTAAAATCGTGGAAAGAGAGATCATCTCGCGAAGAAAGCCAAGTTTCGGACAGAGCAAAAACATCACAATTGAACTTATGAATTAAAAATTTGAATGTATCCAATTTAGGGATAAGACTACGACAATTCCACTGTAAAACAGTGATATCTCCGACCTCTCTATTTGAATTAGACATCAAGAGAGATGATCATTGCAAGGAGGGGCCATGTTTGCATCAATTGTTGCAAAATTGTCTTTAGTACTGGAAGCATTGAGATGACAATGGTTCTGATGGAATCGGAAACATTAAAACACGTGAAGATTTGATCCACAAGGTCAGTCAACTTTATAAATCCCGATTGGGAAGTTGAGCTGGACGGAAAAACAGGGACAGTTGGGGTTTTTGATGTCCCCTCGAGTGCTGGGTCGTTCGAAGGTGAACTATTCCCACGGAAGCCAGGAGGAACCTGATTTTGCTTGTCCGCTGCACTCGATTTTTTAGGCAAGCTAACAGGGGGTATCACCGGGGGGCTTGTTCTTGAATTTTGGGAGTGGTCACATTTTTGCGCCGGGGATTCCCTTTGAAAATAAACGGTGTGTCCTCGCTAGCTGTGTCCGCTTCCATTTCATCAACTGGCAACGTGGAAAAGCTATTGTGTGTTGAGATTGGTTGTTGTTGTTGTTGGGCCAGTGGAGAAGCGCCCTTTAAAATTTCCGCAAAAGTGCGCTTCGAGCGTTCCTTTAAAGAGCGCTTCTGTTTCTCCCAGCGACTCTTGTAAGTTTCACAAGCTGAGAGCGCGTGTGGGGATCCTCCGCAATATGGACACTTATGCTCAGTCGCACTGCAGGATTTCCCCTCATGTTGCTCTCCGCAAGTGGCACAGCGCTCCTTGTTGGCACAATAATCTGAAGTGTGACCAACTGACTTGCATTTGTTGCAAGTCATGGGCTTTGGCACGAAGAGTCGCACAGGTAGTCTCAATTTGTCCACCATAACGTAGTCAGGGAGGGCGGCACCAGCAAAGGTGACTCGAAACGAGTCTGACGGCGTAAATTTAGTTTGGTCCCCATCATGGGAGAGTTTCCCGAATTGGCGACAGTCCAAGATCTTTACTTCCATTGAAGGAAGCTTCTTGAACTTGCCTTTTCCTTCTTTTTTTATTTGTTCGCTCGTCAGACCCGTTTCAGTTATCACCCCCTCAATTTCTACGTTATGGGAGGGTATAAATGTTCTATATTCGAGAGTGAAGTGTTGGTCAGCAACAATCTCGTTTGCGTGTTTCCGTTCATTCACGACAACCCGCAATTTGTTCGGTCTAACCCTGCGAATTTCAGATACAGAAGTGTATCTGGCCAGATCTTTCATGATCTGAATCACGATAAGGCTTTTTCCTTTTGGTTTTGGCCGGAGGAAAACAACCCACGGGCCAGTTCCAGGTGCATCTTCTGGATAAACTCTGACACGTGGAGCGGAAACAACAGAGGGAGAAGACGAGGACGAGGATTGGGTTGGATCGGAAACATCAGAAGGGGGAAGCGAAATCGATGATGGGAGAGGGGGAGTGGAAGTAACAGTCGGTTCAGAAGGGAGGCTTGCTATTTTCTTAGAGGGGGGCTTGGAAGGATGAGCAGATTCGTCCCCAGAAGAATTATCTTCTTTTTGAGGGACTCGTTTATGTTTTTTCCCAGATCTTGTATGAGATTCATTATCGGAGATCTCCATCTCTGGAGATCCTCCACTATCCTCCATTTTACAAAAATTTCTGTCTTATTTCTAATATATTATTGATTTTAACAATATTCTCGAAAAAAAAAATAACAAAACAAAAATAAATTATGATAATAATATTAAACAATGAACAAATGAGTTGAATAATAATATTAATATTAAATATGTGTACCTTAAAATAAAAGTTGTTCCGATACTGCGCTCTACTGCCCTAACCAGGGAGAGACAGAGGCTACGCGCTATGGATCAACACAATAGCGCAAGAATAGCTCACACGGTCACGTGATGTTAATTCCCGTTAACGACAGCCACACGATGGCGATCCCGTTATGCCGATGTTCAACAGCCGCCAAGGGCTGCAAGCTGCAAGAGCGCTGCTTCCTTTGTTCCACTTCACAAAAGGTCAATTCGAAAGCGGACAGCAATGACCTTCACTCGTACACTATACCAATCGCACAATAGTAAAAGTGACAACGCACAATAACGACACTGAACTTTACTCGTCAAGAGTTGGATAGCGAATGAACGTAACTTTTCACAGAAATCGTTTTTGGAGTAAAAATTATTTCGAATAAATGTTTCTAGTGAGTTTTCAAACAAATGAGTACCGTGAAATGGCGTAGCATTGATCTTTTTTTTTTCAAACGTAACAGATTCATTTCCTCATCTTTGATGCTGGACGCTCTTAAATGGTTATCCGTGAACCAAAGAATTGTTTATTTAACTATTTTACGGTTTGCTGTTTCGACGAAGTTTTTTGAACGGTTTATATTATGTAGACTATTTAAATTTTTTAAATAATCTAAAAACTATAAATAAGGTTTGATTACTGGAATGCCAGATTTTTTAAAAAAATCAATTAATTATTACTCATAACATTAATTTATGGAAAGTACTTAATTATGATGAATGAATAATACATTTTCAGACGTTGATGATGACAACCAGTTACGCTTCGCTTCGTATACCATGTCAACTTCAAAGAACAGTTTTCGCTGTAATACTACTGCAAGGACCTCTAGCAATACTTGCCCTCGATGGACTGCTTCGATTTGATGGTCATCCAATGTAAGGAGCGTGATTGCGATCGATTCTAAATGAGGGGCTCAGAACGAAAAGGGTTTAAGGGACTTGATCGATTTCTCTTCACCAACTTTTACTCAACTTTTTCTTTAGTTAATAATTCAACTGCAGAAACGTTCCAATTTATGTTTGCTATAGAATCCGATAGATGAGGCTCCGACCTATCTTCCACAATGTCAAATACAGCTGGGAATGTGTTTGCAGCTAAGTTACGACCAAAAGAGAGAGTCGATGTCGAGAAATCGATGATGTCACTTACATCCCTTTCATTTTGAGCCCCTCAAATGTTTTCACATTTCGTCGATTTCGCTAGCAACGGATTTTTTTTCCTGAACACGATGCTAACTATTATTTTTATTTACCACTTCGTTGAAATAGTCCCGAAAGGTGTTTCGTGAGTTTCGTGCATAAGGTTTGATTCAGTTTCGTCTTTTTTGTTTCATTTACAGGTCTTGAAGACGACGATGAGCTATTACTCACAGAAGAGTCGCAAGATATTTTATATACTCCAATAACGTTGCCAGCAAGACTGTTTACGTTTCAAGAACTCCTCAATAGTCTGACTTCATCTCGGGACTAAAAAGGTTGCAATTAAGTTCTGATCTTCTCCTAAGTAGTTGAAACCTTATCAGAAAAAAACCCTTGAAGATTCCTTGCAGAAAACTTGACACTCAATTAAAGGATATCCATTCGAAATGAAAAATTTATTCATAGTTCAATGTTTTTATGTAAAAATGTGTTTATTTCATCTAAAATGTAATCCTTTATTAGCTTCATGCACACATGCAGTGTCTTCCAGTTTCGTATTCGCAACTGAAAATCCGAATATTCGGCTGCCGGATATCCGACTATCCGCCTCAAGCGTAGGATATCCTACTATCTGCTATCCTTTTCATCACTAATTGACATAAATTTAACCTCAATATTTTCAAACTTTTTCCTCTACTTAAAACTGATCATGTTTGTCTACAAACATTATCTCAAATGGGCATAGAAAAAATGGTTTATTAATACTGCTGGGTGATAGAAAATTGGTTTTTGCGCATTTTTGAGTAATCATGAACAGCTTCGCAGCAATCAACTTTTCTTTGCTTCGATATAACGTAACGAGAAAAAAAAATAAAGTTACCTTATATCGATGTATAACTGTATTATTTTGGTTGTTGGAATGAAACTTCAGTTGAACTAGATATATTAGAAGCTGTCTGTGAGATTTTATTTGTTCTTCGTCTGATAAAACCGGTAAACATCTGTGGGTTTTAAACAATCTTTCATGTTTGTATTTGGTTATACAGGGTGGGCCATTTAAAGTGGAAGCATCTGGCAACCCCATAACTTTTAACAGAGATGTCAGATTAACAAATGTCATACCGCGTTGGAAGCGTCATTTCAGTACAATTTTAACCATGGAACAATACACACCTAAACAACGCGCTGAAATTGTTCAGCTGTACATTCAAAATAACTTCTCAATTGTGTTAACTAAACGTGCGTGGAAAAATAAAAATAAAGTTAAAACATCGCCTGGAGACAACACTCGATTATATGCCAAATTTATATCGTCTGGTAGTGTTGGTAATGCCAGTCATCTGTCCAGACAACGACCAAGACGTTTCGACGAGAATATTGATGCCGTTCGGGCCAGTGTTGCAGAGACTCCATCGACATCAGGTCGCCATCGTTCGCAAGAGTTATGCCGATTTTTTATTGCCATTTGTTCGTGAAAATGAATTGGACAATTACTGGTTCCAACAGGACGGCGCTACATGCCATACAGCGGCTGCCACGACCAAATTATTGCGCGAAATGTTCCCCGGAAGATTAATATCGAAAAACGGCGATTATGACTGGCCACCGAGATCACCTGATTTGACACCTCCTGACTTTTTGTTATGGGGATATTTAAAATCCAAGGTATACACTGGCAAACCAAGGACCCTGGCTGCGCTGAAAGACAATATCCGACAAGAAATTGCTGCCATATCGGCCGAAACATTGGGCAAAGTGATGGAAAATGCCGAAAAAAGGGCACATTTTGCGGTCAAGGCAAGAGGCGGTCATTTACGAGATATCATAATCAAAAAGTAGTTAGAACAAATCTCCTTGGACCAAAATAAATGAATTTAAAAAAAAAATTTAAAATTCCACTTCTTTACTTTGCTATTGCAAAAACAAATCCTTCCACTTTAAATGGCCCACCCTGTATTTGTAGATGATCAAACCGTAAAACAAAAAGACTTGAAATAAGAACAAAATAAGCAAAATAAGAATGAACATATGGTAGGACAAATTGAAAAAGGTAAACGAAACATTTTCATGATGCTAAACGTTGAGAGAATAAATATTGAAGAAAATGATGGTCCATAACAGTTGGCAAAATAAAACTGAGAAACCTACCTTTGTTCGTTGTTGCTCGATATTTGAAATGATAATCCTCCAAATACCTTCAAACAATTACCCATCTCAATTTACGTGAGTCATTGCCATCTCACATTTAGCATCATGATAGCTTCTTCATCCAATTGTCAAGAATCAAATTAGAGCAAAAATTCCATCCAGAGCTCTTGAAATCCTTTCTGCTCTTCCCCACCACTGCATTCGTTGCATCTTCCCGTGTCCATAGATGGGCCCTGCCAGCAACCACAGGAGAGTTATCATTATAACGAAAATCCAGTCTACCACTCCAGCAGGGAGATTGAATCTGGCCCCCTACAAAGGCTACTGTTGCTTTGCCCTTTCAACTTTCGAAAACAGTCGATCCACACTCGGTGAACTCGGACTCTTCCTGGGAGGACGGAATCCCCACTCTTTTTCTCTGTCTCGAAGTGCATCGTTTATCAAGTGGAAAATGTGCCTCCCCCCATATCTCACCTGTTATTGTTTATGAATGGGGGGAATGGTAAGATGCTTGCATTCTGCACAAAAATAAACGATAAGCCCAATATAAACCTTTGCGAAAAGGGAGTCCTTACGGGAGGGATGAAAAAACCGACCGTTCGTTCGTTCATTGTAGGTATTAGGAGATGTGTTTGCAGGCTTTGCAGTTTTTCAAAACTAGAGGGAGGATGCGGTGTGGCTGTCTTACACCCGGTCTCTGCTTCCGGTCTCTTCCTCAGCCACGCTTCGGAGACAACGGCAGGTGCAATCGGATTAATTCAAGCTTCTTTGTTTGTTTGCTCAATTGGAGCTGCTCTCGGGTTCGTTATCTGTGCAGCATAACTTCAGAACAAGTATGAGATTATAAATATCGGTCTCATATTTGTTCTTCGAGTGCGATGCTTCGTGTTGTCTACAGAAGAGTCTGTATGACGATGATAATAATAATAATAATGATGATGATCATAATGCCGATAAGATAACAGAAAGATATTTAAGAAACAAGAAGGTGGGGTGGGGGATAAACTCAGAACTGAATTTATTACCAATTGCTGCCTATCGAGGTGTGTGGAGTTTCGAATCGAAATCGGAGAAGAATTTGTCGGAACATTGTTTTGTGTCGGTGTGAAGACGGAGTGCTTTCTAGTGCTTGAAGGCCCACCCACATCAAGCACTTTTGCTGAGAATGATGATAAATATTGTAGCAAATGTTTCCTAAAGTATTGATGATGCTTCGGTTGAGTGTTTTGCTGTTGCTGTTATATGCGAATTATATCGAATTCAATTGAATCTCGCTCCGTTTTGATTGATCGTTATATCGTTTTCTCGAATTGTACCATCATTATGGTGTTTATACTGAACATTTTTCTTTGTTAACGATGTTTCTGTTTGTTATATAAATTTCAATTCTAACCTAATTGTACGTATTTTTACCAGAACACTACAAAAAGTAATTCAGATCAAGATAAACAATTATTCGCACAGAATTTTCCTAAAATGGCCGTTTCCGATACATGATGTGTATATTTCTATAAACGAAAGGTTAGTTTCAAGTTGAAACAGGTTAAAAGTGGTAATAGATTTTACAGAATCAAAAAGAACTCAATATTAATAAATAAGGAATTGAGAAAAAATTAATGAAACATTGGAATTGTAACATGAAACATAATAAACAAACATGAACATGAAAAATTGTTTTAAATTTCTCAAACTGAGAACAACAAAAATCTCACAGGCGGACTTTTTTCATGTGAGAAAGGTGTTTTCTGACTTTAAGGGGATAAATAAAAAAAAATATTTTTTTTATAATCAAAAAACAAAAAAATATATGCATAAAAATCGAAGTTAAGCTAGAAAGAGAATGTCATAAAATGAATTCGAAACACAGAGAAAAAAAAATCGAAATGACAAATGAAGAAAGATAATATTTCAGCTAAAGAGAGATGAAGATGTATATTTTCCGTAAAAGGAATAGCTGCAAAAAAAGGAAAAGTATATACTAGGAATATTGAGAAATCGATGGATGGCTTTGCAGAAACAATCAAGAGAATGTGAAAAATTCGGAAAAAAAGAGAACGGTTTAACAAAAACAAAAACCTTGTTAGAAGGAAAATTTGAGAGACAGTAATATGTTTCCATGTTTCCGTTGTTTCCGTTGAGCATTGAGAATAGGGCAGAGAAATGAAAAACAATTTTCAAAAGCAACTATGATTGAGACAAAATATGAAGCGAACGGGAAAGATTAAGTGAAAAGGAAAAAGTGGAACAGGAAATCAGGAAAAATCACAGAACATGAAACAGGAACTAACAAAGTGAAACAGAGAAAAGTAGGGACGTTATAAAATGAATTCGACACAGAGAGAAAGATATAAAATTTTACATTATCAGAACGAGATATAAAAATAGCTACAACGAAAAGAACAAAGAAATCTTCACAGAGAAAACATGAGAGCATGAGCAACACCTAGACTCAGAGATTCTAAGGAAAGATAAGACGAATAGAACGATCACGAATAGAAAGAAACGAAACAAAGACAATGAGAGATCTAAACGAAAGTTTAGATAATGAGTGAGGAAGGAAGCTTTGAAAAGAGAGTGTATTCTCTCTCGGTCAAGTTTTCTCTTCGATCTTTTTTAGAATACGACCAAAAAGGGAGAGTAAGGAAGAGAGCTTCAGAGAGAACTAAGAAATGAGAAAGCTTTAAAGAGAATGCTTGAGAGAGAAATCTTGAGAGAGAGCTTGAGAAAGAGGGGTTAAGAGAGAACTTGAGAAAGAAAGCTTGAGAAAGAGGGCTTGAGAGAAACTTCGAGAAAAAAAAAATCTTAAAAGGGGGGGAGAGAGAGAGAGAGATAAAAAAGAAAGCTACAAGGAAGAATACGAACGAATTATCGGAAACTGTTTTCATTAACAATTCAGACGAGTTGAGAAAAAAAAACATGATGCGAGCGAGAAAGATATAGAATAAGTGCAAAAAGAAAGTGGGATCCAGAACAAATGAATGAAAAACTGAAAAAGAAAGCGAGAAACAAGTTAAATCGACAGAGAACGATAAAAGGAAAGTGGCACTGTGTAACCGACACGCAGGGAAACCGGAATATAGATCCTCTGAAAAAGTGAAAGAGAAAATAAAACAAAAAGATCCAGATAAATATTCCAAAGGAGCGAGAAAAATCAGAGAGAGAGGGGGGGGGGATAAACTTTAAAAAAGGTCACAGAAAAAACTTGAGAGCAATCAAGTCATAGAAACATTGAAAACGTTGAAATAAATAGAGTGAGCCAAAATAAGGGAGAAATGCATAAAAAAGAGTGAAAGTGGAAGAGAAAAAAAACGGATAGAGAATTTCTATTTATTTATCTGTTTTGTTTCACTTTGGTTTGAAGAGAGAGAGATTTCAGAGAGAGAGAGAGAGAGAGAGAGAGAGAGAGAGGCTGAAATAACATCAAACAAGAAATGCTTCCTAAAATGAAAAAAAGTTGATAAAAATTGATAACTTGAGAAAAATAGCACAATTTCGAGGAAAACAGAGAGAGAAAGAGAGAGAGAGAGAGAGAGAGAGAAAGATGTTAATTTTTCAACAACTCAATTCAGTAATACGGAATCCAAAATAAAAAATCCAAAAATATAAATTTCAAACTTTGGTATAAAACATGAAATCCTGAATCATTCTTTTCTTCCGCAATTCAACTCGGTTTTGAAATACAAATTTTGTATTACTGAAGCAAGCAAGGATTTAGGATAAGTAATCCAAAATCTAAAATCCAGAATCCCTAATAAAAAAAAAAAGATTTAAATATTTGATAAACAAACTTTTGAAATTCAATAACGTGAAACGCAATCAGCTATTCAATTCTGGAATCCAAAATACATGATCCAAAACCTAAAATTGAAAATTTCAAAATTCGGAACGAAGAACTCGAAAATTCCAAACCCTGAATTTCAGGAAGAAACCACAATACAAAATCCGTAATTCAATTTCGGAATATGAAATCCACAAAAAAAAAATAACAATCCAATGTTCAAAATTGAAGATTTAATTTGGAATGGAGAATTATTAAATCTCATATCTCAAATCATCCCTCCCTTCCACAATACAAAATCTGTAAGATTCAAACTCCGCAATCTAAATTTTGCAATTCAACGTAATTATTCGAAAAGAATAAATTTTGGATCCAGTTTTAGTTCAATTCCGAAATACTAAATCCGCACTTCTTAAACCGCTTTTCAAAATTCACGATTGAAAATCCGTGATTCAATTCCAGAATCCAAAATCCGTCATTAGAATCCATAATAGAAAATTTTAAAAACTGCGAAAAAAAAAATTATATATATAATATTTTCAGTGGAAAATTATAAAATTTAAATTAATTTCAAACCTTAAATCCAAATACTAAATTTTCCCTTACTTCCACAATATAAAATCTGCGCCTCAAATTTCGCCTTTTGAAATCCGAATTCCAATTCCGGAATCCATAATCCGTAATCCAAAACTCACAATCAAAAATTTGAAATTCAAAAAATTTTACATGAAAATGTTTGAATTCTTATTTAGATTTTTTTTGAATTTTGGATTTCGAAATGCGGAATTGATTTTTGATTGGGTGTTTTCGAAGGTGGATTGATGCAGTATGGATTTTGAATCGAGGATTCCGTATTGCGGAAGGGAGGATTCAGATTTGAATTTTCGTTGTGGATTTTATGATAGAGAATTTTGGATTGTGGATTTTCAAATATAGATTTTGGTTTGTGATTCAACATAAACAATCCAAAATCCATATTTTAAAGTCCCCATACAGAATCCTCGAATCCTCGTAATGTGAAAGGAAAAAATGAAGGATTTGTAATTATTGAACTTTTCATCCCGAATGACAAATGACAATGCGGAATATAACGTTCAATAATTCAATATCCGCGATAATCCACTCAATTCCGCTATAGAGAATCGCAATTGTAATACGTGATACGCAACAATTTTTTTTGGAACAAAAAGTCCGAATGCTGAATCAAAAATTCTACATCATTTCTTTCGCAGTTCGAAACTGCAATCCGAGATTCAAAAGTTCAACATTTAAAGATTAACAATTAAAAATTTGAAAACAATCTCAAACCCAACCCATTATTACACAATACACAATACAAAATCCGTATTTTAAAATCCACGATTCAAAATTCTCAATTCGAAATCTGAAATCCATAAAATGAAACCCGCAATCCAAAATACACACTTCAAAGCAGCGGAATGAATTGTTGCGGATGTTGGGAAGATGTAAGATGTCAACATAGAAAGGAAGAGAAAAAAGAAAGAAAGAGAAGAGAGAGAGAGAAAAAGAGAGAGAGAAAGAGAGAGAGAAAGCGAGAGAAAGAAAGACAGAGAGAAAAAGAGAGAAAGTAAAAGAAAGAAATAGAGAGAGAGAAAGAGAGAGAAAGAGAGAGAAAGAGAGAGAAAGAGAGAGAAAGAGAGAGAGAGAAAGAAAAAAGAAAGAAATAGATAAAGAGAGAAAAAGAAAAAATGAGAAAAAGAGAGAAAGAGAGAGAGAAATAGAAAGAGAGAGAGAGAGAAATAGAAAGAGAGTGAAAAAGAGAGAGAACTCGAAAAAAAGAGGTTTAGAATGATAATGATAATTGATAATTGGAAATGGCTTGGAAGAAAACACTTATGAAGAGAGTTGAATCTTTAAAATTAAACTTGAGAATCATAAATGAGGGGCTTAGAATGCAAGGGGTGTAAGTGACCTGATCGATTTCTCTTCATCAACTTTTTCTTCAGTTAGTAACTCAACTGCAAAACCGTTCCAATGTGAGTTTGCTATAGAATCCGATAGATGAGGTTCTGACTTATCTTCCGCATTGTCAAATACAGCTGGGAATAAGTTTGCAGCTAAGTTATGATCAAAAGAGAGGGTCGATGTAGAGAAACCGATCAAATCACTTACACCCCTTTCATTCTAAGCCCCTCAAATAGCAGCGGTTTAAGAGCTATTTTACCAAAAATTGGCGTATTAACGAAACGGCCTACCTACTCTAATACGGATGTGATGCATCCTGAAGCAAACTTAAAAACGCGTTCAAATTTCAAAGAAATATCTGATGTTTGAGCTAAATCAGGGCAATATTTTTTTCGAATTGTAGAATACACTTAAATATGTCACATGAATTAACAATAAAAAACGGCAAAACGCCCTTAAAGCTTTGGTTGGATTTCGCGAACTGATAAAATTTCGGGAATACTACAAAGGCTCTCTAACGGAAATGGAAGAAAACATGAATCAAATAAAGAATGAAACTATGAAACTTAAATTGTATTATCTATACTAAACACCGCATTTATTCAGACAACAAATATGCGAGAACATTGGAAAAAACACGCACAGGACACAGGACCGATTTGCAATCACTTACCAACAAGTGAACGGTATTTCAATGAGGTTTGTAAGAAAAATACTCAAATGTCTACTTATACGCGGAATGTTTCTTATTTCAATCTTCGTGGTATTTAAGGTGTCGAGGCCGAAGAGATTCTAGCTTTTCAGATGACTGTGGAATTCTGAGCCTTTTTACATAACATGTCAAAAATTCAGAAAAGTATTTTTTTTTTGGTTTTTAGATATATTGGGTTATTTTATTTATTTTTTGTTATTTTTTGTTGTTTTTAGTTATTTTTTTTTTGACAATTTTGCCGAATATATCCATTTTTTCAAAATTTGTCACATTTGAAGCCCTTTGGTAAATTGTGAGCATTTCACAAAAAACAGGTAAAATACTTGACTTTTCTAGGAAAATGTATTCAATTACATGTCAAATGTCTATTTTTAGACCAAAAATTTCATTAATTCCATTTTATGGTTTTTGAGGCGTCAAAACTCAAAAAGACATGATTTTTGGAACATTGCGACTTTTTGCATAACATGAAAAAAATCATAAAAGTAAAAAATGTCGTCATCGAGATATTTAAAAAAAATATATAAAGCCATGATTGAAAAGGAATAATATTAAAACTTAAATTGTTCGATTGAAGAAAAACAATAAACGTCAATGCTAATTCCACATCAACCCATCACCAGAGGTAAGTGCAACTCTTTCACCTCCCAAACGTGTTACTTTATTGCGATGAAAAACCTCCCTAATCCCCGAGCTGACCACTACCTACGACCGCATGCAATCAAATTTAGACACGGATCGAAAAATCTCTCGTTCCAGCGATAAATTCTCCCATTCTACATGAACGCATGGATGCATTTAGCTTGCAGTAGCACCAGAGGCAGCGAACGTGAAAAAAAATCCTCTAACCATTGATAACACCGAATCGACAACGCATTTCTTTTTCCCGGGTTTTTTGCTTGCAGTTTTTTTTGTTGTTGCACCAAACAGCTTTCTCTGTGCATTCGCTCGTCTGTTTTTTTTTTCGTTGATGTTGCTCTGATTCGGTTCGCACATTTCACCTTTGCTTGTTTGCGCCACACGACTCTGGTGTAAATATTAGCCCTGTGGGACTTTCGCTGAAAAATAACCAATTTTATCCGCATTCAAATTCATGCTTTATATATTTTTCTCTCCGCTGGTCTTGACTTACTTCGAAAAGTTTTAGCATATTTCAATGGAGTTCACTCTCGGTAACCTATGTATTTTTTTCCAATTCTTCCTTCGATCGGATGGTTAAATTTTCATCTTTTTTTGCCTGAGTGTTTTTGACGTTTTTTTTTCTCATATTCTCTTTCATTTTACTTTTTTTTTGTTTTTTTTATGATTGCAAATGTTTTTTGCCTCCTCCATTTATGACATTTAGCTAGAGCAAAAGCAAATAACGCCTCCATTTAGACCGAGACTTGACTCGGACCGTGATTTGGCCAATTTCCCGCCGGAGTTCACCGACGAACCGGTTCACCTGACGCCGGATGATGAGTAAGTAGAGAGAAGCCGTGGACCTGTCGTCTCCCGGGTGATGACCTTTTTTTTCTCCCGCAGCTTTTCAAAGAGAGAGGGGATCTGCTTCACGTTTTCCTGACTGAGCACTGAGCCGAAACTAATATGTTTTTATTTTCCCACATTTCCACAGCCGCGTCATCGACAAGATCGACCAGAGCGAATTCGAGGGCTTCGAGTACGTGAACCCACTGCTGATGTCCCTGGAAGATTGCGTTTGACATCACGCATCCTGCGAGCTGCATCCGTATAACATGCAGGTAGGTGAGACGTGGAGGAAGAGCGGTGACATTCTATTTCACTTCACTACACAATAATCATTTACGAAGTCCGACCCGTTACTGTGATAGTGTTTTCAAACGATATCGTTTGAACGGAACACTCACAGCGCGCATACCAATGCCAACAAACTGATTTTATATTTTTCTTTTTTTTTTGTGTCTCCCAAAACCCCGGTTTTGTGTTTTTAAACGATTCGTATGTGTGCGTGTTACCTTTTCAATTGACAATGTAATTTTGTTTTTCCTTCGATTTTTTGTTCCATACTTTTTGTAGTTTTGAGAACACACACCAACTGTTTCTATTTTCAAACTATTTAATTTATTTTAGTGCGTACGTTGGAGCGAAAAATATCGGCTAAGCCGAAGCGAACAAAGCCATAATAGTTATTATCAACATAACTAATACCATCACACTTTTTTTTTTGAGTGCTGTGTAAAAAAACTTTTATTTGTCGTACCGTGAATGTGATTTTGTTCCCTTTGTCCCCCACCCCTCTTCGTAGACGTAAATGTGTGACATTGTTTTGAGATCGATTTTGAGTTGTAACCAAAAAAACGGCAACTTTTTCATCCACTATAGATCCAATAATCCAAAACTACTTAAACTACCCAAAGTAAAAGTAAGTAGCCTCAGTACAACGCAGCAAGCAAGCAAGCGAACAAACCAAAGCGAACAACAGTACTACAAGCTTGTCGTTTACTTACTTTTTTGCTTAGTTACCACTTTCTTTTTTTTCTTGATTTGGCGTTCTTTTTGTTGCGGTTGTTGTTTATTACCACAAGGAAAGTGTTCATTGCGCTTCATTTCACATTCTTATCTTGTTATTGATTCTTGTATAAAAGCTAAGTTTTCTGAATCGCGTTATGTCTTCAATGTCCAATCCCAACTGTTTTAGGAGGACATCCACTCGCTAGTTTAGCCATGAAAGGGAAAGTGTACGTGTGGTGATTTTGTTTTCTGTTACAAGGTAGCCTAACGCCCCACGGTTTAGTCTGGAGTCCTAGTTATACTTGTTCCTACTTTAGGTGTAGCTTAGAGCTCACATAGGTTTAGATGAGTTTGTCTGATGAGTTTCTGTTTTCGAAATAGCAGTTGAGCATTGCGGACGATCATTAGGGGAAGTCATTAGGGGTTTGTCATTTTCGAAAGCAAGAAATCACAATGATTTTATTACTTGTTTTTCATCCCAGCTAGAGCCATTTTAGATTGATTCATTTTAGTTTATCGTTCCAAACTAAAGTCAGTGAATTTACTACGCATATTGAAACATCGATTCTTCTGTTCCTTTCATTTCTGCTGTCGTCTTCTTTCTATTTGGGAAGCAGAAGCTTTCTTTGACGGTTGAAACTACTTGAATGGGCATGGATGTTGCCTCATCATCGTCAAAATGTGTATTTCGCATGCGAAAACACCCTCGCAACTTTTAATTAAATGTTTCATCAACTTCATACTGACTTTAGTCACAACCCCTACGAATGTTGTCTTTCAAATGTTCAAGAGTTTGCGGAGAGTTGGCATAGACAAGGTCTTTCGCATAACCCCACAAAAAAAGTCTAGCGGGTTCAAATCGCATAATCTGGACGGCCAATTGGCTGATGCAAATGTCCAAAGCGCGAAATTATGCGTCCCTCAAATTTCGTTCGCAATATGGCCATGTTCGGTCGTGTTGTGTGGCACGTGGCGCCGTCCTGCTGAAACCACATGTCATCCGTATCCATATCTTCAATTTGTGGCAAAAAAAATCGGTTAACATGCGGCCATAGCGCTCACCATTCACAGTTACCGTCTCGCCGTCCTCATTTTCAAAGAAATACGGCCCGATGACTCCACCAGACCATAATGCGCACCAAACAGTGACTTTTGGCGGATGCAATGGCCTCTCAACAATCACGTGTGGATTTTCTGAGCCCCATATACGGAAATTTTGGGTATTCACATCGCCACCGAGCTCGAAATGTGCCTCATCGCTGAAAAAAATTTGATGCGAAAATTCAGCATTTTGCTGCTGTTGTTCGTTCACCCAATCGACGTATGGTCGACGCATTCCATGGTCACCACGCTCTAATTTTTGTACCAGTTGGACTTTATATGGATGTAGGTGCAAGTCAAAATGCAAAATTCGCCACAATGATGTGTTTGACAAGCCCAATTACTGAGCACGCCGTGGAATCGGAACATTCGGGTCATCCTCCACACTGGCAGCAACAGCAGCAATATTTTCGACCGAACGCACATTACGATGATGCACAGGTTTCACAATGTCCGCTACGGATCCAGTTTGTTCGAATTTACGCACTACATTAGCGATTGTGTGTTCTGTAGGCCGTCCATGACGACCAAAATCCGTCCGTAATGTTCGAAAAATATTTGCCGGTTTTTCATCATTTTTATAGTATAATATATCAAAATTAACACGTTGTGCGATACTAAAACGATCCGTTTTGTAAAATGGCAGACATTCAACTAACGATATGATGCTTTGGTTGGCAGCTATGTCAAACGGTTGTCAGCGCAGGGCTGTATACTTTCGGAAGCCCGAAACCCTTCCACCTCATCGTTTTCATTTGCTTCAGTTAGTACTTTTCGAATATGATAACGAATTTTTGAATTGCCCGAATGAATGTAGCGATTCGCTCTGAAAGTCACGATTGGAAGCTATGATTCAGTGTGAAGAACGAGACGAATGATCGTAATAAGAAGCTTACATGAAGGAGAATAGATATTTTCTTCATTAAGTGAGAAAACAGACCAGCAATATATGGAGCCAGCGTGAATAAGGTGCAATTTGGAATACGGCAGGTTATTTCTTGAGTGACGATTTGTCAATGTGAGTTACATTGTAATGTCCTGGTGTCGATCCGCACTAGGGATTAACCAACTGTGGAGGCGATCTGGCGTAGTGGTAACATCCATGCCTCTCACGCTAAAGGTCACGAGTTCAATTCTCACTCCCGACATTCTTCCAAAAATGGAAGTAGAAGTGACGAACCAGCCAAATGAGTTGAAAGTCACTATAATACAGATATAAAAAAAAAAATTAACCAACTCCCTTTCCCTGTATCTCGGATACGCCATTGCACAATGGTCCAGGAGATGCATTTAAAGCTCGACAATTATTCTCTAGACAAAATCTGTCTTCGACAAAGTTGTTAAATATGATAGAGCGCTCATTTTCGTGTTGTCGAAAATAGGGTGACCAGAACTTTCGATGAAATAAAAAATCTTACTTCCTTATCTTTATAGATAAAGGTAAACATAGTTCGACAATGTTGTAGTCCCAGTTATTTGAAATATCTTTGTAGAACAAAGTTTTTTTTCTATCTCTTGACATAACCGATATAGCGATTTTTTCTAAGTTGCGTTAGGGTCACCATGAAAAAAATGTCTTTTTTTCTTTTATATTTCAGATTGACAAATTCTGCATCGAAAAATGTTGGCTCTAAAAGTGGTACGAAGACAATTTTGGTGTAGAATTTTAAATATAAAAGTTAGAGAAAAAACTGGTTTTTTTTTCATGATGACCCTAATGCAATTTTATTAAAGAACAACTTTGTGGGAGATATTTATTTTTTAGACAAAAACTGTCTCCGACAAAGTTGTTACATTTTTTTACCCCTGTTGGGTGTGAACCACTGCGTCCATTATTTTGAACTATTGTGGGTATACCCCTTTTTTATACTACACTTCAAGCTTATCTAATACTTATTGATGAAGGAGTAGACTGAAAGCGATAGCGTGATAGGTGCCAATCAGGAATAATCTGTTTGATAAAATTTATAATCCTGATCGGCGACGCAGACCAAAGCTTTATCAAGGTGTTGAAGTCTGCGTCTAGTTAGAGCTCCGCAGTAACAGAGCAAATGTTCCGAGGTTTAGCTTTCGGCATTACATAAGCGACAAATATCATCTTGTGCTAAACCTATGTTCTTAAGATGGTATTTACTCGGGCAGTGTCCTGTTTCAAGACCAGTGAATGTGCTTAAGTCTTTCTTATTAAGGTTTAGCAGCTGTTGAGTAATTTTAATACTCGGCGTAATACATTTTTTCGCCTGTTTAAGTTTTGCAGCCATCCAATTGACTGTCACTTCCCGGTCTTCCCATTTTTTCAGCTCAACGCTTTTCAACACACGGTCGGAGAGTCCACAGAATGGTTCTGGACCAGTGAATGGTGAGTTTTAAGCCGTTCCTGGCAAGTTCATCTGCTCGCTCGTTGCCCTCTATACCACAATGGCCAGGAATCCAGTACAATTGTACCGAACTTATCTGACTCAATTGCCGTAAAAGGGAAATACATTCCCAGACAATTTTTGAAGAGCACTTGAAGACATTTAGAGCTTTAAGTGCCGCTTGGCTGTCAGAGAATATGCAGATGTTAGCATGTCTATACTTTTTTTTGACTGTTGGCCAGTTTCCCATAGCCACAGAGATTTTTGTTCTGGGACCATACACTCCAGCACCTGTTCTGATTCCCATTTTCGACCCATCAGTGTAGAACATGATTGTACCATTACGAACGTTGGGGCCATCTTCATCCCATACTGAGCGAGAATGTTCGATCACTCTGTATGGAATGTCATAATTGGTCCTAGGTTCCATCCAATCATTGTTCATCTCTGAGGCTGGTCCAATGGGTAAGAGATTCAGGATGCTCAAGTGACCAGTTTTATCCCCGTCTAGTATTTTTTTCCATCTTTTAAGCGCTTTTTTTAGCCTCTAGCTGAACATATTGGTTCACCCTTTGAGGGTGTACTTCGCATTTCTCCAGTAATTGCAACGCATGCTAGTCGTTGGAGTTCGTTTAGCTTTTTTGTAGCTACAGTCTCCTTAGTCTTTGGCTACCAGTGTAAACCCTCATGACCATTTTTGGTTTAAGGTCAAAAATAGGGTGACCAAAATTGTCGATGAAATAAAACATCAAACTGTTTTATCTTTATAGGTAGAGATAAACATGGTTCGACAATGTTGTAGCCCCAGTTATTTTAGAACAAAGCTTTTTTCTAACTTTTAATATAATCGATTTAGCATCGTTTTTCCTAAGTTGCATTATAGTGACCATGAAAAAGCGGGTTTTTTTGCTCTAAATTTTATATTTCTAATTCTACATCAAAACCGTTGTATCCGCACATAAGATTTAATGTTGATGGATTTGAACTGTATTTTATTCTCAGGCAAAAAATCTAATCTTCTGATAATTTTGAAAATCGATCTATTTCATACGATTGCAGATTCCAGACTAACTAATTCTGTCGCTTCTATCCTCTGTAGAACCTGGCTTGAGTAATTGTTCGCCTATTGTTACAGATATTACAACTTTCTCTCTTATCTAGACTGGATTTAGATCAAGAGCAGAACGATCGGTTATGGTATGACAATGGAAAAGCTTTCATCTCAAGCTAAGCGTGAGAGATAACGGCGATAAGCTTTGAAATGTAGGGTGGTTCATGAAGTTCCCTTTTTGGCGTGAACATACCGCCCGCCTTGAAATAGCGCATATTTCAACTAACTATTGATAACATATTTCAACTAACTGATTCATAACTATTTGGTTCTAACTAATGATACAATTTCAACATTGTCATTTTTAAATTCATATACAATATAACTCGATGTTGCTGATGAGGAACTGCATTTGCAGTTGTACTGTTTGGGTGCCCTTGATATGCTGCGTTTCCTGTGTCTCTGCGAGAGCCATATAAATCCTGTGGTACTCGGAATTGGAACTCTTCTCCTTATATCGGCTGGTGGCTGGTGTAAGGTAAACTCGTCTGCTGGTACGTTCGATTTCGCTGGTGGATGGTGGATGCTCCTGTGGTTTAGTATCTCGAGACTACGGACCGTTCCAAACCACCCTGGCTGGGGTGGTTCGACATCATTGCTGGGAAAGAAAATAGAGGGCTTTTTCAAACTGAATTAAAATAAAATAAAAAGACTTCCCTGTACCGGGGGCCCTCTGGCCCCCGGCTCCGCCGTCTATGGCAGAGATGATGCTCCTTCGTTGTCTTCTATCGCAAAGGAATCTAGTGGATGGTGTGGACGGATAGTCGGTACTGCTTCGACGGTCGGTGATTACTCTCTGGTATTGCTTTCTGGTAACTTTGATATCTTCTTCTTGGTTGGTAGAATTCGAAGCTGGATGGGTGATCAATCCTCCTGTTCGAATTCCTCAATGGGCGAGATGTATCTCGTACAACATGACAAACATTAGTTTGATTTCACGGAAAATTCGTTGAATTTTTCTATGACGTAATGGTTAATTTCATCCTTCAAGTGGTCAAATTATTGGACGTTAGCAGGACTCCACAATGGAAATTGTAACTGGGACCTTCACCAAAACATGCGTAGTGTACCTTAGGAGCAGGATCTATTCGACAAGACGTCAGGGAACATTATATCGGCTCGGTTTCGTGAAGTGTATAAATTATTGATTGTACGAATGTATATTTGATGACAGAATTAATTTCCCCCGTCGCTTGAATTAATATTGTCGCGAATGGGAAGGACGCACACCTTGGAAATCGCTTGAATCTTGAATGTTCCTCCTTGTGTGCGAATCGTCACGACCCGAATGTTGTTATCAGATCCACGAAGTATTTCTGTAACACGGCCAAGAGGCCACTTTAGCGGTGGTAATCGTTCGTCCATTAAAATGACCATGGTTCCAATAGCTATATTGTTGCGTTGCTTGGTCCACTTTGTCCGATTATGAAGATCGGACAGATAAAGTGTGGTCCATTTTTTCCACACCAATTGGATGTAGTTTTGGGCTCTTTGCCAGAGTGATAATCGATTGGTTGGAACAGATTCTAGGTCAGGTTCAGCAACTGCTGTTAGTTGTCTTTGCACCAAAAAATGACTTGGGGTGAGGGCCTCAAAGTCGCCCGGATCATTGCTTAAAGGAGTTAATGGTGTCGAGTTTAAAATCGCCTCGACTTGCGTAAGCACCGTATGCATTTCGTCGTACTGCAGAACTCTTGTGCCGATCGTTCTTTTAAAAGCGCCCTTGAATAATTTGACAGCAGCTTCCCAGAGCCCACCGAAATTCGGAGATCGAGCTGGGATGAATTTGAAGTCGATTCGATCTTCTGCCATTTCCTTGACGACTGAATTTTGAAATTGCTGTTTGTAAAACAGATTTCTCAACTCCTTGAGCTCACGGTTTGCCCCAACGAAGTTCTTCGCGTTGTCGCACATCATAGTAATGGGTTTTCCGCGCCGTGCGATGAAACGCTTTAGAGCAGCTAAAAACGCTTCGGTGGTCAAGTCGGCTACTAGCTCTAAATGAACTGCCTTCGTCACGAGGCAGACGAAAATCGATATAAAGCATTTCATTGGACTTCCTCGTCGATTGGGATAGGTTACATGAAAGGGGCCACAATAGTCCTACCCTGAGGAATGGTGGAGCTGGAGTGACACGTTCTGGGGGAAGATCTCCCATCAGTCGTTCAGTAGCTCGAGGTTTGGCCCGAAAACAAATCACACACTTATGGCTTACCTTCCGAGCAAGTTTTCGGATATTTGTGATCCAAAATCTCTCTCTAACACTGGCGATAAGCATTTGTTGTCCTGCGTGGTACAACTGGATGTGATAATAGTCGAGGATCAACTTAGACAATGGATGGTGATTGTCCAGAATTATAGGATGCTTCCGATCTTCTGACACTGAGGCGTGTCTAAGACGCCCCCCGACTCTTATTATGTCATCTTGTAGCAGTGGATTTAAGGAACGAATTCTCGATGAATGTTCCACTTGTTTGTTCTTCGCTAAGTTGAGATATTCTCGGTGAAAAGATTCCTGCTGTGATAATCTAACAAGATGTTCGATGGCTATTTCATACTCGTTGGAATTTATCGGTCCGCCAATTCGGCAATAGCGATGCCTTTCTTGAGCATTATGACGAAACCGGCGGATGAGAGCTATTAAACGAACCAGTTTCGGGAAGCTGGATCGTAGATAAAATGTATCGTTCCGGCAAGAATGCTGTGTAACCATTGACACACTGACTTTTTCTTCCAAAATCGCAGAATCAAAATATTCAACCGTTGAATGTGCCTCTTTTGGCCAGTTGATCGGATGTTGATGCAGCCATGCTGGGCCATTGAACCAGCTGTGTTGTCTCTGCAGCTCCTGAGGAGTTATCCCACGAGAGAGAATGTCAGCGGAATTTTCCGTTCCCGTAACGTGATTCCATACACCATGTTTTGTCAGGTGTTGGATCTCTGACACCCTATTAGCGACGAACACCTGCCAACGCGATGGACTAGATGCCAACCAGCACTTCACAATTGTGGAATCTGTCCAGAAATACGCCTTTTCTGTGACAGGAATGTTACGATGAACTTTGTCGAAAAGGTGACTGAGCAAAAGGGCAGATGATAGCTCCAGTCGAGGAATCGATTGCTTCTTTCGTTTCCTTCTGGTCTCGTCTAGAGGAGCTACTCGTGACTTAGAAGTCATCAGTTGAATAGTGATTGAACCATCTAATTGTGAACATCTCAGATAGATGCATGCTCCGTACGCCTTCTCAGATGCGTCACAAAAGCCATGCCATTGAACGTCGACGCAATTGCGTTTGAATCCGATCCAACGCGGAATGGAAAATGTCTTTGATGAGGTGAGATTTTTCCGGTATTCGCTCCAGTACTCTTGGAGATCTTCCGACAGCGGGTCATCCCAATTACTGTCTATCGTCCACAATTTTTGCATAAAAATTTTTGCCTGCACTATAACAGGACCAATGAGACCTAAAGGGTCAAACAATTTCGAAGCGTCAGACAAAACTATCCTCTTGGTAATAATCGGAGATTCGTTCCACATTGGGACTGAAAATGTGAAACAATCGTTGACCGGATCCCATGTGAGACCCAAAGTTTTCACGGTGGATGATGCATCAATTGCAATCAAGCTTCGATCATCTCGAAGATCGTCGGGAATTTCAGTTTTAACACTTTCACAATTTGAATTCCATTTTCTCAGTATAAACCCAGCGGTGTTGAGAAGATCAATCATTTCGATTACCAAACGCTTTCCTTCCTCAGGCTCGTCTACCCCCGTGATTAGATCGTCTACGTAAAAATCGTTTCGTAGAATTTTTGCAGCAATTGGATGCGAAGATTCTCCATTGATTGAGAGCTGTTGCAAACATCGTGTTGCTAAAAAATGAGCTGAAGCGGTCCCGTACGTTACGGTGGTGAGCTCGAAAGCTCGTAGCATTTCACCAGGATTTTGTCTCCAGAGGATTCTTTGCAGTCTATGGTCTTCTTTCTGTACGTTGACCATCCTATACATTTTGACGATATCTGCTGTTATAGCCACCTGATGCATGCGAAAACGTGAAATTATTGACATGAGATCGTCCTGCACAGTTGGCCCAACCATCAAGCCATCGTTGAGTGATAGTCCTGACGTGGTTCGACAAGACGCGTCGAAAACAACACGTAGCTTCGTTGTTGTAGAATCTGGCCGCAACACTGCATGATGCGGCATGTAATATGCTACGTCACTGATATCGCTTTCATCGACTTCAACCATGTGACCCATGGAACGATATTCAGAAATGAAATCACAGTACAACTTTTTAAGCTGTGGGTTGACGGCGAAACGTTTCTCTGCAATTCGTCTTGAATCTCCAAGCCTTTCGATCACGCCGTGTTTCTTTGGGAAACTTACTCGAAAACGTCCACTGTCATCTCTAGTTGTCGTTTGATTAAACATTTCCTCACACGCGGATTCTTCGATTGAATTGGTACTTTTCACGTAGCATGTTTCCAGTTCCCAAAACTTGCTTAGTTGATCTTGAAGTTCGGCTGTCGAACAGGCGTATGAAACGGTCGTTGCTGTCAGGTCGTGTGGATCTAGCAGTGGCCCAGAAACAATCCAGCCGAGTGAGGTGTTCTGGATGATCGGACCAGTGTCGAACAATTTCATTTTCCCATCTTGCAATAGATCTAGGAAGAATTCTGCTCCTATGATCATATCAATCTCTCCGCTTTCAAAGAAACCTGGGTCTGCTAAATTTATGTTTTCTGGAATATTCCAATAACTCACATCGAAGCTTTGAGATGGTAGGGGAATAGTGAGTTTTGTAAGAACGTTGAAGTAAATTTCTTCGTTGAAATTGGAGATTGGTATCATTCGAGGTTTGATGTTCACTTTCACAACTCCTTTAGATGAACTGCGATGGGTTCCGATTCCTTGTATTACCATCTGGTTTGGAAACTCTTTCAGTTTGAGATTGCGACAGCAAGTTGCTGTTATGAAGCTATGTTGAGAGCCGGAATCCAACAAGGCTCTCACGAGGTTTTCGTTACCGTAGCAATCAGTTACGCGCACAATAGCGGTAGATAGTAAAATTTGACACGTAGGTATACTACTGTGCGCAGGAAGTGCGATGAGGTTGGTGTGGGGTACGTGTTGGTCTGTGGTTTGCTGTGGGTGAGTGTTATGCGACAATGTGTGGGCAGCATGTAGTGATGTTGTACCGTGTTCTCTCGGTCATGTATATTGTGTGGTGAGCTGGTTTTGCGGTCTCGTCTGTGGTGGTTGTGTCTGGTGGCGTTGGCTGTCTACTGTAGGTCGATTCGTCGGTTGTGGAACGGAGGTACATTGTGGTGCATTGTTCGAGGATTCGTTGGATGTATGTAGCAGCGTATGGTGTTTTCTTCCACAATTACGACAGGATCCCTTGGTGCACTGTCGAACCATATGCCCTGGTGAAAGACAATTCAAACACAGTCATATCGATCGGAAAGCTTCATTTTCTGGAATTTCTTGCAAAGGAAAACGGAGTGAAATGGTTCAGAACAAAAAAAGCATCGACCTGGCGTGTGAGTGGATGACTGCGTTGACGGATGACTCACCACAAGTTTTGCTTTCCTAGCTTCGGCTTGAAATGGTTTGGCTGAGCCCACTGATTGCAGTACTGATGAATGATTTTTCAAATATGTTATCAAATTTTCATAAGTAGGTACCTCTTTAGAATTGTGATTGGTCTCCCACAATCTGAGAGTAACAGGATCGAGTCTGGCACAAATCATGTGAACTAGAATTGTGCTCCAGCCATCTGTATGCTCTCCTACCTTACTCAACATCTGGAGGTTTTTGTCGAACTCGGATATTACGTGGTTAAGGGACTCGAAACTTTCTCGTTTCATTGTTTCGATTGCAAACAGTGCATCTAAATGGGCTTTTACAATAAGCTTTTTATTTTGATATCTCGTTTGTAATACATTCCAAGCAATAGAGTAATTTAGAGCAGACAATTCTATTGAACCGATTTGTTGAAGTGCTTCCCCAGAAAGCGACGATCGTAGGAAAGTAAATTTATCTACTTCCGAGAGTCTTTCATTCTGGTGAATGAGGCTCTTGAAGGCATCTCTGAAGGTGACCCATTCGTGTAGTCTTCCAGCGAAGAGTGGTAGTTTGATCTCTGGAAGTTTTATCGTTGACATCGTGGTAACTGGCGCTGATTGTGGGTGATTTTCCTTGGTGTCTTTCGTCCGGTACTGCACTAGTAAGGCCTTGGTACGGCAGTACAAATCTTCGACCTCTGTGAGAATCGCGGCATCTTCAGCTTCTCGTTTCTGCGTTGCAGCCTCCAATCTTGCTCGGCGTACAGTCGTTGTTTCCTCAGATCTTTCATCTTCGTCTTCGGCAGTTTCATCCATTATCAAACCAATCTTTTCTCGCACTTCACAGAACACTTTGAATGCATCTTCTAGTCGTTCTAATCGAATTTCTATTTGATCTTCATCATTCTCCTCACTGAAATTATTCGCGAAACTGAAGACTGCGTCCATCGTGGTACGTAGCCTCCGTTCCCGTTTCAAAAGCTCTCTCAAGCTATTATTCATCTTGAATCGAATATTTTATTCTCCCACGGAACGATTGGTTTCTACAATGCACTTCACTTAACTCACTGAGAACTTGGTTAGCTGAATCGATTGTGTAGTATTTAATATTCATAAAATTGACTGACAACCCAATAGACAATAGCCAACCAGAGGAAAACCGAGCCAACAAAAACCCAGCAATGTTCCGAGACAAGAACAGGGACCACGATGTGTAGAAATCAAACTAGTTTGTTCATGTTTATCAATTCTCTTTATTTTGTCGCATTTGATCAACTCAACCCAAGCACCAATGCAATCCTTGCATGCAAAAGGACCACAGACCATTTACCTCAAATTCCTATTCTTGGGAAACTCCGAATGATCCGCCTTGTCTGCCAAGCACTTCCAAAGAATCTGCCACGTGGATTGTTACAGCAACACAACTGGATGTGTTGCTGTAACCTCCTTTTATTCGTGTAATAATTGTCTTTTGTTCAATTGTGCTAGCACAACACAATGCACTATTGTTCACTGCACGAACAAACTATTGTTTTATGACAAACGCGAATTGTTCCACTGTCCAATTTTCACACCGGAATATGATCCGGTTCGAAGGACCACTTTATGTATCCGCACATAAGATTTAATGTTGATGGATTTGAACTGTATTTTATTCTCAGGCAAAAAATCTAATCTTCTGATAATTTTGAAAATCGATCTATTTCATACGATTGCAGATTCCAGACTAACTAATTCTGTCGCTTCTATCCTCTGTAGAACCTGGCTTGAGTAATTGTTCGCCTATTGTTACAGATATTACAACTTTCTCTCTTATCTAGACTGGATTTAGATCAAGAGCAGAACGATCGGTTATGGTATGACAATGGAAAAGCTTTCATCTCAAGCTAAGCGTGAGAGATAACGGCGATAAGCTTTAAAATGTAGGGTGGTTCATGAAGTTCCCTTTTAGAACTTATCAAGGCCAACATTTTGCGATGCAGAACTTGTCAATATCTTGATCCTACTCAACCCATGAAACCCAGAAACCCATGATTTCAATTTTAATTTACTCAAACATGAAAAATAACATAGTTTTAAAAATCACACATAATGTAGAGGGAACTATACTCTTTCAAATGCCATTAATAAAATTCGTTTATGTTTGCCCAAGAAATAATGACAAACAATTGCAGAGAACGTATTTTTTGGGAAGAAATATCAACAAACTTTGAGTGAAGTTGAGATATCGACAAGCTCTGCATCGCAAAATGTTTGTATTAGTAAGCTCCGAATGTCTTTCGAGAACAGTTTGTATGTAGAATTTGAAATATAAAAGTTAGAGCAAAAAACAGTTTTTTCATAGTGACCCTGAAGTAACTTAGAAAAAAGGCGCTATATGGATTATTTCAAGAGATAGAAAAAAAACTGTGTTCTACAAAGATGTCTCAAATAACTGGGACTGCAATGTTGTCGAACTATGTTTACCTCTATCTATAAAGGTAAGAAAGTTATATTTTGTATTTGATCGACCCTATTTTTGATAACATAAAAATGAGCGCTCTATCATATGTAACAACTTCGTCTAAGACAGTTTTTATCTATAGAATAACTGTCGAGCTCTAAATGCTAATTTCCATATAAATGCATCTCCTGGACCATTATGCATTGTGCTTATTTTTCATCACAGATGTTGAACGATGATCTTTCTCGACTCGCGGGATAAGATCGGGCGCTTATCCGAGATACATTTTTTGACGTAGAACTACGTCTTTCATTGAGGGTGTCAAATCAGAAAACAGGTCACGTTTTTATGAAATAAAGTTAACGTTAATAACTATTTTTGCCGCGAACGGATTTTGGCGATTTACATACTAAACGAATCGGAAATTCCGTAAGATTTGTTTAATATGCCATACATTAGAATCCCCTTGTTAGTAAATGGTTAAAATTCATGAAAACTTTAAGTGTTTCTATTTTCCCATACATTTGTTCTGTCCATTTGAGTGCTTTCCCGAACAGAGCTAACAATAACGAGCAACTTATCGACGACCAACGGAGGGGAAATCGTAGGATTTAAATTCTCCGTGAACAAAGGAAAAGAAGAAGAATGAAGGGGAATACTTGCCTAGAGTATAAACAGTGGATCTCGCTGAGGCAAACTTTCATTCGGCATCGGACTGTTGAGTAATCCAGTTCACTTTGCTTTCTCTGCTCTTCGATCTAAGATTGGACCCCACCAGTGGTAATCCAACTTGGAAATCGTCGTTTAATTTTTCTGTTCGTTTTTCGCGTTATTCGTATCGTGTGTTCTTCTTTCCGCGTCATAAATTGGACGCTTCGCGTAGTGTGCGATGAGCAAGAAGAAGAGGAAGGCAGGCTCGAGCCCTGCAAAAAACGAACGCATTGCCAGGGGCAATAAAATTTCGAGATAAGCGACTGAACCGAACCTTCGCGAATGTGATACCGCACCGAACAACAGCGAAGTAGGCGATTTCGGCGCGTCGGTCGAAAATGTAAACGCCGTTACCCAGGCAGCAACCAAAATCAAGCTCCCTCCGCTGGTGGTGAAGGCGGTCGCTCTTGACAAACTCATCAGCGAATTCGCATCGATGTGTGTTACAGCAGAGTACAAGCTGTGTGGCATAATTCGGTCTTTTTCCAAGCAGTTAACATTGTTTATTTTCCGTCTTCATAAGGGCTTCGTTTGTGCCTTTGAGAATGCATCAATGCATTAAACTGACGTTATGGCGAAGCAGACGTTAAGGTTGTGCACCAAAAAATTATTTGGGAATACTAAGCATCTTGAATATCTTACTGGAATGTTATAAGTTATTTGGGTTCGCGTGCCAAAGATATATTGATGTAGTTATGAGATATGGAATAATGGTGCTGGTGCAACATGTCAATTTCATGTCAATTTCGAAAAAGGCCACCGGAATAGCCTTCGAGGTAAATTTTCAATGCATTGACATGAAATAAATCGCGACATACGATTGTTTTGCGAGGGCAAGAATGAATCATCAATCAATTATCGCCAACTGATTCTACAATGAAAAAATCATTTCAGAGATTATTCTACTAAGCAGTTGTTTCTAAAATTTCACAGCATTATAGAATAATATCCGAAGGTATAAACAAGCAACTTATATAAAATAACAGCGTAGTTCTACGTCAACAATGCGGTCGTATCTTGGACACAACCTCCTATAATTTTTTTTGCAAATGGAAGTGAAAGCATCGAAAGGATGGTATCAATAAAACATTTTGAATCGCATTGTTAAGCCTCCTCATAAGACGGTGTTTGCCTAAAAGCTAGCAGACTCTGCATTAGTACACAACAAAAAAAATGAACCAAACGTGGCTCAAAATCAATGTTCAATGTCGACAGAAAATATACCAGCTGGTAGCCCAGATTTCAATCCATCATATAACAGGTTGGGGTCCGTTATAGAGGCTCTGGTTTGCTCTACTCGTCCTGGTACGCGGA
Organism: Toxorhynchites rutilus septentrionalis; assembly: GCF_029784135.1. Lineage (NCBI taxonomy): Eukaryota > Metazoa > Arthropoda > Insecta > Diptera > Culicidae > Toxorhynchites > Toxorhynchites rutilus. The sequence goes on from NC_073745.1 coordinate 30,163,649, forward strand.
TATTGAGTCGCTTTTTCCGTGTCCAATGTATTCTGTGTTTACCATATTTCGTCTTCTCTTCACACATGTCTTGTACTTTATGACATCAACATCTTGAATGGCACTAAAGTTTTTAAGAGGATTTTTTGCCGTCTCAACGAAGTATCAACTAGCACAATTTTTATTGATACTTAGTTGAAATTTCTTATGTCAAATAACACCTTGAATATATAAGGTGCGTGACGAATTTCTGCAGTAAACGACTTATTTTAGAAAATTTACACCAGTCAGAGATATATGCGATGAATTTGTTGTGGTTTATTTGTTTTCGTAATCCCTTCCTCCCTTTTCGATGACTATTGATAGACGCTTCCGGTAACTGCCGCATGCACGTTTTACCATGTTTCGATCCATGTTATCATCGCCTTCATGATCTTAGCTTTCAGCAACCTAAGTGAGGAGTAAGACGCTCTATTGGTATTCCACTCGACGGTGCCCCACACAAAATAATCCAAAGCATTGATATCGGAACTGCTAGGGGGGCAAATTTCCTTCTCCCAAAACTCCGGAGCATTTTCAGCAAGACATTTCTGGGTTTTTCTGGCATTATGAGCAGATGTCTTGTTGCAGGTATTGTTGAAAGATGAAATGACGACCAGCAGCAACCTTCTTCACCCACGGGACAACAACATCCTGCAGAACCTTCAAGTATACATCGGCTGTTAGCTGTAGTCCTTGATCAAAGAAATACGGGGGCATTACATCCCCCTCGCTGAAGATTACGCCTAGAACCAACCCATGGGTCGGAAACTTCGTTGACATGACGATAGGAACCTGAATACGATCTGATGCAAGTCACTTGCCTTTCGATTCACCTTTTGATCCTGATTGATGGTTTTTCCATCAGTGAAAAACATTATAGGTTCAGTCTGATGAGGATATTTCAACCAACTCGGGAATTTTTTTTTAGCTTCCTCCAATCGTCGTGATTTGGTCGCAGCTTTCATGAATTGACCTCTGCGTAACGCATACGACTTATAGCCAAAGTTTTTGGCCATTACTCGCCGGATTAAGAAGTCCGAACATCCGCTTACCCGAGCAATGGACCTGATTGATCTTGTTGGATTCTTTTCAATCAGTTTTTCAATTTTTTCGTTCGGCGGTATTGGAACGGCACTTGTGTTTCTTCCGGGTAGGTGCGTATGATAGTTTATTACTCTCCCGAACCTTCTTTATATAATAAAACTAGCTGACCCGGCAAACGTTGTTCTGCCAAATAAATTATTCCTAGTGACTATTTTGGTTATTGAATAAACAAAAAGTAATATATTGTAAGTATGTTTGAAGGGTTTTACGTTTTTGATCCATTCGTTGATGAAGAACAAACGAACAAGTGGCGATAACAGCAAGGCGGAAAAAACTTCAGATCATGGGCCATGCACCATGTTTGTGGGATCAATATCAAACACTAACTCTTTTTCCAGAACCCGATTGGTCTGAAAGTCGATCGCATTCCACGATTCGAACGAAATCGACTTTTGCATTTTGACATCTGTTCGACTTAAATTTAATCGATCAATGGAAATGTGGCAACCTTGCCTCTTTCAGATTAGCCGACCGAAAGATGACATAGTCCTGACCCTCTCCACTTCATCTTCTCAACTTCTTTTTATATATTTTTTAACCACATTTCCGCTAAAATTTCATCCATAATATAAGAACATTATCAGACATAATATTCGTACACTATTTTTACCCACTTGCAGAAAATATGTTACTGTATTTGTTGAACGAGAAGTTATCAAAGCTCTCCTTTGAGCAGAAAAAATCAGCGTTTTTATGGAAACTGCTAAAAGCTATTTTATTTCGATAAGTACAAACATAATTATTTCATTTCATTTCCTACTTACATTTGGTTGCCTTATCTTCTTTAGTTCAACAATTATTCTTTTATTATCGTATGCCTTAAATTTACTTTCCTTATTCAATTCAATCTACTTTCTTTTGCTTCGACTATCGTTTTTCTACCATCTGTCATTTCTACCTTGTCATTTTTGGACAACTCACACACTATCGACTGTGGGAACTAGGGGACTTGTTGATTCTTCCTCAAACCCCGTAACAGTATTACATACAAAACATATTTGAAAGGGTATAGTTAATTTCCATCAATATTTTTCGTTTTCAAAGCGTGTTTATTTCACCCGAAAATCCGTTTCTATTTTTACAGAAATAAAACACGAAGCCCAATGTCGTCTATGTCAAGTTGCCATGCATTAGAACATTATCACAACTTGATTGGACTTGAGTCGAACGAATTACAGAATGAAAAATTCGATCCGTTCGAGTTATTCTGACTCGATCATTTTTCAGAATATGGGAATGTAGTTGATAAGTAGACGGATCTGAAATTTCCGAGGCAACTACACTATCGATTTCCACAACAATACATTGCGTTTAAGCCTGGTAATAGAAAAGGCTGTATCGGTATTGCTTTTGATAGCTTCTCGCAGGTGAATTTATTCGTCCTAATGCTGCTTATGTCGATTGTGTCGTAGGAATCGCAGTGGTTCCACCCCTACCTTCGCGTACATGCCGACCATGAATTGTTGGTACAGCTCACGACATCGTAGAATGACGTTGCCCTAGCTGCGTTGAATCATCGTTCGTTAATAAAAATCCATCGAGCTCCCTTGTTTGTTTCATCTCTTGTAACCACATATTCATAAATATTAATTCGAATCATTGAATCAACACACGTGTTCTCCAGCTTATAATTTATCTGGATTGATGACAAGAGCGTGATTAACATTTTGCTATCCGAGTTTGTGTGATCTGAAGGATTTCAATAATTCATTGTGCTTATTCGATAAGGTTTCCAGTACCTTGTCGATGCCCGTAGCTTTAGACGAATTGAGGTTACATCCGCATGTGTGGGTGAAGGTGAAGCGTACGTAGCACCATTTGGCATTCAACAACGTAAATAAATTCGTCCTGTAGGAAAATTGAGCAGCGGTTAATTTTTTTATTTGGATATTATGTTTACCAAAAAAAAAACTAAAATCGACAAATAAAAAAGTGGGACGGGATTAAAAGGATGAAAATTTGGGTTCTTATGTTTTTTTGTGAAAGCAAATTTTAAAAAAAATACACAAAAAAAATATTCAATTTATTCAGAAAAAATGTTTTTTTTGCATAGTGTCACCCTAATCGGTATTGAATATACGGATATTGGTATCCTAGCGGTACGTAATATAGTTTACGACCTAATCTCATGCCTAACAAACATTTTGTGCATAATTTCATTAAAATCGGTCGAGTCGTTTCGGAGGAGTTCGGCCACGAATATCGTGACACGAGATTATATATATATATATATATATATATATATATATATATATATATATATATATATATATATATATATATATATATATATATATATATATATATATATATATATATATATATACAGCCATGCCATGCCAAATCGATACAGTGGTTCTCAGATTTTCGTGAAAATTGGTAGTTTTGTTCTTTATCGCAAAACATTTGACCCGTATTTTTTTGTTTTCTATTAGGGTGACCCTTTCCATTTTAGGGTTGTCCGAAAAATCAACTTTTTCCTCTTTTTTCCAAAAATGGCTTTTTTCAAAAATCCATAACTTTTGAACATATCGACATATCAAATTGAAGCCAATCACCTTTTTTACTATACCTGCAGAAATTCGAATTCTGCTCTCGTTATTATTGATTGTATTTGTTTTTTATTGTTTTCATAGTATTTTATATGTATATACAACCATTCCATGGCAAACCGATATAGTGGTTCTCAGATTTTCGTGAAAATTGGTAGTTTTGTTCTTTATCGCAAAACATTTGACCCGTATTTTTTTGTTAGGGTTTCGTCATTATTGATTGTATTTGTTTTTTATAGTTTTCATGCTCTCGGGACCAAGCGCGCTATATTTTTTTATATTTTTTATGGAAAACTGAGGATTTTCACATAACATCTCGAAACCAGGGAGGCGTTTTTTTTCGTTTTTGAGTTATGATTTTTCAACGTTACCCGATGGTTCAAAAAATCATTTTTTCCGTTTTTTCAAAAATGACTTTTTTTTAAAAATTCTTACTTTTGAACTACAGGACCGATTCAGATTATCGACATATCAAATTCAATCCTAGTTAGCATTTCTTGAAAAAATAACACACTTGCCAATTAATTGGATTATAGTCACATACATCCAGTCTAGTCGCATACAAATATTGAACGAAAACTGAAAACATGTTAACTTTGAAAAATCATAACTTAAAAACGAAAAATAACACCTCTCTGGTATTCGAATATATTATGTGAAAAAACTTCAGATTTCAGGAAAAAATATTTAAAAAAATATGGCGCTCTTGATCCCGAAACGATGTAAGCTATAGAAAACAGATATAATCAATTACGAAAATAAAATCCATCTATTCAGAATCTATTCAGAGCGTAATATTTTTTCAAACAAGACTAGCTTATTGGCTTTAATTTGATATGTCGATCATCTGAATCGGTCCAGTAGACGGTCCAGATTCGGACCATTGGTAATCTTTGAAAAATAATAACTCAAAAATGAAAAAAACGCCTCTCTGGTTTCGAGATATGCTATGTAAAAAAATCTCAGCTTTCCAAAAAAAAAATAATGTAGCGACTTTGGTCCCGAGACCATGAAAACTGTAAAAAACAAATACAATCATTAATAACAAAACCAAAATTAAAATTTTGTGCAACTCTGGTTTTTCTTTCAAAAAAGATCAGCTAATTGTCTTTAATTTCATATATTGATCATTAAAATCGGTTCAGTAGTTCAAAAGTTATGGATTTTTAAAAACGTGCAAAAATTCGATTTTTCGGACCACCCTAAAATGGAAACGGTCACCCTAACAAAAAAATCAAAAAAATACGGGTCTAATGGTTTGCGACAAAGAACAAAATTTCCATTTCCCACGAAATTCTGATAACCACTATATCGGTTTGACATGGAATGGCTGAATTGTAAATAAATCCCTCCCCATTTCGATGACTATTGATAGATGCTTCCTGAAACTGCCGCATGCACGTTTTACCATGTTTCGATCCATGTATGTTATGTATGTCATGTATGTCTTCATAATCTTAGCTTTCAGCGACCTAAGTGTGGTGTAAGACGTTCTACTAATTATTTGTGAAAATTTAAACAATTTTCTTTTCATCCTTTGACAAGAATTTTGTAGGTATCATAGTTTTTAAGTTATGAATTTTTTTTAAAAATTGAGAAAATAAATTTAGTTTTTTCCAAAAAGTAGTCTAATTGTTTTTCGAACATTTCAAGTATGCAAAGTTGCTTAAATGACCCATGTCTTTACACCCTCAACGTTTCACTACTATCTGAGATGGTGCTGCCAACTCCTAATACGAGTTGGCATGAAATTCGTCTATAAGACATTTTCATTTTCATTTGACGATTTGATAGCTTCGCTGTAGTATGAAGAATGAATCAAATGAACGTGAAACGAAGCAAGACTGTTCAGAGGTGCTGTGATCAGTGCTTGGAAATATCTGTATCACATCAATCTTTTCAGCTGAATTTCCGGCCACATTAGATCATTATACCATTGCATTCGGGATACCGAAAATGAACCAACGCCAAACCTCACAAGCACAGCAAGCCACTCACAGTTGATTCATCCAGTTTTTTTTCATTCTGTTTTTCGTTCTGTTCTGCGTTCACGGAATGTGAGCAAAACAAAATATCCCTAGTTTTGTCATTCATTGACATTAACATACCAGTTCATTCACTATCAGCATCGTTCTCGGACACTGACGAAACGGAGAAATTCGTTGAGGAAGATAAGAAAGTACAGAATGCTCATAATAGTGACAATAAATTAAATTGTTCAAGCATGCAAGGTTTGCGTCTCAGTTAAATTGCTTTCATTTTACATAGTGAATATGCAGTTCCAAATCCACTTGTCAGAAATGCTTCAAAAGAAGAATTCCGATGTAAAAAATACCGTCTTGACTCAAATTTCAAACATTTAATTCTTTTTAAGTTCTGAACACACGAACATAAAATGGTGGTGTCCAAGACACGACCGCAATGGGAATATTTCGAGCTTCCTTTTGCAAACGGATCAAACTATGCTATAGGATTAGCGGATGAAATTGCCAACATCCAGCTTTGGCTGACACAGTTTGCATTCGCTGCTTGGATCGATTCTGCAGAATGCCCCCTCGTCGTCCAAGCCTAAGCAATCCTTAGCTGTGAGTGTGCATGCAGATCTTGCTCTTTTGTTGGCATTTCCGCTTGCGCCACCGATTTGCGTTGCCCTTTCGGAGTAACTTCAAAAACAACTGAATAAGCAAGGCACTGACTCAATGAGAAAATCACACACATATCGGGATACTGAAAATGAACAGTCACAACATTCCTGACAATTCAATGGCAATGAATAAATGTGAATGAATTCTCATGACTCGAGCTTTGAGGAAAGCTCAGAGAGCACAGAATGAATATGAATGAACACAGTTGTAAATTTGTTTGCCGTCGAATGAATGACAGTAGTATCGACAAGCAAAATAAACGCGTTACACTGATAAAAATATATTTCCAATGTTGCTTAACAAGCTCAATATTTCCAAGCTCTGGCTGTGATATTCTTTTCATTGATCGTGAAGAGAGAGTAGCATTATTTTTAGCTTACATGAGTTTGCAGCAAATTGAAAGGCGATAGACTCATTAGTGAGTGCGGATGTGTCCGTTGAAGCGAAATTGTAAGGCCCTGACTATGATTCATCAACAAAACGGAATTTCTTATAAAAATCAGGACACATGCTAGAATATGAAACATGAATCTGGACGCCCCAAAAGCATCTCAAAGTCAGGACATGTCCTGCTAAATCAGGATAGATGGTAAGCCTAACCACTACTGGCCATTTTCCAATGGGGTAATCCAGGCTTCAAACCACCGGATCATTCATTTTGGGCTAAATTGGAGGAGCGTGCGTTCTCATCGGAGCCGAATAGTTTTGCCGAAAATGGTAATTCTAGATACTTTTAGGGGAGGTGGTGGTAAAACGGACATGCTAAGAAGAACTTCAATTATATCTTTGGAAACTCATGTTTCCCAAAACTTTGATGCAGTTTCTTGCAATTCAATATACTGTCTCTCTACCTAATTGGTCAAATATTTTACAAAAAAGTGTTTTTTTACTGAAATTAAAGCAGACCGAAAAATACATTCGTTTCAATGCGGGTAAAATGGCCATATAGTGGGGGTAAAATGGACTGGTTTGTAATAAATAGAGGTTTATCGATCGCGAGAGGAATAATTTTATTCAACCAAGGTCTGAACTCATCACGAATGTCCGTTGAATGATGAAAAAATCAAATTAACCCACCTAGAAGTGATATCGTGCTTTTCAGCAGTATGAGCGAACAGACCCTCAACTATTTTGCTTTTGGTTCCAGTCAGCTTCTAAACAATCCATATTTGGCGATTTGATGTCCATTTATAGACACATGGCATTCCTTAGGAACAGATTAAACAGACTTTTCCCAGTCCATCTCACTCCCACTGACAACTGTCCGTTTTACCCCACCAGTACAATTATTTCAATAATTTAAATTTTCCACTCAAAAATGAATTTACTTTTCCGTACATACCTAATATCGCTTCTCTGTTAACTCACAAACCGAAATGTAACATCAGCGAATTGAATTTTGATATTAAACCACTCGAATATCGAAGCAGCTAAAATTACATCCACACGCGGAATCATATATGATTTTCGGTTTTTGTTTCCCTTTTCCACTTTTGATCAGTATTCATTACCACATGGTGACTCAAATATTGTAGAATAACATGCAGAAGGTATTCTCATTAACAGAAATTTGAAATTCAAAAATTCAAAATGTAACTATACAAATCAACCACCTGTCCATACTACCCCCACTGTCCGTATTACCCGCGGTTCCCCTATACCTTCAATAAATATTTTAGGCTTCCATCTCATGAGTTAATAATTTTAATGGTATAGAATGGAATGCTTTCTAATTAAAATTAGAAAGTGAGTGAAAGGGAGTAACAGATACGTATTTAACGTATATTTTACATATCATTATGAACAGTAGTGGGAAAAAATCATTGCGGCCCGCGGCTATGATGAAAAATCTAATTAGGCCCCTACCATGTCTATACCTGCTTACCGCTGCTCTAGATGAAGCTAGGAAAAGGTATTAAACGTGATAATGTTTACGAAGGTTGCGAAGTTGATGAGTCCTATTCCATTTATGTTAGTTCATAGATAGGCCCTCGAACTATTACTTAATCGACCCGGATTGAGAATCAGTTTTGTTTCTAAAGGGTTTGTCACATCAAATTGCATCACGGAAACAACGCTGTAGAAATTCGCCCAGTAGACCGATCCTTTTGAAAATTTTAGACAGTAAAATAAAAACTATTAAACAACTTTTGGCATTTTCTTTTTATTCATACTTCGAGCCCAAGCCCGTATGCTCGCACCTTCCTCTTTACCCCGTCCATAAGGTTCTGTACAACGTCAGGTTGTAGTTTTTTTTTGAACAGAAATCCATTTTCTCTTGAAGTCCGCCTCCGATTTGACAACTTTTGGGTTCTTCCGGAGGGCCTGCTTCATAATCGCCCAATATTTCTTTATTGGGCGAAGCTCCGGCGCGTTGGGCGGGTTCATTTCCTTTGGCACGAAGGTGACCCCGTTGGCTTCGTACCACTCCAACACGTCCTTTGAATAGTGGCACGAAGCGAGATCCGGCCAGAAGATGGTCGGGCCCTCGTGCTGCTTCAATAGTGGTAGTAAGCGCTTCTGTAGGCACTCCTTAAGGTAAACCTGCCCGTTTACCGTGCCGGTCATCACGAAGGGGGCGCTCCGCTTTCCGCAAGAGCAGATCGCTTGCCACACCATGTACTTTTTGGCAAACTTCGATAGTTTCTGCTTGCGAATCTCCTCCGGAATGCTGAATTTGTCCTCTGCGGAGAAGAACAACAGGCCCGGCAGCTGACGAAAGTCCGCTTTGACGTAGGTTTCGTCGTCCATTACCAGGCAATGCGGCTTCGTCAGCATTTCGGTGTACAGCTTCCGGGCTCGCGTCTTCCCCACCATGTTTTGCCTTTCGTCGCGGTTAGGAGCCTTCTGAACCTTGTATGTACGCAGGCCCTCCCGCTGCTTGGTCCGCTGGACGAATAAACTTGACAAATTCAGCTTATTGACGACATCCCGGATCGAACTTCTCGGATCACGTCTAAACTGCTCAACTACGCGCTTGTGATCTTTTTCAGTGACGGAGCATCCATTTTTGCCGTTCTTCACCTTCCGGTCGATGGTTAGGTTCTCGAAGTATCGTTTTAGTACTCTGCTGACCGTGGATTGGACGATTCCCAGCATCTTACCGATGTCCCGATGTGACAACTCCGGATTTCTCGAAATGAGTGCACAGGATTAATTCACGACGCTCTTTTTCGTTCGACGACATTTTTCCAAATTTACGAAAAATTGACAGTGAAGCATGGCCAACGTGATCTATACACTCTTATCTGATTATCTGATTATAAGCTTAAGATATAATTCCTAAAAATTTGCCACCTCTAGCCCGAGATCTGCGTCGGTTGTATTGTCGCCAATTCCCTTTCCAATTTTTCCCTTTCGGTCTGTGTAGCAGGGTTGCCACATTTGATTCTGTATAATTTTCTGAAAAAATCTGTATCCGAAATTTGAGGGGAAAACAATGAAAATAAAGGTTTATTTTTACTTTAAACTTATTTTTTTCAATTATGGGCTGTTAAAGTCGTGACTTAAAAAACAAAATAAATCATAAAAAAGTTTTTCGCCTCTTAATTGTTTGATGTTTTCACATGGTTTTGTTGAACTTCGTCTTCAAATTTTCCTTCAACTTCATCCTTGACGCTCCTCCTTGAGCCGATACATAGTTAGTCTTAGTCTCGTGTCGCGTCTCGTGAGTGGTGACAATTGTCCTTACGTTAGCAAAAACCAAAATTAGGTAATACATAGTTCTTCGCTTTTAAAATAGAGTTCAGAATTGTGGGAGCCAACCGATTTCCGGATTTTATTTTGTAGGCACTGTAAAGCAAAAATATTCGCTCAACACATGTTGATGAATGTCATCAAAAATGTCTTACAAACGACTTTAGCAATGGATACAAAAATTTACCATCACGCCTTTTGGCATCCAACAGCTGGGACAAAGTTAAAGTCTGCTTCATTTAATATTGGAACACAAACAATTGCGTGTAGTTCAGTCATTTATTTAACGAATTCATAATTTGTTTTTCATACAAATGTAGCATTTTCTTTACTCTTTCATAAAAAAAAAATTAAAAAAAATATTCATTGCTGTTTCGAAGAAATTCTCGTACTTTTCCCGTAATACGGCACATTAGGCGGCGCACACCCTTTTCGTCCACCGTTTTGGCGATTTGATTCTACCAGTTCTTCATTTGAGTCATGTTCCTAACAAGTTTTCCCTTTGCCTTAAGCCTCCGCTTCGTGATTGCCCAGTATTTCTCTATCGGCCGGAACTAAGGGCAGTTTGGGGGGTTGAGGTCCTTCGGTATTACGCTGACCCCGTTCGTTGCGTACCATTCCATAACCGTTTTGCTGTAATGGCAGCTTGCGAGGTCCGGCCAAAACATTACTGGACGGTCGTGGGCACGAATAAACGGCAGAATCCGTTTCTGTAGGCACTCTTTTTTGTAGACTTCTGATGTCATTGTCTTGTCAGTGAGAAAGACTTTGGTTTCCTGTCCACAACTGCATATCCCCTGCCAAATCATGTACTTGCGGGCGAATTTATCCGCAAACACGAACTTAAATTTTGCAGGTACTTCCCCCCGAGCCGTCGCCAAATGAAATTTTTGACCTGGGATTTGCCCAAAGTCAAAGCCTTCACGTAGGTCTCATCGTCCATCAGAATACATCCGTCGAACTTGGTCAGCACTTCGTCGTACAGCTTTCGAGCACGGATTCTGGCCACATTGTTCTGCTTCAGCGTCCGATTTGGCTGTTTGCTGGCTCGGAATGACCTTATTCCTTCCCGGAGACGAATTCGTCGCACCGTACTGTGAGCGGCCTGGAACTTATTGGCCAAATCGCGGTCTGAAAGATTGGGATTCCTATTGACGGCCTTGATGACTTTCCCACGCAGTTTCCGGTCGACAGTTCCACTCCGACGCTTCGAATGCGGCTTCTGAGCCGTCGTCAATGTTTCCTTGTACTGCTTGACACGCCATACGGTATTTCTGGGCATTTTAAGCTATTTAGCTAGCTTAGATGCCGACAACAATGGATTTTCAAGAAAACTGTGCACAATTTCATCTCTCCGTTCGGCTTCCATGGCGGTTGTTTACAAAATGCTATCGTTTGGTGTTATGAAAAAAAAAAGTTTCCAAATCCGTCCACTAGGAGCGCCACAATGAGCAAAAGAATTTGTTCCAATATTAAATGAAGCAGACTTTATATCCACTCAACTCACTCAATTTATGCCCCATAAGATTCGACTTGAGTAGCCTGAATTCGTAATCCAAGCCTTGTTTTTTACCTGTTTCGAGGAATTAAGAAAATTGGCGCTTCAAATCATTAAAGTATAGTAGCTTGACGGAATTTTGAGGGATTATCAAGGCTGCAGTTCCGTTTCAGCAGTTCAATATAGAAGTCACGAAAAAATCGAATTGAAGATCAACTTCCTAGCGGCATCTAATCCTTTTTCAGCTTCTTCTGCATCGCTACCAACGCAAACATCCTCAGGCTTCTTCAGAAAGTCTTCAAAATCATTCACATCAAGGTCAGCATCATCGAATCGTTGCACGTAGCTCTCCAAACATAAGTTACTCAACATGATCAACAATAACAGTTTTTTTTTTATATAAATCGTTTATTTTCACAGGCTCAGTTACATTAGTTTAAAGAAGCCGAATTCTTAAGTATATGTTTTAAAACTATACATAAATAATTTTCCTAACACTATGGTTAGTAAGGTGGAAAACCGATTACTCGCGGTTTACTCGAGTTTAGAGGGTGACATCTTTCAGGAAAGGGATGGGATATAAGGGAATTGTTACAATGTTGATGATCACACTCGATTCTTAAATCTATTGTATATTTACATTTCAACTTATTTTACTGTTTTACCAAGGGGGCCAATCGCTCGCAATCGATGAAAAGGAGGGTATAAGGACATAGGTACAATCACACACGAAGATCGATAGCTTTAAGGAAAACATATATTTGGGTCATGTAATCAAGGTCTAACCGAGCCAACACATCTCTCACCGGCACATTGGGCTGTCTTCCTCGGGCCCGAAGGGAGTTTTCTAAATTCGATCTGGCGACAAGATACACCTCGCACGACCAAACAACATGCTCGATGTCGTGATAACCTTGACCACAGACGCAGAGATTGTTGCTGGCAAGATTGAAACGAAAGAGAAGCGCATCTAACGAACAGTGATTGGACATGAGTCGGGAGAAGGTGCGAATAAAGTCCCGACTCAAGTCCAGACTTTTGAACCACGGTTTGAGGCTAACCTTAGGGATAATCGAGTGAAACCACCGGCCCAATTCATCTTCGTTCCATTTGCGTTGCCAGTTAGCGATGGTATTTTTACGGACTAAAGAAAAAAATTCATTGAAGGCGATTTGACGCTGGTAAATGTCGCCTTCAATCGCATCTACCTTTGCTAATGAGTCGCCCTCTCATTACCCGGAATTGAGCAATGTGAAGGGACCCAGATAAAGGTAATGACATAACAGCGTCTGGATAAAGCACTCAAAATTTCTCGTATTCTCTCAAGGAAGTACGGCGAGTGCTTTTCCGGCCTCACTGAACGGATAGCTTCGACAGAGCTAAGACTATCCGTTACAATGTAATAGTGTTCAACAGGTCGTGAGGCGACGCTGTCCAGCGCCCAGTATATCGCTGCCAATTCAGCAATATACACTGAGCAAGGATTCTGAAGACTGTGGGAGGTGCTAAAAATTTCGTTGAACACTCCAAATCATGTGGACTCGTTTCTAGTGGACCCATCAGTAAAGTACATATTATCACAATTGATACCCCCATACTTTGAATCGAAGATCGTTGGAGCGATCCTCGATCGTTGATAATCTGAATATCCATGGATATCCTGTTTCATGGACAGATCAAAATGCACAGAGGAATTGATGTAGTCAGGAAAACAAACACGGTTGGGAATATACGAAGAAGGATCAACCTGCATGGAGATGAATTCATGATATGAACTCATGAATCCGGAGTGAAAATTTAGCTCGATCAGCTGCTCAAAATTTCCGATCACCAATGGGTTCATGACCTTACACCGGATGAAGAACCGAAGAGATAATAAATTGAAGCGATCTTTTAGTGGGAGTACGCCTGCCAAAACCTCGAGGCTCATGGTATGCGTTGAGGGCATACATCCCAACGCAATACGGAGACAAAGATACTGAATTCGCTCGAGTTTAATTAAGTGTGTTTTGGCAGCTGATTGAAAACAGAAACTGCCATACTCCATCACTGAGAGAATAGTTGTTCGATACAACATTATAAGATCTTCGGGATGGGCTCCCCACCAGGTGCCGGTAATTGTACGGAGAAAGTTTATTCTTTGTTGACATTTTTTACTCAGATACCTAATATGGGCCCCCCAAGTACATTTGGAGTCCAACCAGACCCCAAGATACTTGAATGACATAGCATGAGTGATCGGTTTACCCAAAAGTTGAAGCTTTGGTTTTGCTGGTCTATGCTTCCTAGAAAAAACCACTATCTCTGTTTCCTCCGTGGAGAATTCGATCCCTAGCCCAATGGCCCAGGTTGAAAAATTGTTCAAAGTATCTTGTAAGGGTCCTTGCAGGTCGGATTCGTTTGATCCTACGACAGACACCACTCCATCATCTGCAAGTTGTCTTAGGCTGCAATTTTGTGTAAGGCAATTGTCGATGTCGCTTACATAGAAGTTGTACAAAAGGGGGCTTAAACATGAGCCCTGGGGGAGGCCCATGTAAGAGAACCGACTTACTGCCGAATCTCCGTGAGAAAAGTTCAAATGTTTCTCACAAAGCAAGTTATATAACATATTATTCAATAGAGGCGGCAGACCCCGAGAGTGTAATTTGTCTGACAAAACCTCTATTGAAACAGAATCAAAGGCCCCCTTTATGTCCAAGAATACTGAAGCCATTTGTTTTTTTTCGGCGTAAGCCATTTGAATTTCTGAAGAAAGCAACGCAAGACAATCATTCGTCCCCTTGCCCCTGCGGAACCCATATTGTGTATCTGAGAGTAGGCCATTCGTTTCAACCCATCGATCAAGGCGAAACAAGATCATTTTCTCCAACAATTTCCGTATACAAGACAGCATTGCTATTGGGCGGTACGAATTGAAGTCGGACGCGGGTTTTCCGGGTTTTTGAATAGCTATAACTCGTACTTGTCTCCAATCATCTGGAACAATATTATTCTCCAGAAACCGATTGAATAAATTCAACAAGCGATGTTTCGCCACATCAGGGAGGTTTTTCAGCAAGTTGAACCTAATTCTATCCGATCCCGGAGCAGAATTGTTACATGAGAGCAGAGCAAGAGAGAATTCTACCATCGAAAACTCGGAATCAAGATCGCACCTACCTTGTGGTATATCTCGAACAATTTTTTGCACAGGAGCGGAATCAGGACAAACCTTCCGTGCAAAATTAAAAATCCATCGATGTGAATATTCTTCGCTTTCATTCGTTGAAGAGCGATTTCTCATGTTTCGAGCCACTTTCCATAATTTTTGACGTAGGACTACGTCTTTCATTTCTATACCGGGGTGTAAAATCAAAGTTTCGAAAACGAAAGCGTTACGCCGGAGACCGAGATTTTGAGCGTTAATAGCTCCTAAACAACTGAACGAAATGGTATGATAAACACTTCATTCGAAAGATAAAATGTCTACGCGTTATATACTTGTTACTTTTTGATCCAAAAACTTGTTTCAATAGTCTTAAAATTGCTTTCAAAACAGGCTATTGAAATCACCAATCGGTATATAAGCGAGCGGCGCTCGGAAATCCACTCAGTTCTAATTGAACAGCGATTGGAGCATGTTGTCGCTGTTGCGGTGAAGCTCTTTATTCATCATGAAAGCGCGGATGAACGGTGTCACCAAGAGCCTGTTTGTGCACCCTAGGCCAGAAGGGAATCTATCAGGAGGAGAGTGATGCCACAAACGGTTCCCTGGGAAGACATCGCTACACACACATACACGCGCGGCTATTAACAGGTGGTTATCGAGTTGGCATTAACCACTGGTGGGCTTCCAGTATCGAGGAAAATGTGGAAATATCTAATCGTTACTGAAAATAATCTGCCATTTCCTTTGGGAATTTTCAAAATATATTCATGTGAAAGAGTTTAATTAAATGTTTTCTATCCATGTAACACTGTGATCTTCTTCTTTCTTTGTTTTTAAGAGGCTTTAAACTTTGCAGTTCATTCGCCTCTAAACAATGTGACCAAATATGTTTCAATCAAGTGCTATTAACAGGTGGTTATCGAGTTGGCATTAACCACTGGTGGGCTTCCAGTATCGAGGAAAATGTGGAAATAACTAATCATTACTGAAAATAATCTGCCAGTTCCTCTGGGAATTTTCAAAATATATTCATGTGAAAGAGTTTATTTGAATGTTTTCTATCCATGTTACACTGTGACCAAATATGTTTCAATCAAGTGCTATTAACAGGTGTTTATCGAGTTGGCATTAACCACTGGTGGGCTTCCAGTATCGAGGAAAATGTGGAAATGTATAATCGTTACTGAAAATAATCTGCCACTTCCTTTGGGAATTTTCAAAATATATTCATGTGAAAGAGTTTAATTGAATGTTTTCTATTCATGTAACACTGTGACCAAATACATTTGGTTTTGTGGTTTTTCAATCAATCGCAATTAACAGGATAGCTTCAGAAGATTATTCTTCCCCATCAGTAGGATATTTCCGTATCCAATATTGTATGCGCCCGCAATCAATTATTGCTCAGTCGCCGAAAGTTCCGAGCTCAGAGAGTTCATTCCCCTCTAGTTTGCCTTCCAAATTGCCATCGTAAACCACACCTTCTCTCGATTCAATCACACACAAAAAGCATACTTAAGCGATATTCTGGTGGTGAGACACATTCATTTTTCGTGAGGACATCGACAAGACAACATCGTTGCCTAACGTGCTGGAGGAGGTGGACGGCGAAGGATCGACACATACACGCGCAGAACTCTTTCCGTTAGGATGCCATTCAGCATCGATAAAGTTCCGGAAAGATCTAATCATTGCTGGAAAATAATCTGCCAGTTCCTCTGGGAATTTTCAAAATATATTCATGTGAAAGAGTTTAATTGAATGTTTTCTATCCATGTTACACTGTGACCAAATATGTTTCAATCAAATGCTATTAACAGGTGGTTATCGAGTTGGCATTAACCACTGGTGGGCTTCCAGTATCGAGGAAAATGTGGAAATATCTAATCGTTACTGAAAATAATCTGCCAGTTCCTTTGGAAATTTTCAAAATATATTCATGTGAAAGACTTTAATTGAATGTTTTCTATCCATGTTACACTGTGACCAAATATGTTTCAATCAAATGCTATTAACAGGTGGTTATCGAGTTGGCATTAACCACTGGTGGGCTTCCAGTATCGAGGAAAATGTGGAAATATCTAATCGTTACTGAAAATAATCTGCCAGTTCCTTTGGAAATTTTCAAAATATATTCATGTGAAAGACTTTAATTGAATGTTTTCTATCCATGTTACACTGTGACCAAATATGTTTCAATCAAATGCTATTAACAGGTGGTTATCGAGTTGGCATTAACCACTGGTGGGCTTCCAGTATCGAGGAAAATGTGGAAATATCTAATCGTTACTGAAAATAATCTGCCAGTTCCTCTGGGAATTTTCAAAATATATTCATGTGAAAGAGTTTAATTGAATGTTTTCTATCCATGTTACACTGTGACCAAATATGTTTCAATCAAATGCTATTAACAGGTGGTTATCGAGTTGGCATTAACCACTGGTGGGCTTCCAGTATCGAGGAAAATGTGGAAATATCTAATCGTTACTGAAAATAATCTGCCAGTTCCTTTGGAAATTTTCAAAATATATTCATGTGAAAGACTTTAATTGAATGTTTTCTATCCATGTTACACTGTGACCAAATATGTTTCAATCAAATGCTATTAACAGGTGGTTATCGAGTTGGCATTAACCACTGGTGGGCTTCCAGTATCGAGGAAAATGTGGAAATATCTAATCGTTACTGAAAATAATCTGCCAGTTCCTCTGGGAATTTTCAAAATATATTCATGTGAAAGAGTTTAATTGAATGTTTTCTATCCATGTTACACTGTGACCAAATATGTTTCAATCAAATGCTATTAACAGGTGGTTATCGAGTTGGCATTAACCACTGGTGGGCTTCCAGTATCGAGGAAAATGTGGAAATATCTAATCGTTACTGAAAATAATCTGCCAGTTCCTCTGGGAATTTTCAAAATATATTCATGTGAAAGAGTTTAATTGAATGTTTTCTATCCATGTTACACTGTGACCAAATATGTTTCAATCAAATGCTATTAACAGGTGGTTATCGAGTTGGCATTAACCACTGGTGGGCTTCCAGTATCGAGGAAAATGTGGAAATATCTAATCGTTACTGAAAATAATCTGCCAGTTCCTTTGGAAATTTTCAAAATATATTCATGTGAAAGACTTTAATTGAATGTTTTCTATCCATGTTACACTGTGACCAAATATGTTTCAATCAAATGCTATTAACAGGTGGTTATCGAGTTGGCATTAACCACTGGTGGGCTTCCAGTATCGAGGAAAATGTGGAAATATCTAATCGTTACTGAAAATAATCTGCCAGTTCCTTTGGAAATTTTCAAAATATATTCATGTGAAAGACTTTAATTGAATGTTTTCTATCCATGTTACACTGTGACCAAATATGTTTCAATCAAATGCTATTAACAGGTGGTTATCGAGTTGGCATTAACCACTGGTGGGCTTCCAGTATCGAGGAAAATGTGGAAATATCTAATCGTTACTGAAAATAATCTGCCAGTTCCTCTGGGAATTTTCAAAATATATTCATGTGAAAGAGTTTAATTGAATGTTTTCTATCCATGTTACACTGTGACCAAATATGTTTCAATCAAATGCTATTAACAGGTGGTTATCGAGTTGGCATTAACCACTGGTGGGCTTCCAGTATCGAGGAAAATGTGGAAATATCTAATCGTTACTGAAAATAATCTGCCAGTTCCTTTGGAAATTTTCAAAATATATTCATGTGAAAGACTTTAATTGAATGTTTTCTATCCATGTTACACTGTGACCAAATATGTTTCAATCAAATGCTATTAACAGGTGGTTATCGAGTTGGCATTAACCACTGGTGGGCTTCCAGTATCGAGGAAAATGTGGAAATATCTAATCGTTACTGAAAATAATCTGCCAGTTCCTTTGGAAATTTTCAAAATATATTCATGTGAAAGACTTTAATTGAATGTTTTCTATCCATGTTACACTGTGACCAAATATGTTTCAATCAAATGCTATTAACAGGTGGTTATCGAGTTGGCATTAACCACTGGTGGGCTTCCAGTATCGAGGAAAATGTGGAAATATCTAATCGTTACTGAAAATAATCTGCCAGTTCCTCTGGGAATTTTCAAAATATATTCATGTGAAAGAGTTTAATTGAATGTTTTCTATCCATGTTACACTGTGACCAAATATGTTTCAATCAAATGCTATTAACAGGTGGTTATCGAGTTGGCATTAACCACTGGTGGGCTTCCAGTATCGAGGAAAATGTGGAAATATCTAATCGTTACTGAAAATAATCTGCCAGTTCCTCTGGGAATTTTCAAAATATATTCATGTGAAAGAGTTTAATTGAATGTTTTCTATCCATGTTACACTGTGACCAAATATGTTTCAATCAAATGCTATTAACAGGTGGTTATCGAGTTGGCATTAACCACTGGTGGGCTTCCAGTATCGAGGAAAATGTGGAAATATCTAATCGTTACTGAAAATAATCTGCCAGTTCCTTTGGAAATTTTCAAAATATATTCATGTGAAAGACTTTAATTGAATGTTTTCTATCCATGTTACACTGTGACCAAATATGTTTCAATCAAATGCTATTAACAGGTGGTTATCGAGTTGGCATTAACCACTGGTGGGCTTCCAGTATCGAGGAAAATGTGGAAATATCTAATCGTTACTGAAAATAATCTGCCAGTTCCTCTGGGAATTTTCAAAATATATTCATGTGAAAGAGTTTAATTGAATGTTTTCTATCCATGTTACACTGTGACCAAATATGTTTCAATCAAATGCTATTAACAGGTGGTTATCGAGTTGGCATTAACCACTGGTGGGCTTCCAGTATCGAGGAAAATGTGGAAATATCTAATCGTTACTGAAAATAATCTGCCAGTTCCTTTGGAAATTTTCAAAATATATTCATGTGAAAGACTTTAATTGAATGTTTTCTATCCATGTTACACTGTGACCAAATATGTTTCAATCAAATGCTATTAACAGGTGGTTATCGAGTTGGCATTAACCACTGGTGGGCTTCCAGTATCGAGGAAAATGTGGAAATATCTAATCGTTACTGAAAATAATCTGCCAGTTCCTCTGGGAATTTTCAAAATATATTCATGTGAAAGAGTTTAATTGAATGTTTTCTATCCATGTTACACTGTGACCAAATATGTTTCAATCAAATGCTATTAACAGGTGGTTATCGAGTTGGCATTAACCACTGGTGGGCTTCCAGTATCGAGGAAAATGTGGAAATATCTAATCGTTACTGAAAATAATCTGCCAGTTCCTCTGGGAATTTTCAAAATATATTCATGTGAAAGAGTTTAATTGAATGTTTTCTATCCATGTTACACTGTGACCAAATATGTTTCAATCAAATGCTATTAACAGGTGGTTATCGAGTTGGCATTAACCACTGGTGGGCTTCCAGTATCGAGGAAAATGTGGAAATATCTAATCGTTACTGAAAATAATCTGCCAGTTCCTTTGGAAATTTTCAAAATATATTCATGTGAAAGACTTTAATTGAATGTTTTCTATCCATGTTACACTGTGACCAAATATGTTTCAATCAAATGCTATTAACAGGTGGTTATCGAGTTGGCATTAACCACTGGTGGGCTTCCAGTATCGAGGAAAATGTGGAAATATCTAATCGTTACTGAAAATAATCTGCCAGTTCCTTTGGGAATTTTCAAAATATATTCATGTGAAAGAGTTTAATTGAATGTTTTCTATCCATGTAACACTGTTACCAAATACATTTGGTTTTGTGGTTTTTCAATCAATCGCAATTAACAGGATAGCTTCAGAAGATTATTCTTCCCCATCAGTAGGATATTTCCGTATCCAATATTGGATGCATAAAACCTTGTGCCTCCAACGTAACGCTCTCGTTTTCGAAGTTCTCCAAATATTCATTCATTCAGAATGAATTCAGATTCAACTTCAAACAAATGATCTCTAAATCAACGATAGTCCTACGTGACCCTTGCGGTTATACCATAGATATAACCCACTTCCTGTTTTTCATTGACGTTTCTCGTGACAAACCTCCCACGAAATTTCGCCAATAAGCACGTTTTTTCCCTTTGATCAAATTTTTGAACTGATTCTCAAGGGCTGAATACATTTGAAAATTTTCAGGGGTTCCACGTTTCCGAAAAGCTTTAAATGCATTCGATTTTTCTACATAAAGCTTGGAACATTGGCTATCCCACCATAGATTGGGAGGCCTTCGGGAAATGGTGGAACCTGGGATGGGTTTCGTTTGAGCGCGAACCGCGCTGTCATAGATCAAACGAGAAAGGAAGTTATACTCCTCCAATGGAGGTAAACCATCTCTGGAATTGATGGCTAGAGCAATCGCGTCCGCATATTTTTTCCAGTCAATGTGTCTTGTGAGGTCATATGCCATGTTTATAGATTCAGAAGAATTCGACCCAATGGTGATGGAAATTTTGATTGGCAAGTGATCACTACCGTTGGGATCCTGGATTACATTCCACTTGCAATCTAACGATAGTGAATTCGAGCATAGCGAGAGGTCAAGAGCACTTGGGTTAGCAGGAGGTTTAGGCACACGGGTTGTTTCCCCAGTGTTCAAAACGGTCATATTGAAGTTGTTACAAAGGTCATATATCAACGATGAACGATTATCGTCGTACGGTTCCCCCCAGGCAGTTCCATGAGAGTTGAAGTCTCCCAAGATCAATCGTGGCTCAGGAAGGAGTGAGCACATGTCAATAAGTTGCTTGCGGCTAACTGTAGTTCTCGGAGGCAAATACAAGCTGACAATACAGACGTCTTTGCCTCTGATGTTTGCATGACAAGCAACAGCTTCGATCCCTCCAATAGGTGGAAGGTCAATTCGAAAAAATGAGTGGCACTTATTGATCCCCAATAGCACCCCTCCGTATCTGTCATCACGGTCCAAGCGTATAATATTAAAATCGTGGAAAGAGAGATCATCTCGCGAAGAAAGCCAAGTTTCGGACAGAGCAAAAACATCACAATTGAACTTATGAATTAAAAATTTGAATGTATCCAATTTAGGGATAAGACTACGACAATTCCACTGTAAAACAGTGGTATCTCCGACCTCTCTATTTGAATTAGACATCAAGAGAGATGATCATTGCAAGGAGGGGCCATGTTTGCATCAATTGTTGCAAAATTGTCTTTAGTACTGGAAGCATTGAGATGACAATGGTTCTGATGGAATCGGAAACATTAAAACACGTGAAGATTTGATCCACAAGGTCAGTCAACTTTATAAATCCCGATTGGGAAGTTGAGCTGGACGGAAAAAAAAGGGACAGTTGGGGTTTTTGATGTCCCCTCGAGTGCTGGGTCGTTCGAAGGTGAACTATTCCCACGGAAGCCAGGAGGAACCTGATTTTGCTTGTCCGCTGCACTCGATATTTTAGGCAAGCTAACATGGGGTACCACCGATGGGACTTGTCGTTGAACTTTGGGAGTGGACACATTTTTGTGCCGGGAATTCCCTTTGAAAATAAACGGTGTGCCCTCGTTAGCTGTATCCGCTTCCAATTCGTCAACTGGCAGTGAAGCAAAGACATTGTTTGTTGGTAATGGTTGTTGTTGAGCCAGTGGGGAAGCGCCCTTTAAAATATCCGCGAAAGTGCGTTTCGGGCGTTCCTTCAAAGAGCGCTTTTGTTTATCCCAGCGACTCTTGTAAGTTTCACAAGCTGAGAGCACGTGTGGGGATCCCCCGCAATATGGACACTTATGCTCAGTCGCACTGCAGGATTTCCCCTCATGTTGCTCTCCGCAAGTGGCACAGCGCTCCTTGTTGGCGCAATAAGCTGCTGTATGACCAACTGACTTGCATTTGTTGCAAGTCATGGGCTTTGGCACGAAGAGTCGCACCGGCAGCCTCAATTTGTCCACCATAACGTAGTCAGGGAGGGCGGCGCCAGCAAAAGTGACTCGAAACGAGTCGTACGGCGTAAATTTCTTTTCTACTCCTTCCTGGGTAACTTTTCCAAGTTGGCGACATCCCAAGATTTTGACTTCCATCGAAGGAAGCCTCTTGAACCTGCCAACTCCCATACTTTCTATAGTTTTGCACATCAGACCCGTTTCAGATATAACGCCCCCAATTTCTACGTTATGGGAGGGAATAAAAACTCGATATTCGAGGATGAAATGCTTATCAGCAACAATATCGTTCGCGTCCTTTCGGTTAGTCACGACAACTCGCAGTTTGTTCGGTCTTACTTTGCAAATTTCGGAAACAGAGGTGTATCTTTTCAGATCTGTCATAATCTGTACGACCCTCAAGGCTTTACCATTAGGTTTGGGCCGGAAAAAGACAACCCAAGGACCAGCGCCAGGCGCATCGTCCGGATAAACCCTGACACGGGGAGCGGAAACAATAGGAGAGGAATTCGAGGACAAGGTTTGAGTGGGGACAGTAACATCAGAGGGGGGAAGGGATGTCGATGATTGGGTGGAAGTATTGGAGGAATCAGGGGAAAGGTTTGCAATCTTTTTTTTGGGGGGGGGGCTTGGTAGTGTGAGTTGACTCGTCCCCAGAAGAAGAATCTTCGGGCATAGGAGTCCGTTTAAGGGACTTACCACACCCTGCTTGAGCAAGCGAGGGGGAGTCTGAAATGTCCATGTCTAGACCCCCACCCTCCTCCATTCTTAGAACGAACGATTATTAGCTTTACAATTTTTTTATCTCACTTGTAAAAAAAAATAAAAAAAAAACTTAAATAAAATAAAAATAATCACATAAATTTGTTGTTCCGATATGCGCTCTGTTACCCTATTAAGGGAGACACAAAAGTCACGCGCTACGGAGACAACACAATAGCAGAAGTTATTGTTGTACTCAACTGAGCGTCAACCACGTGTTGACGATGCCGTTATGGTTATTGATCCACTACAGACGCCGATCCAGACCACTGCAGAGGCGCTGCTTCCTCGGTTCTGGCTGCTTTGGGCACTTTGGGCACTAATTCACCACAGAACACACGAGAAAAAAAACCAACTCGTTGGAGAGAAGAGAGAAAAAAAAACTTCGAGAACAATGCTTGAGGAGTGATGAATAGCACATCCAGCTCCATCAAGTTGTTAGCGAGGAATCCTATATATATATAATAATAACAGTTTTGTCTCATTATAAAGTTCGCAAAATTGAGAACTTTTCAATCATAAAGTTCTCAAGTGCGAATGACGTTATTGATGAGTTGTAGAACAAAGTTTAGGAACAGTATAATCGGTTTAGTCATAAGATCGTTTAAATGAGTCAATACACGATTGGCGGATTGATTATGGTCATACATAACTTACAATTCTATCTTACATAACTTAGGTATCTATGTATTCAATGTGATGAATTTAATATTTAAAATTGAATTTAAAAAAATCTGTAAATTCTGTATTTTTGCTGAAAATCTGTAATTCTGTATATACAGATTCCTTATCTGAAATTTGGCGAAAAATCTGTAAAATACAGAATATTCTGTATATGTGGCAACCCTGCTGTGTACACTCTTAGTTTACCACGAGGGCAGTATTTTCATCCGGTTTGATATAAAGTACACACTTCTACTGATTTGATCTCCTTTGAACTGAGTTGCCTAACTCGGGGGGAAAATCTCTCTGATTCATTGACATGCTAGTACTGAGCAATTAACGATCCCCAATGCTTGAACATGAGTACTTGAGCTGGTTCCATTCCCATATCTCGCCAACCAGAAGATGTATCATTCGATGGCATTAGATCGTGAGATCCGATATCGACTTAGACTGGAGACTTCTACATGTTCAAAATAATCTTCTTTAAAAAGCAGCTACAGTTTCGGATTGTCAAATCAGACGAAAAAGACGTTTCTGATCGTAGAATGAGTCGTTCGAAACTCATGGATCAAAGGTGTGAGGGTTAAACCTGACAAACCGATTGTCGCTTCGCCGATTGGCAGTAATTCTGAAGTTGTGGAGATGATTGACTGTGCCAGGGTTATTAACACATTAAAGACCGCACGTTTTGAGGCAAACTTGAACACTTCATTTGTTCAGATTCCACGAATGAGATCGTTTCCTTCGGTGTGGATGAGACGAAGGCGAGTCATCGGTAGGTCTTGTTAGATTCTTGGCAAACCAAGGATTTAACCATCAAGTGTAGAAAACACGGGTTATTCCGTGATCCAGCCGTAACAGACGGAAACGCGAAACACGAGAAAACTCGTGAGCTGTCCGCAATGTGTTACCAGCGTCATTTATAGTTCTCTGTGATCGTTGTTTCCAATATTTACTCTCATATGGTTTTGCATTATCAGGCGATACGCAGATAGTTTGTAGACCAAATACGTTTCGAATTACTTTAACTGGTAGAAAATACAATAAACTATTATTTTGTCCGTCTTGAATTTTTGTTTGTTTGCATATTATTATATATAGCTTTGAGCAATGTAAATAGCAAGTATGGCTGTGATTAGTTTTGTTCTCGGCATGAATTAACGTTATTCTTCGCTATACGTTTCTGTTCTATTTCTGTTGCGATATTTTTTTTTGTCGGATGTTACGTTCATACGCCACATTGTTGCGTGACTTTAATCCCATCCGCTGTTTACACCTGATTCTTCTTCCGTTGTTCGTTACGTTAATTTCCACACTGTATTACTACATTTGAACATATTTTTTTTTTGCATTAATTGATATTTACTAATCGATGCCACTGTTTTTTTTTCTTCAAACCCACAGCTATACGGTGACGATTCTAGCGACTACGATTCAGTTGTGGATGAACTAAGTATTCTTCAATTACCTCCTCCACCCCAGAAAAGTCTTCTGCAGCACATGTTTTGCCTTCCATTGAACTAGCAGTAAGAGAGAAAGTAAAAGAAGGAGAGATGCGACAGCGGGTTGATTTTTGTTTGTTTTATTTCCAACTAGTTTCCAGCTTCTACTGTTCTCTATATGAAACAAAGGTGAAAAGTTTAGCTTGAGTGAGAGAAAAGTGAACTGTGGGAAGGAGCAAAGTTTGGAATCTATCAGACAGAGTGCAGGCAAAAGTCAGTCGTTACAATTGATTACTATCGAAATAACACTCACACACACACATAAGCAGACAAGCAAAACTATCGAAATCTTAACTACCAAACAATTTACGAACAATTGTTGAACACAAGCTGAGAAGAATTATCAAAATATAAAATACACAAGTATCGTCTAGACTTCTTGATGAAAAAGGCAAGCAAATGTGAAAAAAAAACAAAACTGTTAAACAATATATAGTACTTAATCTACTTCACTACAAAAGAGAGAAAAAAAATGTAAAGCAGCAAAATCAGAGCGAGAGAAAATGTGAGAAGCAAGACATAGCTGCATTATTCCTCAACCAAAATTATTCTAACGAGCAACTATTTAAAATGCATAACAGAAACCAATAAGGATCGAACAACTACTCATGGCTAGAATAACTCTGCACGGCGTTAACACACAACAAAAAGGTAAGGGATAATCCAAACTCTTTCAGAACAAACGAATACTATGATGCTGATTTACGGACACACACACGAACGAAATCGAAGTTGTATAGGAAATGAACATTTAGCTAAAACACAAAAATTTTCCAGCAAACCGAAATAAAGCAACAAAAAAAGACGACGAGGTTTTAAGGTTTTAAATCAAACATTTAGAAAATGTGGGATATGAGATGAAACAAAAAAAGGTAACATTACCGAGTAGGATAAACTAAAACAAAAAACAAAACAAGCAAGTAACAGTAATCGTATTAGATAAATAATTCAAATTATTCAAAATAACAAAACGAAGACGAGCAAACAAAAACACAGACAGAGTTGAAAAAAGAGGACAGAAACGAGTTTTTATAAGCTATTTAATTCATTACCTTATAGTAGAGGAAGAAACCAAACAAAATTAACCAAAACCTTAGGCAGTTGTTTTTTGAACGTGATTTCAATGAGATGAACCAGAAATATTGAACTTCAACTATTTATCCATCAGCATAAAACAAGAAACAAGAGTAAACAAAGAAAAAAAGTAAATCCTAGAGAAAATTTTAATATGACAAAGCAAAAAAAAAACTTATCCCTCAGAACACACGCAACCAAACACAAATCATTAGGTTCGATATCCTCTTAAATTACAAAAAAAAACCTAAACCTAAACTAAAGACCTAGAGAGAGCGAGGAGAGATGAAACGAAACATTCTATTTGTTGTTTATAGGTACGAGACTATATTTTATCGTTATTGGGCATTGGTCGAAACACACACTCATACATTCCACACCTACAAAGGAAGTAAAAAACAAAAAACAAAACTAACAATTACGCGCGTAGAACATTCGTTGTTGCAGCAGTGATCTTTCGAAAAGACTCGTTGTATTTTATATTACCAATTGCTATCGTATATATATATATATTCTCTATTCTTATGACTTTTGAAAGGCTTAATCAAGTGATACAACAAACAAACAAAGGAAACAAACAAGAGAGACATCTCACACCCACGAATGATGAAGGATACTCGCTCTGTCCACAGCGGAATCAATCTGCGTATGAAATCGTTTACTTCTTTCGTTTTTCATTAGTTATTAACACTTAATTCGTAGTTTAGATTTTCGATTGAAACCCCATAAGTATTACAAGCACAGGAAGGGGAATGTACTTAATCAAGATCCGCGCCGCGAGCGGGATGAAGAACACGAGATCGATCAGTATCAAGGCAAGAGACATTAACGTTCGTTGCTGTATTTTTTTCCTATTATTTATTCATGCTATTACCTCAACATCTTTCCCTTGTGTACTTACATTTTATCGTTTCCCAGCTCCCATCAGGTTATTTTTTTACGTTACATTAAGCGCCTACCCTATCCGATTGATTGAAGTTAAATTATCGATTACAGTAAGACATTATTATTATTGAATGAAGAATAAAGCTGAAATTGGATATTTCAAGTAAAATTGTACCACCCTAGCGTGTGCCGTGCGTGAGTGTTTCCGAAATGTCCCTTCGAAGTTTACGTCGCACACACAATCGCGAAGGAGCCGTGGAAGGACCAACAGAATCACTCGAATGTTGAAGAACATTCAGCCATTTACCAGCAGGACAAAAATATCGCAGCTCCACAGTGAATGGAAATCCTCCAATTTGTTGGAAAGGGTCATCGGAATCGAGGAGTCCTTGAGATTGTTGACTCCTCATCGAATCACAACAAAACTCACAACTTGAACTATTCGATCAAGCTCAGAACATGAACATGAAAACATGAAAAATAACAGAATGAATCCACTTGCAAGAGATGGATCTGCTCGCTGAATCACTGTTCATTCATCTTCACTGCACTAGCTTAGATCTTCGAGCTCGAGAAAAATGTGATTGGTCTACCGGAACCACAAATGCAGTGCTCAGTATGAGAAACGCGCTCTCTATCTTCAGAACATTCATCGAACCGATGCCTTGAGAGTGTAGAGCAAATGTTTATGATTAAACTGTTCACAAACAGAATCTTCCTGGAAAGGGTATACTACACATTACTCTTTCCAGGATGAATGATATGCTTTGTGAGGCTTATGGAAGGCTCTTCCTTCCGATCGATGTGAGCAGCAGCGTGCGTTTCGCTTGGATTATGTCTAAACTCATTTATCAACATGCGTAGAAGCCGTGCCCTAATATTTGAACAAGACTCCAAACTGCCTGTCCAAAACCGCAATTCATTCACAAAGAGGGAACATGCATTTCGCATAACGAGTCAGATCTTGTACAATCCATTTCATCGATACTAAAGGTGCTGCCCCACGGACGCTATTTCTAGCATATCATGAGCTATGTGATAGAAAACTATGGTATAGCATCGTAAAAACACCAAAACTATGAGGTGATAGTTAATAGTTATGACTTGCGCGTAATAGTTTTTAGCTATAACATAGAGAAAATAATTTAATCGTGTGTACGTACACTCTAGTACTAGTTTTCATGTCATAGCTGCTAACTATCAGCTATTCCATCATGACGGAATAGTTCATAGTTACTATGTCATAGCTATCTGACAGTTTTCAATCTTTCGCGCTTTGGCGGCACTGCTGTTTTGTTGTTCTGACAACATATTATTAATTTTGCGCGTTTTCGTGATGGACCGAAAGCAGAAGTTTCGATTGGTTGAATTGTGGGAGCTGCATCCCGTTCTCTGGGATACTGCAAACCCCGACCGTTTGCGCAAAGGGGCACAAAAAACCCCCGGGATGTCATAGCTGCCGAGCTGGGGACGGACGAAGAGACGGTCACAGAAACCATCAACGGTTTACTTCTTCTTTCTTTGTTTTTAAGAGGCTTTAAACTTTGCAGTTCATTCGCCTCTAAACTCAACGGTTTAAAGGGGCAGTTTTCAGGTAAAATCATTATTAAAAAATAAAAAATTAATTACTTTTTTTAATGTTCAATGACCTTTATTGATTATAGGAGAGTGTACTAAACTGCGCAAAGGTGGAAAGAGCGGTGTTGGTGGCAGCGAGTTGTACACTGGTGGAAATATATATAACGCCACAATCATTTTTGATGTTAGCTTTTGCATCAGTGTAACTGTCAATTCCGTAGGTTTATTCTTGTACGCACACTAGTATACACAGCCAAATAATGGAAACCTTTTGAGCTTTAACTGTGTGTGTGAGCAAAGAGCACTTGTTTTGTGTATTTTGAGATGGAAATATTTATAACACCACCATGTCGTTTGGTTAGCTTAGCTCGTTTACTTACGCTTAACGTCAGTGTAATTCGAAAATAACTGGGAGTCAAGTCAATTAAAGGTTTGTTAGCAAATTGAAAAAAGCATAGGCACATTTTAAGTAATATATTTTTCCAATTTTCAAGGACCATGCCGAAGGGAACGATTTTAACGGAGAAGGAGCGTGGTAAAATCGATGTTTTGAAGGAGGAAGGATTTTCTCTCCGCGAGATAGCGCGTAGAATTGGAAGGAGCAAAGATGCCGTGACAAACTATATCCGGTTGGGTGCTCAGTACGCCACAAAGAAGCGTCCCGGACAGCGTCCTTGCTTAACAGATAGGGACAAACGACATATCAAGCGCCTCGCTGTTGAGTCTAAACTTTCATCAGCAAAAATAAAAGCTGAAATGAATATTCCAGTAACCAATCGTCGTATCCGTCAAGTTCTAAGCTCCGACGCGAACCTTTCGCACAGGAAATCCGTACCTTTACCGCGACTACTTCCTCGGCATAAGAAGGCACGACTGAATTTCGCCGAGAAATTCCAATTCTGGGATGAAGAGTGGTCTAGAGTGGTTTTCAGCGATGAGAAAAAGTTTAATTTGGACGGTCCTGACGGTTCTGCTGACTGTTGGCATAATAAACGGAAGAAAAAACCAACAAGAGAATCTCGCAACTTCGGAGGAGGAACCGTAATGGTTTGGGTGACGCTGGGAAAACTCCAATCTGCTTCATATCAACAAGAATGAATTCCGAGAAGTACTGCGAACTGCTGGAGGAGGTTTTGATTCCTTTTATGGAAGACGTTATGGACGAAAATACTATTTTTCAGCAAGATAACGCTTCATATCATGCAGCAAGTAACACCAAAAACTTTCTAACGGCCCATAACATTCCAGTTTTTGATTGGCCACCGTGTAGTCCGGACTTAAATCCCATTGAGAATGCTTGGGGAATTTTGTCAGCAAATGTATTTGCACAGGGCAAGAAATTTGAAACTGCTGGACAGCTGAAAAAACTATCATCAATGAGTGGGCTAAAATTACACGGTAAAATCCCTCATTCAGTCCATGCCAAAGAGGCTGCTAGAGGTTATTGTGAAGAAAGGCGAAGCAACACACTACTAATTATATTTGTTTCGATTTCAGACTGGAAATAAAGTGAATAAATACTTATTTTCAAAGTGGTGTTATATTTATTTCCACCTCAAAATAACGAAATAAACCAACACTTTATGCATAGCCCTTTAATTCAATTGCTCAACCGGAACCAAACGATAGGTAATCGTTCTAAGATTCTAAAAATACAATAACAAAATATCTTTGATCGAGAACTTTGCAAAAAAGCACTATAACAGGGATGGAGTTACATATATTCCCACCAGTGTATATATCCAAATGGATATATTATTCTGCATTAGAGTTTCTCGTCCGAGTAAAATCGAGATCGGGAGAATATGACTCACTGGTGAGTAAGGTAAATAACTTTATTTCGGATTTAAACATAGAACGTGTTGAGAAATTTCGATTTTCAATTACGTAGCATATGACAATACCAAGAAGAATATTTATTTTGTGCTCAACATATATCCAATTGAGTGCTCAGTCTGTTGGAAAAATGAGTTATCATTTTGATTTTTTGACGTAGGACTACGTCTTTCATTTCTATACCGGGGTGTAAAACCAAAGTTTCGAGAACGAAAGCGTTACGCTGGAGACCGAGATTTTGAGCGTTAATAGCTCTTAAACAACTGAACGAAATGATATGATAAACACTTCATTTGAAAGATAAAATGTCTACGCGTCATATACTTGTTACTTTTTCATCCAAAAACTTGTTTCAATAGTCTTAAAATTGCTTTCAAAACAGGCTATTGAAATCACCAATCGGTATATAAGCGAGCGCCGCTCGTAAACCCACTCAGTTATGATTGAACAGCGATTGGAGCATGTTGTCGCTGTTGTTGTGAAGCTAATTTCGTTTATCATGAAAACGCTGATGAACGGTGTCACCAAGAGCCTGTTAGTGCACCTAAGGCCAAAAGGGAATCCATCAGAAGGAGAGTGATGCCACGGTTCCGCTTGAAACATCGGAGCAGCCGCAACACACACACACACACACATACACGCGCGGAATTCTCGTTGCTATCATCGTTGCTGAAAAATAATCTGCCAGTTCCCCTGGGAATTGAAAAATACATTCATGCGAAAGAGTTTATTTTAATGTTTTCTATCCATATAACACTGCAACCAAATACATTTGGTTTTGTTATTTTTCAATCAATCGCAATTAACAGGAAAGCTTCTGAATATTTTTTTTTCCCCATCAGTGGAAATTTTCGTATCCAATATTGGATGCATAACATGAAAAATGGAAAATGTTTCACATCGCGAAAATCAAGTCATTTTCGAGCGATTATTTGCTTACTACTCATATAATGCTGCGACCAAATACATTTCGTTTTGGATTTTTTCAATCAAGTGCGATCAACGTAAGACCACGTCTTTCGGCAATTTATTAGAGGTGCAATGAATCTTTAGGAATTCCCGCTCTACGCGCACTGGCAAACAATGTTTACTCAACAATTTCTCAAACGAGAAATGGGTGTTGTGAGAGAGGATTAGCGAACGCGAAAACGACAAACGGGAGAAAGATACGTTTGGAGGTTGAAGGAAATTGGCAGAAAACTTCTTCATTCTATCATTCAAATAATGTGATTCATACCACATCGTTTTGCCAGAAAGAGATTATTAATGCTCAAAGGAGGAATCGAGTCCTCCGAGGAAATTACCCAGCGCAAATTAGAGTCGACTATCGATTGCGGCATTCGTACACAAATAATTTTATAATGCAGTTTCACCAAAGTGATTTCTTCTGATATATTCACTACATCATGTCATGTATTTCATATTCTTCATTAAGAAATCCATATCCATGGCACCTATCGGTAACGAATTATTATCGAAACCACGATTTTCGCTAAAAGCTCCTTTCAGTTCGGCCTGTAAAAAACTTTTCTGTACTCTAATCCATCAAATTTGGAGCCCTGAAAAGGGCCGTTGATTATATGCTAAGCTAATATAGCACGCTCTCCTCGGATACGATGGGCCAGCTGGATGTCCTTGGGCATGATGTGACGCGTTTTGCATGGATAGCACACAAATTGGTATCTTCGAATAAGCCTCCTGCAGCGTCATAGCCGCGGAACTTTGGAAGCGCAAGTCGGTTTTGAAGTCCTGAGCAATTCCACGATCCAAATGCTGCAAAGGTAGCTGTGGATCCGCAATTCGGTCGACTTCTGATAGCGATGAATTTCACGCAAAGTTCCCGGTCGATAGCGATGTGGCTTCTCCACCTATCCTGCTACTGGTGCGCTTATCCGAGCTGACTTCGTGTGCCTTACCACCGAATGACTAACGAGCTCGAGTCCTCACGGTGCGAGAGTAGAGTAAGAAATGAACGAAAGCAAAGGAAGCGTCATTTTATAAACCATAAAAGTATAGAATCTAAATCCCACCCTTATTATATTCGTGAGTATACAGTAAGCTTATACAATAAAGAGGGTGGGGTTTACATTCGATTCTTTTATGTTTTATAAAATGACACTTCCCTTGCTTTCGTTCATTTCTTACTCTACTCTCGCACCGTGAGGACTCGTTTCATCGGGACTAAGCAGACAGCTAGTCCTTCGGTGGTAAGGCACCACGAAAGCAGCTCGGATAAGCGCACCAGCCGCAGGAAGCGTGAAGAAGCCACATCGCTATCGACCGGGAAGTTCGCATGAAATTTGTCGCTATCAGAAGTCGACCGAATTGCTGATCCGCAAGTTACCTTTGCAGCATTTGGTTCGTGGAATTGCTCAGGACTTCAAAACCGACTTGCGCTTCCAAAGTTCCGCGGTTATGACGCTGCAGGAGGCTTATTCGAAGATACCAATTTGTGTGCTATCCACGTGAAACGCGTCACATCATGCCCAAGGACATCCAGCATGCCCTTTTCAGGGCTCCAAATTTGATGGATTAGAGTTCAGAAAAGTTTTTTCTGGGCCGAACTGAAAGGAGCATTTAGCGAAAATCGTGGTGTCGATGATAATTTGATACCGATAGGTGCCATGGATATGGATTTCATAATGAAGAATATGAAATACATGACATGATGTAGTGAATATATCCCCATATCGAAGAAATCACTTTGATGAAACTGTTTACCGTTTGTCGTTTTTAAGTGTTGGGAAAGGGCATTATTTTTGCTTAGTAAATTCCAAGAAAAAATCCATTCCTTCTTTAAGCGTGATTCATTCTGCTTCGGATCAACGGAACAGTGATAATCATTTCATACAAAAGATAAAATGTCCAAGAGTTATATGATTGCTATTTATTGAGTCGGAAAATTGTTTCAATAGCTTAATGATAGCTTCGAAAACAGGTTATAAAATGACGCTTCCTTTGCTTTCGTTCATTTCTTACTCTACTCTCGCACCGTGACGACTCGTTTGATTGGGACCAAGCAGATAGCAGGTTAGTCTTTCAGTGGTAAGGCACACGAAAGCAGCTCGAATAAGCGCACCAGCCGCAGGATAGGTGAAGAAGCCACATCGCTATCGACCGGGAACTTTGCATGAAATTCATCGCTATCGGAAGTCGACCGAATTGCTGATCCGCAAGCTACCTTTGCAGCTTTTGGATCGTGGAATTGCTCAGGACTTCAAAACCGACTTGCGCTTCCAAAGTTCCGCGGTTATGACGCTGCAGGAGGCTTATTCGAAGATACCAATTTGTGTGCTATCCACGTAAAACGCGTGACATCATGCCCAAGGACATTCAGCTGGCCCGTCGAATCCAAGGAGAGGGTGCTATATTAGCTTAGTATATAATCAACGGCCCTTTTCAGGGCTCCAAATTTGATGGATTAGAGTTCAGAAAAGTTTTTTGCAGGCCAAACTGAAACGAGAATTTTCGTTTGGATGCCATACAGCATCGAGAAAATTCCGGAAAGATCTAATCGTTGCTGAAAAATAATCTGCCAGTTCCCTCGGAATTGAAGAATACATCCATGCGAAAGAGTTTATTTTAATGTTTTGTAATTATATGGCGAACACAGCGACCAAATACATTTGATTTCGTAATTTTTCAATCAAGTGTAATTAGCTGGAAAGCTTCTGAAGATTATTCTTTCCCATCAGTAGGATATTTTCGTATCCAATAATGGATGCATAACATGAAAAACGGAAAATGTTTCGTATCGCAAAAATTATATAATTTTCAATCGATTATTGCTCAGTCGCCGAAATTTTCATACTCAGAGAGTTCATTCTCCTCTAGTTTGCCTTCCAAATTGCCATCGTAAACCACACCTTCTCTCGATTCAATCACGCACGAAAAGCATACTGAAATGATATTCTGGTGATGAAACCCATTCATTTTTCGTGAGGCGTCGTGCACAAATTACGTAACGCGATAAGGGGGGAGGGGTTAGATGTTGCGTTACTTTCTGTTTATTAGAGATAGGAAATTGCGTTACGAAAGGGGGGGGAGGTTCAAAATCCGGATTTTTGCGTTACGTAATTTGTGCACGACGCCAGAGGACATCGACAAGACAACATCGTTACTGAACGAGCTGAACGGCGAGGGATCGAGGTATTCATTACCTGGCTTGACCTGACCTGAAATGCAATCAGTTTGTTTTAACTGTGAGGGAGCGCAGAAAAGTCGATCGATCAGAAGGAGAAGAGAAGGTGACCAAGAGAGTATCAGCATCGAAATACGGTTCCTCGGGAAGACATAGAAGCAGCCGCCACACACACACACATACACGCGCGCAACTCTTTTCGTTTGCTGGTTATCGAGAGGAAACCTGGAAAGAAATGATCGTTGCTGAAAAATAATCTGTCAGTTCCCCTTGGAATTGAAAATTACATTCAAGCGAGTTTATTTTAATGTTTTCTATCCATATAATACTGCGACCACATACATTTGGTTTTGTGATTTGTAAATCAAGTGCAGTTAACAGGAAAGCTTCTGAAGATTATTCTTCAGAACACGGTTTTTTGTATCCAATATTGGATGCATAAAACCTTGAGTCTTCAAAGTAACACTCTCGTTTTTGAAGTCACCCAAATATTTATTTATTCATTCATTCAGGATGGATTTAGATTCAACTTCAAACAAATGATCTCTAAATCAACGATAGTCCTACGTCACCCTTGCGGTTATACCATAGATATAACCCACTTCCTGTTTTTTTTAATGTTAACTCGTATAATTGTACAGCATCAGTCGTTCAATATGATGTCGTAGCAAGATTTTTTGCTCTCGTTTTTGACGTGGTACTACGTCTAACCGGAATATATGGAGGGTAAAATGAAAACCTAAACACAGAACATGCAGGAAAAAATGAAAGATTTCGAATGCTTATAGCTCGAACATTTCGTACTGGATAGGAGAGATGTTTGCATCATTTGATAGGGAATATTTCAACGCATCTATCGCAACTAACAAAATGTTGTTTTTCATTAGATAAACAATTGAATAACTGTAAAATATTAGGCGTTATCTAAACGCCCTAACTGCATCGTTTTGATTGGCCCGATTTACGGTTTCCCTAACACAGCCATCAAAACCAAGCAGCCTTGGGGAAATCGGCATTGCAAATACATGAAAGTAGGGGGACTTTTGTTCTCATCGAAAAATGTTCCCTAACACAGACTTTAAAACCAAGCAGCGAAATCGGCATTGCAAACACACGAAAGATCCTAGAGGCGAGTGAACTGAAAAGTTTAAACCCTCTTAAAGCCAAAAAGAAGAAAAAGAACACACGAAAGTAGGGGGAGCTTTTGTTCCCACCGAAATGTGTTCCCTAATAGAGATTTCTAAACCAAGGTGCCTGGAGAAATCGGTATTTCAAATTCATGCAAGTCGGGGGTATTTTTGTTCCGACTGGAATGTGTTTCCCTAACACAGACTTCAAATCCATGAAGCGTGGGGAAATCGGCATTGCGAATTCATACAAATCGGGGGTATTTTTGTTCCGATTGAAATGTGTTTCCCTAACACAGACTTCAAAACTGAGGTTTCTGGGGAAATCGGCTCTGCAAATAAATGCAAACTGCGAGTACTTTTGTCCTCGCTTGCCTTTGTGCAGAGTGGAATATGTCTGTCCTAACATGATCTTCTAAACTTAGGAACCTGGGAAAATCGTGCAGCCACTAGAAGCGAATGAACTTCCCAGTTTCAAGCAAATTCGAGATTCGAGAAGTATGTACACTTTTGGGATGTAAACTTCAGAGGGAAATGTAAAATAAAATAATCGTTTGATAATTTTTTTTTTGTCTTTATTGGAAAGATTTTCAGCCTTAGGCTGGTTCATCAAACGTTTGATAATTCTTCCGTACATATATTTTGTTCTAGTCATCATACCAAACGTAAAAATTTACTTGTAACGACGAACAATCAATCACAATAAATGAATTGACTTTACACGGCATTTGTTCATTTTTTTCACTCACAGAGCAAATATATTGAACTCAATTGAATTTGGAAACTGTTTCATTCAATCAAGAATTTAATCAATACAAACGAATGATTGCTAAGCTAAGGTAGTTCCACGTGAACCTTGCGGTTATATCATATATATAACCCACTCATTTTTATCTTTGAACCATTACTAGGACAGAATCGATAGCAACCTATATAATATCAGAAGAAATATTCAAATCGCTTTCCAGTTCTTCTCGGAATACCAGTTTCACAGTGATTAAATTGAAGTATTTTTGTTTGAACTGTTTAAGTGCTGGAAGAGCAATCATTGATGTTACCAATAGCACATTATTACTTATCGAGACTTTTCAAAAGTGTTTAAAACTCCCCTGAATCAATGACCCTTCCATATTTAAAAAAAACTAAAAAGTTTGTTTCTGTTTCAGAATGATACACCCAATAACAATGATTATCAGAATGAGGAGGACGTGAAAGACTCGTCGGAATCAAAGGGGGATCAGCCTCCTACTCCAACTACAGGTGCAAAAGTTCAATCTCCTATTCCTAGAGTCATCACACCATGTGGATCAAAACCAAATAAGAATGTGCGGGTTTTCTGAGTTTGTCTTTTGAGAAGTATATATGTCAGAACTGCCGCAATTTTTTCTTCTTCTGTTTATGATTTATGTCCATGTTTATGTTCTGAGAAAAGTATTTCTGTGATGACACTCACAAAAATAGGTTGAATTATTTATGGCTGTCAACCAAACAATACAGAAAAACAAAAATTACTCGTTTGTACCAAACGATAGTTTTCTACTACATAACTTCTTTTATGTCATAGCTAAAACTTGTTTCCGAAATCTCATAGAACTATGACTATCATGTCTATGTTATAGAGAGCTATATCATGAATTTCATGCACCGTGGGGCAGCACCTTATTTCCTTCACATAAAACATTTGAACCACCTTTAGAATGTATGAGCTAATTGATGACGTTTAACTAACAAAATATCGAATCAAGTTCAGTTCTTCATAGGGTCGTCCTGAGCCCGTACTTGTTCTGCGCGGTCGTCCCGATCCGCAGATAATTTTACTTCCATTCTGACACACGTTTTACATTTTTTCTTACGCAGCACGGTCGTCCCGATCCGCACTCTTATCATTTTCACTGTGCATTTAGAGTAACGCTCATTATTAATATATGATCCGTAATCATGAGTTTCAATGCATTACTGCGAAGTAAAAGGTATCAATGCAATGGATTTACGAGACTGATGTGCATCAGCAGCTTTTTTTAAATATCGCCACATAAACATAGAAACATTTATTGCATTAATGCATTAATGAAAAAACAAATTGTTGTTTCTCGCAACAAATTTTTCTATTCAGGTTCCTGCACTTAGAATAATCCTCGGTAGAAAA
Organism: Toxorhynchites rutilus septentrionalis; assembly: GCF_029784135.1. Classification (NCBI taxonomy): domain Eukaryota; kingdom Metazoa; phylum Arthropoda; class Insecta; order Diptera; family Culicidae; genus Toxorhynchites; species Toxorhynchites rutilus. Next base: position 30,201,931 of record NC_073745.1, read on the forward strand.
TTACCAGATACCTTTGAAGCGGACCTTACACGGTCAATATGATTGTCAATATGATGACATTTGAGAGCACAATGACAGCTGAACACAGCAGAAATCCGGATTTTCTGATTTTCGAGCATCAATATCGTGACATTTCATATAAATAAATGATGTTGGCGTTTTATCTCTCGGACTTCCACACTGAGTTGCCAGGTTTACCAGATTTGAAAGCGTGCCTGTAAATTTGCAGACATTTCGTTTTTGTTAGTATTTTAATACGATCGCAATTGAATTTTATAAACTTAAGAAATGCTAGGAAACATAAATGTTATTTTTAATAGCAAAATATGGTACTTTTCGCAATAGAAATCAAAACCTCAAAGTAAAATGACAATGTGATGTTGAGAGAGTGGATAAAACTTAACAGCGTTTTACGAGTTTTTTAATGTTCTGAATTCGGTTATTTTTAGCGCTAGCAAGCGGGGCAACCGTTTTAGTCTAAGTTGTGTGTTGGGGAATGGGAAGATGTAGGAAAATCACTAGCAGGAAAAAATCTGGCGTTAATTTAAGGTATAGGGTGAACATGATCTGTAAATTATATATGAGGGGCTCAAAAGGAAAGGGACTTGATGGATTTTATTTTCATCAAATTTTTCTTTCGTGAATAACTCATCTGCTCGGAATGTGTTTGCAGTTAAGTTATAACCAAAGTGACCAGAGTCGATGAAGAGAAACTCGAACATGTCACTTACACCCCTTTCTTTCTGAGCCCCTCATATAATCTTATTCATAAAATAAAAACATTTGCTTGCAGACAATATTGCATATATTTTCGCAAACTACAAAAATTGGCATCTCTGAAACTGAAAGAAACAGTCTGTATTTATGATGCGAGTATTATGATGTGTTTTTGAGAAGGAAAAACGAGTTTTAAAGTGTAAATAATGAATGAAAATTAACTTTTCCGAATCAAATTAGTATTCTATGTGAATGCAAATCACTTTTTTTTCTGCAAGTGGTGAGAAAATTTCATACAAAAATTGTGTCTGAAATCGACGTTATATTATAATAATTAATTTTAGTAGGAATATCTGAAAATTCAGAGGAAAGAAATTAAGTTTGGGTTATGACTACGTGCTTCAAGTAATTAAATAATGCCAAGTAGAAATTTTCATTCAAATTATACCAATTTAAAATTGCCTTTGAGGCTTCTAATCTGATGGTAAATACTTTGGATCCCAAACTCGAATGTCGCCACTAGTCATCGCGGATATTTTCGTTGTCCGGGTTGATGGCGATATTGATCGTGTAAGGTGGCAACATATTGATTGAGGTTAAATCGAAACGAAAAGCCTGGCTGTCACGATTTTGAAGACTCATATTGTCAATAATTTTGATCGTGTAAGGTGCCCATGACAGCAAATATTAGTAGAATGTACAAATTTTTTGTACTTATTGCCAACTAATCGTTACATTTACAAATTATTACCCTCAGTGTGCAGTTTAACTTGGAACATTAGTATTTCTGCCAACCCTGCTGTTTAATTTATACCTCTTCAAATGTATTATTTACTTACTGACAAACTTCCTGCCTCCCTTGGTAAGACAGTTCTGCTATTTGGAGTCTTCCGTTAGCGAGTTCCGAGCTGAGCTAACCATTCATGTTTTCGTCGCAGCGGAGGAATTCCAGTGCTCGCAATTCTGTGTTGTTTCTCTAGAAGGTTCCATTGCCCATCTGCGCACAAACTTTAATTATGAAAACAAATACACACAGTGGAAATTACACCAAATGCACTTGGGAATCGTGCAACTTTTGTCACACCCAACTCTCACGCAGAGCATTTGAAGGCTCACTTCTCAAAACATAGGCGGTCTCCGGTTATCCCGTTTACACCACGCTCCTTGCGGAATCGCCAAAATGTGTACCCATGAGCGTCTGCGGGATAATCAGAGACCGCCCGAAGCCGAACGATGACTGCCTGCTGATAAGATGGCGGAAGATGTGCCGGGTGCCCAGCCCACTTGATCGCTTAACTGACGATACCTGCGTTGCCAGAACTGGGCATGCCACACAGTTACCCTTAGGCATTTTTGTCAAACTCGTTAACTGCAAGGTGTTCAGTATAGTCGACTTGTCGCAACCATACCTCCAAGTCAGCGTCGAGAGAATCAACAACTCGTCGACACCGTGTTGGCGGGACTGAAGAACACTTGCGGTTATATTGATGATGTAATCGTGGGTGGAGAAACAGAGGGAGAACATTGGCAGAACTTAAGCCTCTACAGCCCAAGACCGCCTTTAGACGGGCTTCGCGGATTCTTTTTTCACATTATTCAGACATTATTTTCAATGTTCACTTTCACTAGAACGTCTTTAGAATATTTTCATCCATCACACATATACACTGTTTTTATGCTGGCAGCTTTCTGCTAGGAGTATTTGATGATTCTCAACATGATTTGAGATAAAAGTGTAGTAGGTTTTTTAGGTAAAATAAAAAATTCGGGCGGTAGAGGGTTAAACGCGCTCTTCCAACGACTGAAAGAGTTCGCGTTTACGGTCCGTATGGAAAAGTGTTCGTTCGATCGCAAGCAGATAAAGTACCTTGCACATGTGATTGATCAACACGAAATTCGTCCCGATCCAGAGAAGATAGAGGCAATCAGGTTAATGCCGGCGCACAAGGATGTGTCGGAAGTTCGGTCGTTTCTCGGGGCCGTAAACTTTTACGGGAAATTTATGCCGAGTACGCGTGCCCTGCCTAGCCCTATGGATGATCTGCTGAATGCGGGAACCAAATTTGTCTGGACGCCACAGTGTCAACGAGCATTCGACGAATTCAATACCACCCTTTCGTCGGACCTGCTCTTGACCCATTATAATCCCGAAAGTACAGAGAACTTCTTCGTTTCAACAATCGCCGTGAATAGCTTTCTACGGTGCTGGGCTGCATCATGTTCGGCGAAAGACTTGTGATTCCGTCTCCGCTACATGAGCGATGCCTTGTGGAGCTTCACAGAGGACACCCAGGACTCCAGCGGATGAAGGCTCTTTCGCGTTTTCTTCTCTCCAATGTATGTGTATTGTGCGAAGTTTGTGCTCAGCGAATTCATCACAAAATAGGGGAAGAATATTGTTATCGTCAAGGAAAAATTGTTTAAAATTTTCATGACGTGTTTTCGGCAATCGAAGAGCTCGGTGTTAACATCTGATGGGATTTGTAATGTGTGCACCTTCGAATACAATGCAAGTGAATGCTCTACGGGGGACGTTGGTAGACGTAAATGAGTAGTGACTTAAACCAGTGATATTTGAACATATACAGGGTTTTCCATTTCGGGCTTCCGAAAGTATACAGCCCAGCGCTGACAACCGTTTGACATAGCTGTCAACCAAAGCGTCATATCGTTAGTTGAATGTCTGCCATTTTACAATATGGATCGTTTTAGCATCGCACAACGTGTTAATTTTGTTAAATTATACTATAAAAATGATGGAAAACCGGCAAATGTTTTTCGAGCATTACGGACGGATTTTGGTCGTCATGGACGGCCTACAGAGCACACAATCGCTAATGCAGTGCGTAAATTCGAACAAACTGGATCCGTAGCGGATATTGTGAAACCTGTGCATCATCGTAATGTGCGTTCGGCCGAAAATATTACTGCTGTTGCTGCCAGTGTGGAGGATGACCCGAATGTTTCGATTCCACGGCGTGCTCAGCAATTGGGCTTGTCAAACACATCATTGTGGCGAATTTTGCATTTAAACTTGCACCTACCTATAAAGTCCAACTGGTACAAAAATTAGAGCATGGTGACCATGGAATGCGTCGGGCATACGTCGATTGGGTGAACGAACAACAGCAGCAAAATGCTGAATTTTCGCATCAAATTTTCTTCAGCGATGAGGCACATTTCGAGCTCGGTGGCTATGTGAACACCCAAATTTTCCGTATATGGGGCTCAGAAAATCCACACGTGATTGTTGAGAGGCCATTGCATCCGCCAAAAGTCACTGTTTGGTGCGCATTCTGGTCTGGTGGAGTCATCGGGCCGTATTTCTTTGAAAATGAGGACGGCGAGACGGTAACTGTGAATGGTGAGCGCTATGGCCGCATGTTAACCGATTTTTTTTTTGCCACAAATTGAAGATATGGATACGGATGACATGTGGTTTCAGCAGGACGGCGCCACGTGCCACACAACACGACCGAACATGGCCATATTGCGAACGAAATTTGAGGGACGCATAATTTCGCGTTTTGGTGATGCCAATTGGCCGTCCAGATCGTGCGATTTGAACCCGCTAGACTTTTTTTTGTGGGGTTATGCGAAAGACCGTGTCTATGCCAACTCTCCGCAAACTCTTGAACATTGGAAAGATAACATTCGTGAAGTTATGACCGAGATACCGCCCCATATATGCCGAAAAGTCATCGAAAATGACCTGTTCCGGATCAAGGTGTACGAGGAAGCCCTAGCTGGACATTTGAATGATGTTGTATTTCACACATAATGGCATAAACCAAACTTTAATTTGAAATAAAAGTTTCATCGAAATTCGTATTCTAAGTGTGTTTTATTTCAATTTACTTTTGGAATTTAAAGTTGGAAAACCCTGTATAGTTGTTTATACAGTTCGTTACACCGCACAATGCACAGTAATTTCTTGAAAATATTTCATTTCATTCAAATTTCATTCGGGTGAAGGGTTCGTAAGTTAGTAAGGAATTATCCGTGTAGTGCACAAAAAATATATTATATGATTTTTGAAATATTGAAGTTTTAAAATTAAAAATTTGAAACTCTCGAACTCTGAAAATATAAAAATAATAACAATAATAATTAGAAAATATGAAAAACCAAAAATATCGTTGTTAATGATCAAATTGCATTTCGTTGTCGGATGTGTTTCGAATAAAAAAGTCACAGGAGGGTTGTGTCCGAGACACGACCTCATAGTTCCTACGTCAACTTTTTTATTCGAAATTCCGATTTCGTTAGGCTATCTGTTGATTTTGGATATGTTTGAAGAATTACATCGTCCAACTCTTTGATAATGATTTGGTCGCTCTGAAAAGGGCCGTTTTGTCTAGTTGTTGGGTATTGTTTGTTTACTCCACCAGTGTTTACCGAGTGATGATGACAGAAGGATGGTAAACAGTCGTTGAATAGTGCGTATAAGATAAAAGATACCGAAGTGGAACGAGATATGATGAAAATCGCCCCCTGTGATCCTAGACAAGATGCCTCCTGTGTTATGTATGGATGAAATAAAGAAAAAAAGAACTCACCAATGTAATACAAGAATAATTACAGAACACAATTATCAATTTTTCTCATCAGTAAAAACATGTCTCTTTAATATAGAGAAAACATATCTGAATTGGAAAAGGTAATTTTCTTTTATAATTTTTTGCTTTCTAAATGTTTATTCACCCAATGCGAATTTTAATTGGACTAACAACAACTAATACTATATGTAGAGTATATGGAAAATCACTTTTTCTAATGTTTCTTCACTTTTCCAATTTTTCTCGCCGTAAAAACTTTTCTTGAGTGAAAATGAACACAACAAAACAGACAGCTTAAACCAAACGACCCGTTCTCGAGCGCTTGGTATTTATTTATGAAAATTGAAATAAATCGTTTCATATAATATATGAAGTCATTTTTAACACAACTGCTACCATATATAATTTTTCGCTTACACTTGTGCTAAATTTTTCACAATATACGATCGGTCATTGATATGAAATTTCACGAGGCAACCAACATCAAAGTTCCAAATTCAAATTTAATTTGCTAGAATGAATCGTATCACTCACCTTACTTGCAATATAAAAATGCCTCCGACTTTCATGTATTTGCAATGCCAATTTCCCCCAGGCAGCTCGGTTTTGATGTCTCTGTTAGGGACCCGCCGCATGTGTCGTCAATTTCGACCAATCAGGGTATTTCCGTTAGAATATGGGTTGAGATTTTTGAATTGTTTGATAGTTAGTTTAATGACATATATTATTTTCTTCAATATAAAAAATTGTTATGGAGTGCCGAAATCGATTGACGCAAAAATATCATCAATCCATCATGAAATGACTGAGATTGCTCAGTAGAGTATATGTGAATCCAAACTTCTTCAAATGCGTTTGAAATTGGACAATTTTCACGATGTGCTCGATTTTCAATTTTCGATTTGTACCCCAATATGTTCCCGAAAGACGTAATCCTACGTCAATGAACAGTATTTTTGATCGGTTTTATATAGTTTTTGTGATAAGTGGAAAACAGTAAAATAAACCCTTTTGTTTCAAAACAAATTGATAGTCCTGAGAAGGACTGGAATGGTTTAATGGGTTGTACGGAATCTGCTGCGTTTCAGTCGGATGTAGCAGTTTAGTTTTGGGAGCGGTAGCTTTTACGGATTCGCTGATGCTTTCCTTGACTTTGGCGCTATCGGCTTCTGTGCGTCGATTTGCGAGGGTTTGATTGGCACAACCACGACGAGCTAAACGACGGATAGCGGGTGTGATACGATGCGATGCAATGCACTTCGCTCCTCTGCCTCCTTTGCCGCATCCAATTGTTGATGTGAAGAGGAGCGCACCAGCAATGCACACTAGATTTAATTCGATGCTCTCCGCTGCTTCCTCTTCTTTGCTCCCTTTGCCGCACCGCATCCATCGTTGGTTGCCGATGGCTTCCTCTCCTTTGCCGCACCGTATGGTGTTGGTTGATTTGTAGAGCACTGCACACTAGAAGCCCAGATGTTTGCCGATCTGAGCGTTGAACGAGAATGAGAAATCCAAGGAAGGAAGGAAGGTATTGAATTAGAGAGACTTTAAACTCTGAGAGTTCATTCGTCTCTGAGAAATCCAATGGTGGTAATGGTAATGAATTAGAGAGACTTTAAACTCTGAGAGTTCATTCGTCTCTTGCCCTTGAGGGCGGGAAATTTAACTAAAGGAAAACTAAGAAAAACTATTGCAAAATTCGTTATTCTCGCTCGACTCAGTCCTAGTAACCGTTATGGATGTATGTCGCAACGCCGCACCCTACACGGCTCTGGGGCCAAAAACACAACCAAACAAATGGAGCAGGGAAAAAGCCCCTTTTAGTGTGCTTGACGAGCTCGCTTCTAAAAAGGGCGTAAAAAACCTGCTCATCTTTTGCTGAAATTAGAAGAGAAAACAAACGTAGTTTTATCAGTATAGGTAGATTTAGTAATTTGACATTAGATCTGATCGAATAAACCTGTATCCTTTAGGAACTCGATGGTCCTTTTTTGCTCGACGGCGTCGTCCGATAGTGCTGTCCTTATGGTGTCTGCAACCGTGAGTCTTCGCCATCACTCCCACTGAGTGAAATGGAGCACAACTCCCGGCCTTTAGAGAAAATATAATATTAGACTAGGAACCGCCGCTCACCCTGCCATCTCAAATATAAGGTGAGAGTCGGTTTCCGGTCCTACGATTTTGAAAGTTATTTAAAGAATTAATCAGATTAAATATAATATGAATAAGTGAAAGCCTGAAGACCGCCCTCCGTCCCATCCCTCTTAAATAAGGCGGAAGGTGACTCCAGGTCTTTCGATTTATGAATTATTTTATGAAAAGTATGGTAAATAGTATCAAGAGATCGAGGGCTGGAGCCGCCGTCCATCCTACCTCCCTCAAAAATAAGGTGGACGGCAACTCCGGGCCGTTCGGTTTAACTAAAATAATATTGATTGATATAAAAATGCTGCAGATCAAAGGTTAAAATTATGTAATAGAAGGAATAATTTATTTGTTTTTATTATTACCCTTTGGAGGGCTGGAAACTTTCCTGGTGTGTGTGTTATTTGTGTTAGTGTTATTTTTATTTGGAGTGGAGTGGTATAGAGTGTTAGCATGTGATTGTTGATTGTTGTTATGTGGGTGTTTATTGTTGGTGTGTGTGTGTTGTTTCTTTCATTTATTTGATTTGTTTGTTCGTTCCTTGTCCGTTTCCGTTGGACTTCTTTGGTTTGCTTGTTTTCCTCATCAGAAGACTTGAGATTAGGAATGGGTAGATTTGCTGGATTTGTTCTTCAGTCTAGGATCATTTTTGGAAGCTTTGGCAATTGATTTGTTGCCGGGTGGGGTGGGTTTGTTTGAATGGTTGGATTGGTTGGAAGTTTTAGTTTTGGATGCGGTGGTTGGTTGGAATGAAGTGGATGGTTGGGGGGAAGTGGATGGTTGGAAGGAAGTGGATGGTTTGGATTCGTTGGCTGGTTGGGTTGAGTTATATTTTTGGTTTTTGGATTTCTTCCTATTGGATTCTTTTCCTCTAAAAATTTCCTCTTCTGATGATTTGAATTCATCTGAGGTTGACCTTTTGTTTGTATTTTTCCTCTTGTTGGAAGGGGTAGTTTCGATTTCCATAGAAATTTCTGGGTCGGATTCTGAATCTGACGAGGAGGTGCTGAGTTCCGATTCCTGTGGATTACTGGACGGGGTTGGAACTGCTTTTTCTGAAGAAGTTTGCTTAGCCTGATTGCAGTTGCATTTGCATTGAGAACATCCAGTATTCTGGATTTTGACTAGTCTTTCTTGAAGCTTACTAGCAAAGGAAGGACCATTTTTGTTCTCAAAAATGGATTTAGCTTCCTTATATGACACACCTTGGTCAATTCGGACTCTGGTGATGTTATCCTCTGCGATCCACGCTGGGCACTTCCTACTGGTAGAGGCGTGATTTCCCTTGCAGTTCACACAAGAGGCAGGTGCATTGCAGATAAAATTTTTAATTTTGTCCTTATCATTACTATTTGTGTTAAGTTCAGGGTGGGCTACACCGCAGTTACGACAAAGTTGGATTTTTTTGGCGCACTTTTTGGCAGTGTGGCCGAAAGCGAAGCATCCGAAGCATTGCATCGGGTTTGGGTAGAAGTTTCTTGTTGAAGCACGGAGGAATCCGAAGTTAATTGCTTCAGGGATAACTGTTCCGTTAATGGTGAGGATCATGGTTGAAGTAGGAACTCTTTCCTTCAAGACTGGGTCAAATCGTAAAATTTTTTTAACGCCGATTACATTTTGGTCGGCTAGTTCAGATAGGAGGAGGTCTTCGTTTAAGAACATTACGTCACGACAGGACACAACGCATTTGCGTTGGTTCAAGGTGGGATGGTATAAAATTTCAATGGGTGTTTCGTCGATCAGCGACTTTGTACCCAAAAGCAATTGAACGAGTTTTTCATCTCGTAGATGTAGCGCATATTGAAGGCGATTTTTATCGTCGCGTTGAGGTTTAGCGTCTTTAAATTCCGTACCGATCACTCCTTGGATCGATTTGGAAACGGTGAAAGGATTCGATGGGAGAATGTTACCTTCAGTGGCTCTCAACAGTAATATTTGCAAGTTGCCACCAAAAGGATCAGCCCATCTGGGCAAGGTACGAGTGGTGGTAACACCTCTGTAAATATTGGTTGGCCTTCCGGCGCCGGAGCTGCTGGAAGCCACGATTGGGGCCTGGCTATATCGAAATACAGCCAGGCGCGGAAAAATATTCACGAACCAAAGTAGACTATACGACGTGCGACGGGGGACGAAAACGGCGGAGGACGGTAACGGCGGGGGACAATGCCAACGCAGTTACAAGAACAAACACCGAAATCACTTGGCGGAAAAACACTATTTTTAAAAACACTTGGAAAAAATCACTTTTTAAATGTCAGTTAAATTAAAATCAATTTGGGATATGTAGTAAAAAAAAAAAATATTTTTTTAAACCTATACCCTTTGGGCGTCCTATCTCTCACTAACTCCTGGTATTAAGAAAGGTTTGGTCACTCACCGATCGTGTTGAAGAACCACTCCTAATACACCACCAAATGGTAGTGGGGTAGCGGGGGAAGGGACCGGATACCGCCGACGGCAGGGCAATCGCCGCAGCGGTTCGAAGCGACGAAGCGAAGAAAACCTCTTTCCACACCTCCTGAGCTGCTGATGATTGACGAGTAGAAATTGCGCCAAAATCGCGCGTCACTGGCAGGAAAAACGTTGCTGATGAGACGGGCACAAACAGCGGGACACGCAAGGGGCAGTGAAAACTGCCGGTCAAAGTGGCCAATCCGACCGAACCAACTTCCTGAATGGCCGTTGGGGGCTTCTCGGCTGCTTCCTCCTTTCCTGATGTCCGGACAACTGTTGCTGAAAAAGAACGCTTTATTTAGTACCGAAGACAGCTTTGAAAAAAGCTATGCATCCGGTTGTAGGAGAAAACTTCTATAGTTATTATTCTCTTTTAGGATGGCGCTAAAACATAACCGTTGCGGTCGAGTGTCAGTAGCACCATGAATGAGAAATCCAAAAATGCTACCGTCCTTTTATATCAGTTGGTATGTGAGAAATAGGCGCCCCCCACTCGCTCGACATGCAAACATTTGACTTATCGAGGAACGAAAGAAGCGAAGCAGGCGAAAAAGAAATGACGTCAATTTCGACCAATCAGTACCGTTTGGATAGGGGTTGAGATTTTTCAATTGTTCGATAGTTAATTACATGATATATATTATTTTATTCAAGGTGAAAAATTGTTGTTGGGTGCCGCAATGTTTTGATGTAAAAATCTCATCAATCCGTCATGAAATGATTGAGCAATAAGCGTTTGAAATTGGACATTTTTCACGATGCGATCGATATTCGTTTTTCAATTTGTACCCCAATATGTTCCCGAAAGACGTAATCCTACGTCAAAATCGGTTCGTTTTATTGCGAAAGGATTATCTCGGTTACTTTCTCAGGTTTTTCATTGATACCCTCCGCCACCAGGCTTCACATTATATAAAATATTCGGCTGTCAAAAAAGTCCCGCGGTATTTCCGCGAGGTGTCGTTGTAAGCGCATAGTTCTAGTTGTATTCATTGTATCGAGTCATATTATAGCTTGTTGGAAAGGTATTTTTGCGCGCTATACCATAGTCCTTGACAGTGTTTTGTTTGGTTAAGTCGTTCGTGAGTTATAGTGTCGCAAATATGGAGCAACATAAAGAGAAAATCCGACATATTTTACAGTACTACTAAAGTCTTGTCCAGTTAGAATCCGTACGGAAGAAATCATTTATATCTCGGAGATAGAATGACATACAAAAAAGAGTGATCAACCAAAAGAAAGATATATTCTTGCACTTTTACAAAAAAATGTCCTTAAAATTATTTTTCTTCATTTCTGATGAAACTTCTCACTTTTCTGGTGATTCCTCCCATCAAACGTTGCACAGCGGCAGTGTCGACCTCTGTGGCCAGTTTTTTCCAGAATCTGGTCATCCCTGCAGCGTCCCGAGCCATTTTTCCGGTCTTCTTTAGCTTCCGCTTCATAATCGCCCAATATTTTTCAATTGGGCGGAATTGGGGGCAGTTTGGTGGGTTGAACTCCTTCTCGATAAAATCCACCCCGTTGTCGCGGTACCACTGGAGAACCTCCCGGCTATAGTGGCAACTCGCTAAGTCAGGCCAAAACTTAACGGGACCATTGTGTGCCTTTATGAAAGGCAACACACGCTCCTTCAGGCACTCTTCCTTGTACAATTTCGAATCCATGGTCTTTGTAGTGATGAAAACCGGCGTCTTCGCACCACAGGTGCATATACCCTGCCAGATCATCATCTTCTTGGCAAATTTGTCCATGAACATGAACTTGAATTTGGCGGGGACATCGCCTCGTGCCGTGGAAAGATAAAATTTTTGTCCCGGAAGTTGGCCGAAGTCCATTTTTACATAAGTTTCGTCATCCTGGAGCAGGCATCCATGGTACTTCGTTAGTACCTGATAATACAACTTACGAGCGCGAGTTTTCGTCACTAGACTCTGCTTCATCGTCCTATTTGGTTGCTTGATTGCTTTGTAGGAATGAAGTCCAGCTCGGTGAATGATTCGTCGAACGGTACTACGAGCGGCACCGTATTTCTGAGCGATATCATGTTCGGACAGTCCAGGGTTTGCTCTGACGGTTCTCAACACCTTCCAATTCAGCTGACGATCGTAGGTTCCGCTTCGACGCTTCTTTTGAACCGCCCGGTCCACGCTGTTCCGCTCGCGGAATCGTCTGAGCACATCACATACGGTAGTTTTAGCGATATCCAACTGTTTCGCGATCTTCGCACCCGACCACGTTGGATTGTCAACGTGGGTGTGCAAGATTAATTTTCTTCTTCTGTCTTCCATGTGGAATAACTCCGGACTTACGGCACGAAAAAATTTGAAACTTTTACCACCAGAAGAGGAAACATTTGTAAACAAACCGCTGTAAAAACTTTCTTGCAGCGGCCACTGACTGTGCCGCTGTAAAATGTGCAACGCGTACGGATTCTAACTGGACAAGACTTTATGACAAAGGCAAAAATGCATCTCAAGCTGCCAATAAAATTTGTGCAGTTTATGGACCCGATACAGTTTCCATTTCCACCGCACAACGATGGTTTCAACGTTTTCGTTCTGGTGTAGAGGTCGTCGAAGATGCGCCACGCTCCGGAAGGCCTGTCGACAATTGCGACAAAATCGCTGAATTAGCCGAGAAAGACCGGCATAGTAGCAGCCGTAGCACCGGCCAAGAGCTGGGGATAAGTCATCAAACCGTTATTAACCATTTGAAGAAGCTTGGATTCACAAAGAAGCTCGATGTATGGGTGCCACACACGTTGACGCAAAAAAACATCTTTGACCGTATCGACGCATGTGAATCGCAACAAAAGCGACCCGTTTCTGAAGCGGATGGTGACTGGCGATGAAAAGTGGGTCACTTACGACAACGTGAAGCGCAAACGGTCGTGGTCGAAGCCCGCTGAAGCGGCTCAGACGGTGGCCAAGCCCTCATTAACGGCCAGGAAGGTTCTGCTGTGTGTTTGATGGGATTGTCAAGGAATAATCTATTATGAGCTGCTTCCCTATGGCCAAACGCTCAATTCGGACCTGTACTGCCAACAACTGGACCGCTTGAAGGTAGCACTCATGAAGAAGAGGCCATCTTTGATAAACAGAGGCCGCATTGTCTTCCATCAGGACAACGCCAGGCCACACACTTCTTTGGTGACGCGCCAGAAGCTCCGGGAGCTCGGATGGGAGGTTCTTTTGCATCCGCCGTATAGTCCGGACCTTGCACCAAGTGACTACCACCTGTTTTTGTCCATGGCGAACGAGCTAGGTAGTCAGAAGTTAGCCTCAAAGGAGGCCTGTGAAAATTGGCTGTCCGAGTTTTTTGCCAATAAGGAAGCGATCTTCTATAACAGGGGTATTATGAAGTTGGCATCTCGTTGTCATCGAACAAAACGGCGCATATTTGACTTAAAACAGATGATTGTAACTAATTTTATGAACAAATGAAAATTCAAAAAAAAATACCGCAGGACTTTTTTGACAGCCTAATATTTAGGAATTCGCGACGCGATTTGTTTTGAAATATATTGGCGGTTCGTTCTATTGTAGAGGTGTTATCACAGTTACCTTTTCAGGTTACCTATTTGATGCCCTATGCGGACAGGTTCCACAATATATGAAATATTTATTGATTCGCGAAGCTATTTGTCTCAAAATATATTGGAAGTGTATTGAAATATAATATTTTGTTTCGTCGAGTAGTTGATAGCCTACGTGAACATTATCACATCACTTACCGCAGTGAATCCTGATTCTTAACCATTCTCACTAACAACTATCTCTTCCATGGTATTCGCTAGGGAACCACGCTATGGAGGCGACCCTTCTGACCTTGGGGCGGCGAATATCATACTAACATTCCTTCCCTTCCCCTGGTGACTGTAAGGACGTGGCCGACGTCGTTATTGACCAGTTAAAGCTCGAATCACCAAATTGCACAACGAGAATGATTTGCTAGTTCCAAGCGTCATTCTGTGTGTTATTTGTGCAATTTGGTTGGTTCAGGCCAATCACGGAGAGCAACTACGAATTGTACAGTCTACCCAAGCTCAAGCTCAAAGCTGTGAAAAAAATGGAAAAATCCGAATTAAGTTTGTAGTTGCATTAATGGGCCTTCGAATTGCTTCGGCATCCACCGTATTCTCCAGATCTGGCCCCCAGCGACTATTTTCTGTTCGCAGACCTGAAGAGAATGCTCGCTGGCAAGAAATTTAAGACCGATGATGAAGTGATTACCGAAACTGAGGCCTATTTTGGAAAAACCGAAAGAGTACTATAAAAATGGTATCGAAAAGTAGCAAGATCGCTATAATCGCTGTATCGCTCTCGAAGGCGATTATATTGAATAAAGGGTGTGTCACATCAAATTGCATCACGGAAAAAACGCTGTAGAAATTCGCCCAGTAGACCGATCCTTTTGAAAATTTTAGACAGTAAAATAAAAACTATTAAACAACTTTTGGCATTTTATTTTTATTCATACTTCGAGCCCAAGCCCGTATGCTCGCACCTTCCTCTTTACCCCGTCCATAAGGTTCTGTACAACGTCAGGTTGTAGTTTTTTTTTGAACGGAAATCCATTTTCTCTTGAAGTCCGCCTCCGATTTGACAACTTTTGGGTTCTTCCGGAGGGCCTGCTTCATAATCGCCCAATATTTCTCTATTGGGCGAAGCTCCGGCGCGTTGGCACGAAGGTGACCCCGTTGGCTTCGTACCACTCCAACACGTCCTTTGAATAGTGGCACGAAGCGAGATCCGGCCAGAAGATGGTCGGGCCCTCGTGCTGCTTCAATAGTGGTAGAAAGCGCTTCTGTAGGCACTCCTTAAGGTAAACCTGCCCGTTTACCGTGCCGGTCATCACGAAGGGGGCGCTCCGCTTTCCGCAAAAGCAGATCGCTTGCCACACCATGTACTTTTTGGCAAACTTGGATAGTTTCTGCTTGCGAATCTCCTCCGGAACGCTGAATTTGTCCTCTGCGGAGAAGAACAACAGGCCCGGCAGCTGACGAAAGTCCGCTTTGACGTAGGTTTCGTCGTCCATTACCAGGCAATGCGGCTTCGTCAGCATTTCGGTGTACAGCTTCCGGTACAGCTCGCGTCTTCCCCACCATGTTTTGCCTTTCGTCGCGGTTAGGAGCCTTCTGAACCTTGTATGTACGCAGGCCCTCCCGTTGCTTGGTCTGCTGGACGAATGAACTTGACAAATTTCGCTTATTGGCGACATCCCGGACCGAACTTCTCGGATCACGTCTAAACTGCTTAACCACGCGCTTGTGATCTTTTTCACTGACGGAGCATCCATTTTTGCCGTTCTTCACCTTCCGGTCGATGGTTAGGTTCTCGAAGTATCGTTTTAGTACCATGCTGACCGTGGATTGGACAATTCCCAGCATCTTACCGATGTCCCGATGTGACAACTCCGGATTCTCGAAATGAGTGCGCAGGATTAATTCACGACGCTCTTTTTCGTTCGACGACATTTTTCCAAATTTACGAAAAATTGACAGCGAAGCATGGCCACCGTGATCTATACACTCTTATCTGATTATAAGCGAAAGCTGAAGATATAATTCATAAAAAATAAATTTCTACAGCGTTTTTTTCCGTGATGCAATTTGATGTGACACACCCTTTAATAAAAATGAATTTTACAAAAAAAAATTGTTTTACTGTGATACCTTAGGGGCTGTCCACATACCACGTGGACAGAAAAAGCACGATTTTAGACACCCCCCTCCCCCTCCGTGGACCAACGTGAACATTATTCATACCCCTCCCCCTGTTGTCCACGTGGACATTTCTCCGTTTTTTGACAACAAATTTGGAAAATCATTGAATTGCTATTAAATTCCATTTCAAATGTGTTGTGAAATTATTGTATAGCTGTTAAGTTCTCCCAAATTCCATTAACGTTATTATTAAGTTATATTACGTTTTTTATTCTGAATTTTTGTTTAGATTTTCAGCTATCCTCTCCTCTCTTGAAACTCCTAAGCTGGTTCGTCCTAGCAAGCACGACCTAATAAGTGCCGCGAGGTGTGTTTACAATGAACTTATTTCCAACATTATTGATTTTACATACAGATACGGATAAACAGTTTAAAATGTTCATATCATGATAATTTCTACACATTTACACATTGAGTTCTTTTCATTGGAAGTTTGACAAAGATGTCCGATTACCAAGACCCCAGACCAATGGCGGGGAAAAAACAAGGATCTTTGGATCACAATTTCTTATTCAAATTTTCAAATACAAGTTGCTATATTTTAGATAATAAAGCCGTGTAACAGTTTATGAAGGTTTATCTTCAAGGATGACCACAAACGCTCCCGCTGATCCCGTCAAACTTCCGAAGGTTCTCGTATTCCAGGCAAACACAAACGATTTGTCCGACCGAATTGCGGATCTCGCACAGATCGCAAAGGGGATGAAAGAATATCATGTTGAGGTTATGTGATATTTTGCAGTGGCTGGTTCTTAGTCTGGACAGGATTCGCTGCTCCCTCATCGCTTTCACGTCTTCGATTCTGGTTATGGAGCCTTTGATTTTTCGGACCGCTTCAAGCCGCTTCAATAAACATTTTTCGTGAGATAAATTAACGAAAGTTCGTTTTAGTTCCACTGAGCTCGCCCCAGATCTGAAGTTGTTTCTGATGGTCGCCTGGTCCACTCGGGTCACCAACATCCTGTCACCTGTTGTAAGTTTTTTTTTTTTTTTTGTTAAGATAGTCAGATGTGTCTCCTCACATCCGCTGGTTTAGACAAGGAAACTCGCAGTTCTGGAGATTTTCGCCGCGTCGACGAAGATGGCAAACGGTGATTCCCCTACTTCAGCGCATACCGGACCTGTTGGTATGGATTGTAGCAAGCCAAAGATAATCCGCAGTGAAGTTTACCTCTGGCCAGGCACGTCAGTTCGAGACCATCTCTGGCCACCCATAAACGGATCATCAGTTATTACTCCGGTGAGGTTTGGTAATAGTTAAAAAACCGAGATACGCAGTACATCCTCAGGTTGTCGTCGTATAGGTTGATGCGAACACTGGAATCTTGGAATCTGGACGGAATCTTGGAATCTGGACGGAATCTTGGAATCTTGAGTTTCTTCGTGGAGGCGCCTAAAACTGGTTTACCCAACATTTACCTCGAAGGTTCGATTTGACGCCAGGTTTTTCACAAAGTGCAGCAGATTGTCTTCTCAAGATTTAAGACTGCAATCTCCACGTGTTGTCGATTGTTTCTGAATTCATAAAATAGAATTTCCAATTCTACCAGACTCAATGAACGACTTCCTCCAAGTGAAGATCGGCTTTAGGGATAACTAATAAAGATGCATTTCGCTTGCCCTAAAGGTTTTTTCCGATCAACATTGTTATAAATAATTAAACTTTTCATCGTCCATCGCGATTTGTTTGAAAACTGCGAGTTTTTATTGCGTTTATAAAGCGAGTCGCTGATAGAGACACACCAGGGTTCTCCAGGTTCCAGGTTCACTCATGAATATGAATATTTGTAATGAATCTGCTATTTCGTGTGACGTGTACTGAGGATCACTCTTGATCTGTATCTCGATTTGATTATCATCAGTGGTAATACAAACTTCCCGGACAAGCCAATAGGAGTGTTTTTGCGAACTTTTTTCCGCCAGCCAATCCGAATGAAGCGCGGGATCTCTTGAGAAAGAGTGAAAAAATATAGAACTTCCCAAACTTTTGCTTTGCTTTGACAGTTGCCTTTGCCCACATCAGAAAGTTTTAACCAGACAATCAAGATGGGTGCAGCAAGATATGAAAAATTTCGCTCAGTTTCACATCGATTGAACGATGTAGGCAATATTCAAGCTTACTACAAGATAATACATAATTTTTCAAATTTCTATTTATATTCCACTGAATTTTCTAATATTGAATTGTATCGAGTCCGAGAAATACTTTAAATCACATTTGAGATTGATATGAATTTCTTTCACCAGACTCGTACAACTTGTTTTCATTGTAAGGACGATAGTTTGACCGATTCGTATGATTTCGTAATTCAATGTTCAACTTTAGCGAAAACATTTCGCAAGAACCAATTTCTCATCTGAAAAATTCGCTCATTCTTGAACAAACATTACTAGGGACACTTATCCAGAAAAACGGTCTGTGCATCCATGAAAGAAATTGTTTTTAGTGCTTCATTTTCGCAAAACTTGGGAGTTCTAAAAAAATAGAAACGTAGTTTTTACTTTGGTGGCGTCTTCATCTTTCATTTTCTTCAATGACTCTAAAACAAATGAAAGTAAATCGATCGCTTTCAGTTCATGTACGTCATTTTCAGAATACACATCTAGGAAAGCAGTTCAACGATATCAGAAACGACTACCAGACTATCAGAAAGTTCAACCTTTTACTGATCAATATGGCTTTTCTTGGAAATGCAGAATAGGTTTCACGTATTATTGAATACAGAAGTGATTGTTTTTTTTTCAAATTCATTTAACGCGTCCACGTGGACATTATCTAAACCCCCTCCCTCCTCACCGTGGACAAGCGTGGACATTTTCGTAACCCCTACCCCCCCCTAAAGTTGTCCACGTGGTATGTGGACAGCACCTTATAAAGTTTTTAGCTGAACCGTTACATAACACAGAACCAATCTCATACATCAGCAAGCCGTGGAATAAAGGTGACGTAAAATTTTCATCATAACGAATATTTCAGATTTTCTTTGTGATTTTTCTTTCTCTAAGACATTTCAGCGTTTTGAAAACTTTTTCCGGAAGAAATAGTGCAGTAACTGGACCCATTTGTTCAGCGAGTGAAATTCCCCGAAGAAGATATTCGATTTTTGCATTTTCAAGTACTTTCGGTGTGTGAAGCTGTATTGAACCATGGAACGGGATTTTTGAAGATTTCTTGCCACTGGAAAATATAAAGCAGCTAAGTTTTTGTTTTTTTTATTCTATTTATCTGTTTCTTTATTTATTTAATTTTTTTTTTAATACATATATAATTATTTTAACTTCTGTACGTGTTAGACGTTTTATGCTCTTTCTACTCTCAGTTTTGTTTCACAATTTTTTCTAAATGGAGGGGAACGAAACCTCCGATGTTGATATGACCATCGTAGATACTCCTCATGATTGTTTTTCTGAAGTTCGTCCTTCAAAGAAAAAGAAGAACCAATTACTGTCAAATTCGACACCCAACCCAACAAAAAATTCGACACAACCAACAAATGATCCTGTTTCACTCACCTCGGTTCAAAATCCAATTAATTCTCTTCAGCATTCAATCATTGAGAATGTTCCTTCCAAGAATCTTTCTCGAATTCGACAATACCAGAACGTTTCGGGATCATCGAAAACACGTTGGGTGGTATTCTTCCGTCCCAAAAGGAAACCTTTAAGGGTGACCCAAATTTGCAAAGACTTGAAGTCTAAGTACTCAAGTGTCTTGGAAATTACAAAAGTGAATAAAGACAAACTTCGTGTTGTGCTCTCGGATTGCAAAGACGCTAATGCGATTGTTAATAATTCTTTGTTCACTGATGAATATCGAGTGTATATTCCGGCACACATTGTTGAAATCGATGGTGTGGTTTCGGAAAAATCTCTCCAACTAAAAGATTTCGAAAACGCAGAGGGTATTTTTCATGATGTAAAACTTCCTCATGTGAAAATTTTGGAAGTAAAATCCCTGAATTCATTTTTAATGGATGGTAACGAAAAGAAATATTTCCCATCTGGTTCTTTCAGAATCTCCTTTGAGGGCACAGCTCTTCCAAATTATGTGCTCATTGATAAGCTTCGTCTTCCAGTTCGATTATTTACTCCCAAAATTATGACATGCACTAATTGCAAACAGTTAGGTCACACTAAAACCTTCTGTTGCAATAAAATTAAATGTTCTAAATGTGGAGTCGACCATGATGAAAGCACTTGCAATAAGGATGCTGATAAATGCATTCTTTGTGGAGGTGTTCCTCACACAGTTAAGGAATGTCCAAAATACAAATCCCGTTCTATTAAACTTAAACAATCACTTAAGGATCGTTCTAAGCGAACCTTTGCTGATATTCTTAAGGCAGCTTCACCTCAGGTATCCGAGGTTTCAGAAAATCGTTTCTCTGTTTTATCAGAGGATGATGAATCGGATACTACTTTCGATCCAATAATCGCGAGAAGAGCTAGAAAGAGAAAAAATACTTCCTCCTCTAAGCCTGCTAAAAAAAGAGGGTTATCCTCTAATCAACCAGAAGCTTCTTCTCATTTGTCTGCTCCTTCCAACAATAACCCTCCTGGTTGGGGATCCTCTAACTATGACGTTCATTTCCCTGCATTGTCAAGTCATTCCAGATTCGCTTCTCAATCGGCTCCTGAACCCCAATCATTTACAGGAGGTATTTCTTTTTCTTCGATTGTTGGATGGATCTTTGATATTTTCGGAATTTCAGATTCAATGAAATGTCTCATTTCTGCTTGGCTCCCTACTATCAGTCAGTTAGCTAAGCAAATGGTTTCAAAGTGGCCCCTCCTCTCCTTCATTAATTTCGATGCCTAATTTATTGAATGAGTCAGAGAAATCTACTATTTTACAGTGGAATTGTAGAAGTCTTCTACCAAAACTTGACTCTTTCAAGCAAATGCTCCATTTTTTGAATTGTGATGTGTTTGCTTTATCTGAAACATGGCTTCAGTACACCCGTGGCCGAGTGGTTAGCGTCTCACATTATCATGCCGGGTGTTCGGGTTCGATTCCCGTTCTGGGGGATTTTTCGTCAAAGAAATTTCCTTCGACTTGCACTGTGGTCATGCGTATTCAAGAGCTTGCCCCTCGGAATACATTCAAGGCGTGTTATTTGGCTTAAGAAATCTCGACCAAGTATTAATAAATGACGCTAGTTAATGCATACGTTGAGACGGCAAAAGTTCCACAAGGGAACGTTAACGTCATTCAAGAAGAAGGCTTCGTTCGGACAATGTGTTAAACATCCATGATTTCAATATTATTCGTGTAGACCGTGATGATTCCTATGGAGGAGTTCTCATAGGTATTAGAAAATGCTATCCATTTTACAGGATTCCCTTGCCTTTAGTCACAGGAATTAAAATTCTTGCGTGTCAGGCACGTATCAAGGGTAGAGATTTGTGCATTGCTTCTATTTATATTCCACCAAGTACAATGCTTAATTATCGAAACCTTGTGAATATAATTGAGCTTCTACCGCAACCTCATCTTATTTTAGGAGATTTCAACTCACATGGAATTGGCTGGGGTGAGTCTTTTGACGATCGCAGAGCTAATTCCATTTATGATCTATGCGATGAATTCAACATGACAATTTTGAATACAGGTGATATAACAAGAATTGCTCCATCACCAGGCCGCGCAAGTCGCTTAGATCTATCCCTTTGTTCTTCCTCTTTATCATTAGATTGTTATTGGAAGGTTATCCAAGATCCACATGGAAGTGATCATTTGCCAATCACCGTTTCTATTTCGAATTATTCTGAATCGTCAGGAACTATGAATGTTCAGCATGATTATGGCGACAGATTAAAGTTATAGCTATTCTGAAACCTGGTAACCCTGCGTCTGATTATAATTCTTATAGACCAATAGCAATGCTTTCTTGCATTCGCAAATTATTAGAGAAAATGATTCTAAGTCGCTTAGACAGCTGGATAGAATCCAACAACCTTCTCTCACCTTCGCAGTTTGGGTTTCGTAGAGGCAAAGGAACTAATGATTGTCTTGCTCTGCTTTCATCAGAGGTTGACATCGCCTTGAGTGAAAAGCAACAAATGGCATCAGTGTTCCTAGACATCAAGGGTGCCTTTGATTCAGTTTCCATTGAGGTTCTTTTTGAAAAACTTCATCTAAATGGGTTTTCTCCAAAATTAAATAGTTTTCTGTTTAACCTTATGCGTGAAAAACATATGAGTTTTTCCCATGGTTCTTCGTCAGTTTTACGATTCTCCCTCAAGGGTCTCCCTCAAGGCTCATGTCTTAGTCCAATCCTTTACAACTTTTATGTAAATGACATTGATGTTTGTTTTTCAGGTAATTGTACTTTGAGACAATATGCAGATGATTGCGTAGTGTCGGTAATGGGCAAAGACAGTATTGATCTGTATAATCCCTTGCAGATTTCTCTTGATAATTTGGTTGATTGGGCTTGTAAATTGGGTTTTGAGTTTTCTACTGAAAAGTCAGAGATGGTTGTGTTTTCAAGAAAACACCATCCTGCTCAACTGCAACTTAAACTTTTGGGTAGAACAATTAGGCTCTCTTTGTCATTCAAGTATTTAGGAGTTGTGTTTGACTCCAGAGGCACATGGGGTAAACACATAGGCTACTTGAAACAAAAATGTCAGAAACGAATAAATTTTCTTCGATCCATAACAGGGACTTGGTAAGGGGCCCATCCTGACGACTTAATTAGGTTGTATAAAACAACCGTTCTAGCTGTTATGGAGTATGGAAGTTTTTGCTTCAGATCCGCTGCCCGTACTCATATTCTGCAACTGGAGAGAATTCAATATCGCTGTTTGCGTATTGCTCTAGGATGTATGCAGTATACGCATACAATGAGCCTAGAAATTTTAGCTGGCATCCTTCCTCTTTCTGTGCGCTTTTTCGAGTTATCATTCCGTTTTTTGATACGTTGTGAAACACTCAAATGCTAGCCTTAGGTACTCAATCTAAGCGAATGTTACTATATCATGAATTTCTGACCCTGGAAAGCCCATCGGCTTCATCTGGTTTCCAATCCATTCCTTCAATTTTGTTCAATCCTTCTATTAATTTTGACTTGACAATGAAAGTTTATGTTAGTGGCAGGGCTTGGAAATATTGAGCTTGTTAAGTAACATTGAAAATATATTTTTATCAGTGTAACGCGTTTATTTTGCTTGTCGATGCTGCTGTCATTCATTCGACGGCAAACAAATTTACAACTGTGTTCATTCATGTTCATTCTGTGCCCTCTGAGCTTTCCTTAAAGCTCGAGTCATGAGAATTCATTCACATTTATTCATTGCCATTGAATTGTCAGGAATGTTGTGACTGTTCATTTTCTATATCCCGATATGTGTGTGATTTTCTCATTGAGTCAGTGCCTTGCTTATTCAGTTGTTTCTGAAGTTACTCCGAAAGGGCAACGCAAATTGGTGGCGCAAGCGGAAATGCCAACAAAAGAGCAAGATCTGCATGCACACTCACAGCTAAGGATTGCTTAGGCTTGGACGGCGAGGGGACATTCTGCAGAATCAATCCGAGCAGCGAATGCAAACTTCGTCAGTCAAAGCTGAATGTTGGCAATTTCATCCGCTAATCCTATAGCATAGTTTGATCCGTTTGCAAAAGGAAGCTCGAAATATTCCCATTGCGGTCGTGTCTTGTACACCACCATTTTTTGTTCGTGTGTTCAGAATTTAAAAAAAAAATGGGTGGGTTATATCTAAGATATAACCGCAAGGTTGACGTGGGACTACCTTAGCTTAGCAATCATATGTTTGTATTGATTAAATTTTTGATTGAATGAAACATTTTCCAAGTTCAATTGAATTTAATATATTTGCTTTGTGGGTAAAAAGTTTGTATGATGCCATGTAAGGTCAATTCATGCAATATGATAGATTGTGTTCTTCATTACAAGTAAATTTAGGACTGCCATCCTTTTACGTTCGGTATGATGGCATCTTTGTTCTGAAGTCTTTGTTAGGCAAACACATTTCAGTCGGAACAAAATACCCCCGATTTTCATGAATTTGCAATGACAATTTCCCCAGGCACCTTGGTTCAGATGTCTGTATTGGAGAAACACATTTTAGTCGGAACAAAAATGCCCTCGAATTACATGTAGTGATCCCCGATAATCGTTCGACTAATCGGTTTTTTCGATTAATTCGATCGAATAATCGAACGAATACTGCGCAACTAATAATCGATGCGAACAAATAATTTTCATCGATTCATCGATCCAAACTCAGAGAAAAAGAAACGTACGGCGGCTGCAGATTTATCCTGAAATTCAATCATTATCTTTGACGCTCCCCTAAACTCGTAAAAGAAGCTCAATACCGCGAATTGAGATTCCTTAACCAGTTTAGGGGAGCGTAGAAGATAATGATTAGTTTTCAGGCAGAATGAACACTTTTTTGATTCCAGATAGCTTTCTAGCAAATGAGAAATATTAGTATAACTAATTATTTCTCTCAGTGTAACGATTAATCAATTAATAGATTATTTGGGGCGATTAATAGTATCGAATAACAAACTGCTGAAAAGTATTCGAATAGCTGATGAACGATTAATTTAAAAAATCGGGGATCACTACTTACATGTATTTGCAATGCCAATTTCCCCACGCTCCATGAATTTGAAGTCTGTGTTAGGGAAACATATTTCAGTCGGAACAAAAATACCCCAAACTTTCATGTACTTGCAATGCAGATTTCCCCAAGTCTGCTTGGTTTTGATGGCTGTGTTGGGGAAACCGTAAATCGGGCCAATCAAAACAAGGCAGGTAGGGCGTTTTGATGACGCTTAACACTTTACAGTTATTCAATTGTTTCTGTTATGAAAAATAACATTTTATTAATTGCGATAGAAGCGTTGAAATATTCCCTATCAATTGATGTAAACATCTTTCCGATCCAGTAAGAAATGTACGAGTTATAAGCATTCGGAATCTTTCATTTTTCCCTGCATGTTCTGTGTTTAGATTTTCATTTTACCCCCCATATACTCCGGTTAGACGTAGTCCCACGTCAAAATTAAATGTTTGAAATTTGAGTCAAGACGGTATTTTTTACATCGGAATTCTTCTTTTGAAGGATTTCTGACAAGTGGAATTGGAATTGCATATTCACTATGTAAAATGAAAGCAATTTAACTGAGACGGAAACCTTGCATGCTTGAACAATTTAATTACTTGTCACTATTATGAGCATTCTGTACTTTCTTATCTTCCTCAACGAATTTCTCCGTTTCGTCAGTGTCCGAGAACGATGCTGATAGTGAATGAACTGGTATGTTAATGTCAATGAATGACAAAACTAGGGATATTTTGTTTTGCTCACATTCCGTGAACGCAGAACAGAACGAAAAACAGAATGAAAAAAAAACTGGATGAATCAACTGTGAGTGGCTTGCTGTGCTTGTGAGGTTTGGCGTTGGTTCATTTTCGGTATCCCGAATGCAATGGTATAATGATCTAATGTGGCCGGAAATTCAGCTGAAAAAATTGATGTGATACAGATATTTCCAAGTACTGGTTAGTGGTATTTCAGGTGATCTCCGCCAAATAGTTATGCCTGCAATATTCTTGTCAAGATATAAACATATTGACTCAACCAAAACTTTTTTTATTGATGGATCCAGTCTTCATGGTTCCACAGGCTTTGGGGTATTTAAGGTGAAGGTGGAAGCTAGCCACGAATGGCTGCCACAATGGCGCTCATTTCTTTCATCTCCCTCCCTCACCTCTCGACCGAAAATCAATAATTTTGCGAAACAGTGTGAAGAAAATGATCGTTTTCGCACACTTCCCATCAGGTAATATCAACCAAACTCTAATCGATTACTCACAAGATATTAAATTTTCATCTGCTGTCGCACTGTATAGAGAAAAACGTCGGAAAACTCGAGCAAGTGCTCTGAAAGTTAAATTTTCTTTTTTCAATCTTCGGCAATGGTTTTGTTTGTATTGGTGAAAGCATCGTTATTTTTTCGACACTGATGCCAGACAACATAATCGGAACAGCTATCAAAACCACTTAATAAAATATTATTCGTGAGTCATAGCGTTTCATGTCATAAAAATCAATAGAATAAAATTGTGTTGATATCAATACAATCATTGTTTTTACGTTTAATGGGTCTATAATGTAAGTTTTAGCGACTTTAACATTGGGTAAGAAAATTGTATTGCAGAGCTCGGAACACTACCACGACTGCCTATGCTTTCAAAAACAATAAACAGAAAAGCATTACATTCAATCAAAATGTCTCGGCCAACGAAGAGAAGGGTTAAGGCTCTCCAACGTGAATATGTGGAAACAATACGACCAACGAAGGAAAATATTAATGAATTATCAGCATCGAGTTACTATGCGGAAGAACTAGTTAATATCAAAAGAGCCCCATTTCGCATGTGTTATGAATTTGCTCATGTTACGCTCGCGTATAATCAGAATTTTACTTCATACGCAAATGTACCTTCTATATATATTTATGTATGCAATTGTTCATCGGAACATTTTGTTCATACATCTAACTTCAGTATTGAATTGTTATTTTTTTTTTCAAATGTATTCAAAGACTCGTATCAATGAAGCACCACACAGTCTGATAAGTGAATTGATCTGTTTAAGTGTGCTTTGCTCTTCTCTCACAAACACTATTACCCCATTTTTACACGTGGGTTTACCTATACTACTACAATGGCTAGCTTCCACCTTCACCTTAATATTGACTTCTCCACATTCCGTAAGCTTAGTTTACCTTGTTCGGTGTTTGTTGCGGAATTGGCTGCGATATACACTGCTTTACAACATATTCAGTCCTTGTCACCCGAACATTTTTACATCTTTTCTGATAGTCTCAGCTCTTTAGAGGCACTTCGTTCGGTAAGGTCTAGATATTCTTCGTATTTCTTGTCTGGAATCCAACAGCTTTTAAGTGTTTTGATGAGTAGATCATTTAATATCACTTTTGAATGGATTCCCTCTCATTGTTCGATACCAGGAAATGAGAAAGCAGATTTTCTAGCTAAAAAGGGCGCAATGGAAGGAGTCTTATTTCATAGGCCCATTACTTTTGATGAATATCTCAATATTCCTCGTGAACGTGCACTTGAATCTTGGCAGACAAGTTGGAATGGAAGTGATAAAGGTCGGTGGCTGTATTCTATCATTCCTAAAGTTTCCCTCAAATCATGGTTCAAAGGATATAATTATTCTCGTGATTTCATACGGGTAGTGTGCAGACTAATGTCTAATCATTATTCCTCGAATGCACATCTTTTCCGAATTAATATTAGTGATAGTAACTTATGTGTTTGCGGTATAGGTTATCACGATATTGATCACATTGTGTGGTATTGCTCTGATTTTCAAAATAACAGGTTATCTTTAATAGTAAATTTCCGCGAAAAGGGAATGACACCCTATGTTTCGATCCGCGACGTTCTGGCTACACGCAATCTCGATGCTATTTCGTTGATATATTATTTCCTCAAGTCCATACACTTTCAAGTATGAGTATGTGTGTATTTTTTCTGTTATTTTTAATTATCGTTTACATCTCCAACTTTATTGTTTTTTGTTATTAATAATTCTATTATTTACCAATAATCTATGGTTTTAACGTTTTCATTTTTCTCCAACTATTTCCCTCAGAACTTAAACACATTCAGATTCACGCATTCGCACGCAATCTTCAAGGAGGTGGTTATCTCTATCAAAAAAAGCTCAAGAAGAAGCCTCAAATATTATTTTATTATGTATTGTTATATAATTATTTATATTGTATCATTTCTCGAAAAAACTATAGGGTTTTTATGCCTTTTTGAGAAAAAACATTTGCATAGTTCTACTCACAAGGGCTTTTCCCTATTCACAAACACGGCGCATTGATGCTTAACGTTGCTGAGCCAATTGAAAATATATGTTTAAAAAAAAAAGACGGGTGGGTAATGTCGGGGACATAACCGGAGTGACGTATGACTATACAAAGGGGACAGCTTTTGTTAAATATATATTTTAAATATATTGTTTTATTTTCTTCTCCTACGTGAATACCTACCTATCTACCTGAAAAATGGATTAGTTTACTGTTTACTCATTATGAATATGTTGATGGTTCTGAAAAGAACCTTTGGTGTTGTGTTTTTGTTATCACTCGATATTCCCATCTTGTTCGGTTAAACCTTCCTGTTTAGCTATTGCGTTTGCCACTCGCCACAGCTTTCACAGTTGGAAAATTTCTTCCCATCCAGCTTGTGACATATTGTTCAGTAAATTACATTTAATGCGACGTGCCGGAGAAACACTTTGCCACTCACTGAAACTAATTGTTGCCTTGATGAGCGCCGAACCGAAGCTGCTCTGTTCTTGATGCGGGTTTTCTGATTGTCGTGAGCAGCTTTGCAAGCCAACTCGAGCACTCCGACGGCCGAAACTCTATAATCCCTGTTAGGTATACTGGTGCTCCGGCACCAATCCGTTCGGCCTAGTTACCCTTGCGGAGCAATCAGTGAATGCGACCAACAGGGAACTGGAGACCTGCACGGTTCGAATGAGACTTTGTCTTTCCCTTAACTTGTCCTCCTTTGTTACGTCCACGATGCCGATGCCGTACAACCACACGGGTTTACGGTTTGAAAGAAAATAAGATATTTTTTGGGGTCCGCGTGTTTTATACTCTAGCGGTACACACTCACAAGATAGAGACAAATCGGCAGACTCAGCCAGAGGGGCGAGTCCAACGAGACGAACGAATGAGCGTTAAAAGGGAGCGATGGCAAAAAAATACATCGTGTTTTTAGCGCCCTTGTAAAAGAGTACGGAAAAATAGGAGTTTTCTCGCACAACTAATCAAATGCTTAGAGCAGCCTTTCTGAAGGCTTGATTAGTCCTAAATACAAATTGATTTTCAGCATCGCAACCCGAGGATAGCAGAAAAGGATATCAACAAACGTTCACTGCGGTGGCGGTGCTCACCGGTTCGCCGGAAAAAGCGCGCGCTTTTTCGGCGTCACTGACGCCACGCCCCCTTTTTTCTTTCGGGCAGTGTTGCCAGTTTTTTTCTGTAGTGCTAATAGTGAATCTTAATTATTAAATAAAATCTAAAAAGAAAAAAAAAACCACGCATACAAACAGTGAAGTGACTGAAGCAATTATTAGATTAAGTGTAATTTGAAATTTTCTGCACCTGTTGGTGGCTTTTCAAAGTGCTTTATCGGAACAAAGTGTGATTTTCTGGGAAAATACCCCTTAGTGAATATCCCCCATAAGGAATTTTAGTGGTTTTATATCCGTACCTGCTGACTATAACCTAGGTATAGTCAAGCAGAAGCATGGCTTCAAGTAGCTCCGGGCCTCCGGGAGGCCGGGCTACAAATTTGTACGAGGGTAAACCTACCCAACGTACTGCTCCAAGATGGGCCGATCCACTGAACGGCAACCTACAGATCCTGTTACTACGTGCCACAGGAGAGAACGTGATTCCGACTAACCCGTTCGTCGTGAGTAAGACGATCGCCAACGCTGTAGGAAAGAAGTACTACACAGCGCGACCGCAACGAGACGACAAGAAGAGGACGCAATATATCCTTACGGCCAAGGACGAAGATATCATTGGTAAGCTCCTCTTAATCAACAAATTAATTGATGAAACCCCTATTGAAGTGATTTACCACCCAACCCTTAACCAACGCAAATGTGTTGTTACTTGTCGTGATGTCATGGACATCAAAGAATCCGAACTGGTGACAGAGCTTTCCGATCAAGGTGTGATCGATGTCAAGCGCATCACCAGAAAGGAGAACAATATTGTTGTACCAACTGCCACTCTTATTTTGACGATTCGTGGAACTGTTGTTCCCGATTTCATTAATTTTGGATTTATTCGGGCTGGGACTAGAAATTTCTACCCCAACCCAATGCAATGCTTTAAGTGTTACAAATTTGGACATACTAGCAAACGATGCAAACGCGAGAACCCGCTTTGCCGAAATTGTGGACAGGAACATCCAGAACAAAAGGATGGAATTAAAACCTGCAACGCTTCAGCATTTTGCTTGAATTGCCAAGGGGACCATTCCTCTTCGAATAGGAAATGCCCCGTATGGCAAACCGAGAACAACATCACAAAAATCAGAATCGATTATGGTATCTCCTACAAAGAGGCGAAAGAAAAACACAACGGTCAAAATAATGGACCAACTTTTGCAAGTGTTCTGCAAGACAGACTCTCCAACTTGCAAAAGCCAACACCCAGCTGCAACTGCAAATGTAACTGCGCCTCGGCCGCTTCGGCCTCTTCTAGCCGCGAAAGCACTCCCCCAATTGACACTACAATCGATACTTCCATGACAGAGTCGACAACCGACAGCTCAACAACGGAATCTGAAAACGAATCAGTCATTTCAATGGACACTTCTGATGTTCCAAACAAAAATAAAAATAAAATAAAAATGGCGAAAGGATCATCTTCAGATTCAGATCAAAAATCCGAAGATGAAATCCAAACAAACAAGGACAAGAAAAGAACTAAGAATGAACAAAGAACTACACCACCAACAAATAACAACACAACACCAACAGAAAACAACAACAACACACATCAAACAAAAAACAACAATAACAACAACAGCAACGCACATTCAACAAAAAACAACACAAACACAACAAACACTCCAAAGACTTCTACACCAAACAAAAACAACACCAATACCTCAAAGAAAGCTTCTCTTTCCAAGGGTAAAGGACCATCGAACTAATTCTCTTTGAATAGTTCAAACATACACACAATTAAGACTTAGGAATTAGAGTTAAAAACACCAACACATTCACTCCAACACAGAAATTCGGGATACAATGGAACATCAGAAGTATCCGACGAAATATTCTAGAACTGAAAATGCTTATTTCAAACTCTAATCCCACAGTCATAGCCCTTCAAGAAACTATGACTCCAAACAACTTCGATAAACACTTCATCTCAAAATATATCACATATTTCAAAGAGGGTCCCAACCCCTCAAAAAACGGAGTTGCAATCGCAATCAAAGATGGCACTCCACATGATCTTCTTCCCATTACCACTGATCTTCAGGCAGTGGTAGTGCGCATTAAACACCCCTTTCCAATCACCGTCGTTAGCATCTACATCACTAATGATTCCGATCCGAACACTCTACGCGGCCAACTGGACCATCTGTTCGCCCAACTTCCCGCCCCAATCATGCTTATGGGTGATTTCAACGCCCACTCATACGCCTGGGGAGGTGCATACCTCGATCGAAAAGGATCCATCATTGAGGATTTCATATCCGACCATTCTCTTCTCCTTCTTAACAACGGCCAACACACCAGAATCCATTATTCTGGTACTACTTCTGCCATCGATCTCACTATAGTATCAGACAAACTATCTTCAAAACTTTCTTGGAACATCCACGATGATACTTGCGGAAGCGATCATTTTCCAATCTTCACTTCCTTCGGCCAAACTTCTCCAGAGTTTTCAACAAGGCCAAGATGGAAATTTGAATACGCTGACTGGGCTGGCTATCAGTTTGACATTGAAAACCGCCTCTCCGCTAAACGAGATTGGACAGCCAAGGAATTCTCCAAAGTTGTCCTAGAAGTTGCAATGGTGCACATCCCCAGAACCAGTGGCATCCCTGGCAGGAAATGTGTCCCATGGTGGTCGCCTGAGCTGAAGGCAGCGATCAAAGGTCGACGTAAGGCCCTACGCAAATTAAGAAAGGCCCATCCGGACAGCCCACTGAGACCCACTCTGCTTGCAGAGTTCCAAAGGGCTCGCAAAGAAGCTAAGACTGCTATCAACACAGCCAAGCACAACAGTTGGGTTAAATTCGTCAGCGAAATTAATCCCAACGCGTCAACAAAGGATTTATGGAGTAAGATTGGCAGGCTTCATGGAAAGAAAAGAAGCAAAGAATATAATCTTCTAATTAACGGTCAATACACCAATGACCGGAAAATCATCGCCGAGGCGTTTGGAGATTTCTTTGCTTCCGCCTCCTCCAATCAAAACTACGACCAAACCTTTCTAACCCACAAAACGGAATGCGAAAGAATTCCCATCGATTTTCATACCGATGTGGAATTTGACTTCAACAAAAACCTCTCCCTCAAAGAGCTCGATTGGGTACTGAACAAAGTCAAACAAGGATCCACAGGACCTGATGACATTAGCTACCCTATGCTTAAGAATCTACCCCATCTCGGGAAAAAAGCACTTCTGAAGCTCCTCAACAAAGTCTGGGACAGTGGAACCCTCCCCAGTTGCTGGAAAGAGGGTTTAATGATCTGTATCCCGAAACCAGACATGAACAACCATCTTCTTGACAATTTCCGCCCCATCACTCTCCTAAGTTGTGTTGGGAAAGTCTTGGAAAAAATGGTCAATCGACGCTTAACGACTTTTCTAGAGTCAAATAAGCTGATTGATCCCAGACAATTCGCCTTCCGTGCGGGAAAAGGTACAGAAGATTGCCTTGTAGCAATCGAAAAAATCCTAGACGACGCAACTGAAAAATTACACCACATTGATATTGTTTCCCTGGATTTATCCAAGGCCTTCGATCGGGCATGGAGGTACCCAGTGCTGAAAAGCCTTTTCGACTGGGGGATTCGTGGGAGATTAGGTCTCTTCGTTAAAAGTTTTCTAGAAAACCGGTCTTTCAAAACCGTTATTAACAACCACCAATCTTCTCTAAAAATCCCAGAAAACGGCTTCCCACAAGGCTCAGCACTTTCACCAACCCTCTTCAACATTGCCATGCAATCTCTATTCGAGATTATCCCGGACCATATAAAGGTCATAGTCTATGCAGATGACATCACTCTTATCTCTACGAGCTGCTTCGGCTTAATTCAGAGAAAAAGGCTTCAAAAAACCTTAGACTCCATCCAAAACTGGGCTCTAAAAACAGGTTTTAAAATTTCCCCGGAGAAATCCAAACACATACATATCGGAAAAGCTCTCAGAAGGAGAACCTATCTTCAGCTCAACAAAATCCCGATCCCTACAATGAGGACATTGAAAATACTAGGGGTTACTTTCGACAAGAAACTCAACTTCCTATCACATTCCCAAAAGACCAAAATAGCCACCAGAAAGAAATTGAACATCATCAAGTCTATCGCAGGCAACCTAGCCTCTGGTCATAGAAAGACGTTGCTAAATGTTGTAAATGTTTGGTTGGTCCCACAAATCCTTTACGGAATAGGCACCTTCAGCCGTGGAGGGGACAGGGTGTTAAACACCATTCAACCAATTTACAATAAAGCAATTCGGCTCGCAATTGGCGCTTTTCCCACCAGTCCTACTCTTGCTGTAATGGCAGAAAGTGGGCAACTTCCCTTCACCCACCTGGTAACAAAAGCCATCACGAATAAAGCCATCCGTCACTTGTCACTCCCCGAAAGCGACCACAATGTCCCATTAATACATAGAGCTAAAACATGGTTCAAAAATCTCACGAACAAAGATCTTCCCGATATATGTGAACGTTCATCTGCGACGGGAAGAAATTGGAACGTCAAACCGCCGAACATTAACCTTGAACTTCTCAAGACAGTTCGAGCGGGAGACCCTTCTCCAAAAGTCAAAGCCTGCTTCAATAACCTCGTTGCATCCAATTTTCAAATCAACCACCAGGTATACACAGATGGTTCAGTCAGTGCCGATGGAGTTGGATGTGGAATCTTTGAGAGTAGATACACTGGTAGCTTTTCTCTTCCACCGCAATGCTCCATCTTCAGTGCGGAAGCTTTCGCCCTTTTAATAGCTACCCAAGAATGCACCCATGAGTTTCTTCCTACCACAATATTCTCAGACTCAGCTAGCGGTCTCCACGATCTTCTGAGTGGAAACAGCAAACACCCATGGATTAAGCAAACAGAAGAGGCTGCTTCAAATAAAAACATCTCCTTCTGCTGGGTTCCTGGTCACTCAGGAATCCGTGGAAACACAGCCGCCGACATACTGGCCGGCAAGGGCAGCAAAATAGATCCCCCAGACATGCCCTGTCCTCCATCTGACATTGTCCGCTGGGTAAAACAGCAAGTCCGTGAAAGCTGGGACATAGGCTGGATAAACAGCCGTCCCACTCATCTTCATAAAATTAAAAATTCCACTCTCCCTTGGGATGACCGCCTCAATAGTAGGGAAAGGCAAGTCCTTACCCGTCTTCGAATTGGGCACACTAACTTCACCCACTCACACTTGTTCTGCAGAGCCGAAAAACCCCAATGTGCTTGCAACGAAGCTCCGGTTTCCGTTAGCCATCTTTTACTTGAATGTCAACATACCAAAGATGCTCGAGTCCGACACAACATAGGTCAGAGTCTCCGAGATATCCTCAGTAGAGACGAGACCCAAGAAACCAATTTAATTGCGTTTCTGAAAGAAACCGACTTCTTTGGTAAAATCTAAACCGAAATACTAAATACCTTGGAAAGTGCTTATTAAAGTTCGCCACTTCACAGTCATGTATGCGTGTTTATGTGTGTATACACATGTATGTACGGGTCGGAAGGAAGGTATTCATACATGTATATACACGCATTCAATAATATTAAATAACAAATAATATAATATATACTTTCATACCCACATCTATCTTCTATCCATTACATTATACTTTAATCAACTTCCTATTCCTACAGCCACACTCACCAAGGAGGATAAATTCATTAAATAAACCTCTCCATTTTTCAGCTATACTATATGCCATTAAATTCAAAACCACTATATTTTATTATCTATTCAAACTGTATTTCATTTCATTTCACCCCACCCCACACCCACTCCTCCCCTCTTTCCTTCCCATACCACTCCCACCCCCTCCCACTCCACTAATCCCACCCAAATCCTTTCCACTCCTTTCCTTCCTATCCTCCTGAGGAGGGCCGTTTTGTTTTTTGGCTTTGGAACACGCCTTTCACTAGGTCACTTGTGCTTCGTTACTGCTTTGGTCCTCGGACCAGTAAATTTTTACTTTTCTTTACAGCATATATTAAATATCTTATGAAGCATAGGATCCCTTCCTACCTTCTTCTTTAACCGAGAGTCGAGTGGACAGATCTGATGAGTGATTTTGTTTGGTTTCCCTTTCGCCAGTCCCCTCTGGGCTGGTTTTATTGTGGCTCTTCACTGGGCTAGAGGCGAATGAACTGCAAAGTTTAAAGCCTCTTAAAAACAAAGAAAGAAAGAAGAAAAATACATTCATTACGATTTGTTCGCTCGTTGGATTCACATGCAGGCTAAAAAGGGTCCTTTTCAGGATCACAAAATTATCTTCAATCTAAAGAGTTTATTGTTTTGTTATCACTCGATATCCCCATCTTGTTCGGCTAAACCTTGCTGTTTAGCGATTGCATTTGCCACTCGCCACAGCTTTCACAGTTGGAAAATTTCTTCCCATCCAGCTTGTGACATATTTTACAGTAAATTACATTCAATGGCACGTCGCATTACCACCACTCAGTATCGGATTGGAGGTAATTTTAACCTGTAATTGAACATTTGCGATGACAGTGGTACAGTGTCGACTTTCAATGTGGGGTCTTAATTTGGACCCCGAACTCTATGTTTACAAAAATGTCCAACTAAATAAGTCGCATTACATGTCCGTCCAATTAGCTAATTGTCGAACTAATAGTAAATTACTGTACTTTCAATCTGGAAACAATTTAAGAATTGGTGAAAATTGAATAATCAGGAAAGTCCCCAACTATCAATAAGCTCAGAACAAATGCCAAATTCACATACTCATCAGATCCTGGCAAACAAATTATGAAAAAATCAATTTATGTTTTATTATTATTTTGGATAATGTTTTAGAAACCATTGAACTGTATTTCCTAAACTCTTTTTTGGAAGGTTTAATGGCCCTGAAAAGCGCCTTGTTTTATGGAATGGTTCCAATTTAGAAAACTTTGTACTCGTGATTTTGAAAAAAACCCATTTCGAACGCCCTCGATGCCGCCTTGTTCTGGATTTGCCACCAAAGCAGTTTGTATAAAGAACAAACTTTGTTCTTCTGCTACCTGCTGCCGTTTTGCGATTGCGTTTGCCATTCGCCACTCGCTGCTACTGCCTGTTGTTGTCTTGATGTCCACCGAACTGAATGTGTTCTGTTCTGAATGCGGTTTTTCTAGGTGGACTGGTGCCCTGGTACTAACGCACTCGGCCTAGCTACCCTTGCGGGGAACTCCAGATCAACACGGTTCGAGCGGGATTTTGCCTTTCCCTTCACTTTTCCTCCTTTATCATGTCCAGACATGACTGCTTGGGTTGGTTTGTTGATGTGTTGTGATGCGAACCGATGTGGTGTACGGTTTGAATGAGAATGATCGTTACGGAAGGAAGGAAGGTATTGTATTATAGAGACTTTAAACTTTTGCAGTTCATTCGTCTCTAGCCTTGAGAAAGGCCCTTTGAAAACTCTACTCTACTTTACTCCAGCGCTACCACCTCCGCCCTCTTGCCTTGAGAAAGGCACTCGATCCCTCGCCGTCCAGCCCGTCCAGCAACGATGTTGTCCAGTCGGTGTCCACACAAAGAATGGGATCGTTACGGCAGCGGAGCGGGGATTTTTAAGCTGACTGGCTGGCTCGAGAATTACGCATGTGTGAGACTGCGACCAATGTTTCGTTCATTTTTTTCTTTTTCCTTTCCAATCGTGCTTCATTCTATTTCGCTGCTGCTCTGGTTGCCCGTTTTGGTCGGTACGATTTGAGGAGCACAAAATGGACCAATCAAAAATGGGCACATAGTGCATTTTGACAATGCTTGATATTTCACAATTATTCAATTATTTATCTCAAGAAAATTGAAATGTTATTCGTTATGATAGATGCGTAGATATATTTCCTATCAATTGATGCAAAAACCTTTGCGATCTATTGAGAAATGCTCGAGTTATAAGCGTTCCAAATCTTGCATTTTTTCCTACTTGTTCAGTGCCTAGATTTCCATTTCACCCCCTATATCTTCCGGTTAGACGTAGTCCTACGTCAAAACAGAACCAATCTCAACCAAGACTACAGAGGGCGGCATCCATCATATCTCATTCCACTTCGGAATCTTCTATCGTTATACGCACCATCCAACGACTAATTACTGTTCTTCTGTCATCATCACTCGGGTGTTAATACTGGTGGACAAACTATACCCAACAACCAAAAACGGCCCTTTTCAGGCCATCGATTCATTATTTAAGAACTTAACGATGTAATTCTTCAAACATATCCAAAATCACCATGCAAAAGATAGCCTAACGGAACCCTACGTCAACTATGCGGTAGTGTTTCGGACACAACCCCCCTGTGATTTTATTCTGCATCACCATACAATGGACGATTCTTTCAAATTGACAATACACTGAGACACCACCGTGTTAAAATATAATCTATTAGCTTGTGTGAACTTTATACACTAATCAATATGTTAACAGCCATAAACTTTTGTTCTTCTTATTTTATAGAATTACAGGCACTCGCAGTGGTACTCGCGATTCCTACGATGATCCGCCAGCGGAAGCGTCTTCCAGCGGAACCCCGTTGACCGTGAGACAGTGCACAATCCCCTCGCGCTTATTGCCGCTAGTTCGTGCACTCAGCACGAATGTGTTGTTGTCCTCGCTGAAGGTGGTATCGGTGCCGCCATCTACAAACTCACCCTTGTAAGGACAGAAAAATAGGTATGTTCAATTAACCAGCAGAGGTGCTACTCTCTATACTTACATTTTCCTCAATCAGTTTTCCGTTCACGTAGATGTTGAGTGTGTTTTTCTCTGAAATAAGTTGATATTACAAACAACATAATTATAATAAAATTCAAAACCAGTTACCCAACACTATACGATAGAAATTATCGCCCAAATTGACCTCCCACGTTTTCAACGCCTTAGCTTGGGATTCGGAGAACTGCTCGTACGACTCTCCGTCCACGAACAGTGTGTAGCTGTACTTGAATCCCGGCAGTGGATCAACCCTTATAATGCATCGTTTGTCCTCCAACCGGAACATATCCTCGCCGACCAGTTTGAACATCCAATCCCGGCGAAAAATCTCCTCCTTGTCGATCCACAGCACCCGCTTCCCGCTGGCCGTCCCGTGCTCGAACTCCACCTCGTAGATTTTACCCCGCATCGGTACCCTCCAGCGGGCCACCACTTCCTTGTTGGTGGTACTTCTGGATCCCCCCTCGGTGTGGTCACCCGTCGGGAGGGTACCGTTATCACTCCCGCTTCGCATGCTGCCCCGCCTTTCGGTGCTAAGTATCAGCTCTCGTGATGCACTCAAAATGCCGTGATTCATTCGCGTGCTGCGGGGCCGGAAATAACTTTATTCCTTCCACTACTCTCGCTTAGTATATGAAGCCGTGAATTACGTGAATGTGTGTCTGTATGTTATTAACGATGTTTGAGTATCGGTTATGCTCCAGCAACAGTTGTCTGCGAAGCCATTATCGACAGGAATAGTGGCTGGTTTTATCGGGCGTCGATATCAATAATTCAGAAATAGTTTTCTCTTTTGAATCCTGTCGTAACCCTCTCGAGTGCCGATGGTCGTTAGATTTTCATAGGCCCCAAAGTATTATTCTGGAACAAAAAATCATCAAAGAGGGTGGGAAAATATTTAGTTTGGAAATCGATAATCCGTTGCCGTATATAAATATTCCATGATCGTGGAATACGGATGTCTTGCTTCGTTTTATAAAGTTGACTGCATTTACCCCCGCCTTACGGTACCGCACGGTACGGAGGGAGTGATTTGATTTGTGGCAAACGTGTGCTAAATAATCCTTTCGTTTTTCATGCTTGCCATGTGTTGAAAGAAGCTTTCGGATCCAAATCAGTACAAATGGGCGCATTGCCAACGGAATAGACTGAAAATTGCCATTGCGTTGGGAGGAAATTCCCTGGTATCAGCTGGCACGGCTAAGTGCCCTCGTTGTTTGAGGACCTTAATGACAGGGCACTTAGACTCTTGGGACGTGTGGGAAACTGTGTGGAAATCTACTATTTTATTACATGGCAATTAGATTCATAAATCCAGTATTCATAATTAATATAATTTTCGTCAGCAGTTATTAAAGTGTTCTCCAAAACTATTAAAGCTACTGACATACTGCGTGCAGGAAAGCATATTTTTATTACAAATGCCTTAGAAACGCTGCTCGACCTCAGTTCCAGCAATATTTTCTGATATTTCGATATAAAGGGTGTGTCACATCAAATTGCATCACGGAAAAAACGCTGTAGAAATTAAATTTTTAGGAATTATATCTTCAGCTTTCGCTTATAATCAGATAAGAGTGTATAGATCACGTTCGCCATGCTTCACTGTCAATTTTTCGTAAATTTGGAAAAATGTCGTCGAAAGAAAAAGAGCGTCGTGAATTAATCCTGTACACTCATTTCGAGAATCCGGAGTTGTCACATCGGGACATCGGTAAGATGCTGGGAATCGTCCAATCCACGGTCAGCAGAGTACTAAAACGATACTTCGAGAACCTAACCATCGACCGGAAGGTGAAGAACGGCAAAAATGGATGCTCCGTCAGTGAAAAAGATCACAAGCGCGTAGTTAAGCAGTTTAGACGTGATCCGAGAAGTTCGGTCCGGGATGTCGCCAATAAGCTGAATTTGTCAAGTTCATTCGTCCAGCGGACCAAGCAGCGGGAGGGCCTGCGTACATACAAGGTTCAGAAGGCTCCTAACCGCGACGAAAGGCAAAACATGGTGGGGAAGACGCGAGCCCGGAAGCTGTACACCGAAATGCTGACGAAGCCGCATTGCCTGGTAATGGACGACGAAACCTACGTCAAAGCGGACTTTCGTCAGCTGCCGGGCCTGTTGTTCTTCTCTGCAGAGGACAAATTCAGCGTTCCGGAGGAGATTCGCAAGCAGAAACTATCCAAGTTTGCCAAAAAGTACATGGTGTGGCAAGCGATCTGCTCTTGCGGAAAGCGGAGCGCCCCCTTCGTGATGACCGGCACGGTAAACGGGTAGGTTTACCTTAAGGAGTGCCTACAGAAGCGCTTACTACCACTATTGAAGCAGCACGAGGGCCCGACCATCTTCTGGCCGGATCTCGCTTCGTGCCACTATTCAAAGGACGTGATGGAGTGGTACGAAGCCAACGGGGTCACCTTCGTGCCAAAGGAAATGAACCCGCCCAACGCGCCGGAGCTTGGCCCAATAGAGAAATATTGGGCGATTATGAAGCAGGCCCCCCGGAAGAACCCAAAAGTTGTCAAATCGGAGGCGGACTTCAAGAGAAAATGGATTTCTGTTCAAAAAAAACTACAACCTGACGTTGTACTGAACCTTATGGTCGGGGTAAAGAGGAAGGTGCGAGCATACGGGCTTGGGCTCGAAGTATGAATAAAAAGAAAATGCAAAAAGTTGTTTAATAGTTTTTATTTTACTGTCTAAAATTTTCAAAAGGGGTCTACTGGGCGAATTTCTACAGCGTTTTTTCCGTGCTGCAATTTGATGTGACATACCCTTTAAAACTATTTTTTGACGTAGAACAACGTCTTTCAGGAAGGGTGCCAAATCAGAATACAGGTCACGTTTTTATGAAATAAAGTTAACGTTTAAAACTAGTTTCACTGTGAACGAAGTCTCATGTTTTGCATACCAATCGAATCGGAAATTCTCTAGGATTTGTTTGATATGCTATACATTACAATTCGCTAATCTCTAAACAGTTCAAATTCATGAAAACTGGAAGAACTTCATAGTTTCCCATACATTCGTTCGGCCGATTTCCGTGCTAACCCTACCCGTATTTGGAATGCTTATAACTCGAATTTTTCTTAACAGATGGGATAGATGTTTGCATCAATTGATAGAAAATATTTTTCTACGCGTTAATCACAATTAATAAAATGTTATTTTCCATGAGATAACCAATTGAATAACTGTAAAATGTCAAGCGTTATCTAAACGCCCTAACTGCCAAGTTTTGATTGGCCCGATTTACGGTTTCCCCAACACAGACTTCAAAATCGATGTACCTGTGGAAACCCACTTTGCAAAAATACATGCAAGTCGGGGGTATTTTTGTTCCCACCGAGCAGTGTTTCCCTAACACGGACCTCAAAATTAATGTGCCTGGGGGAATCCACTTTGCAAATACATGGAAGTCGTGGGTATTTTTTGGTGTTGAGTGCTTTTGTACTCGCTTGGCGTTGTGCAGACCGGAATATGTTTCCCTAAAACGTACTTTCAAACTGAGAGGCCTGGTAAAATCGTGATTTCAGATACTAGTGGTGAATGAACATTCGCGGTTCGAGAACTACATGAGATGTGTAATAATTTCAGAGCGAAATGTAAAATACAATGCTCGTTTGACAACTCTTCCGTTCACATATTTTGGTAGTCCTAGGTATCATATCAAACGTAAAAGGACGTTCATCAAATTTATTTGTAACGAAGAACATAATCTATTACAAAAATTTCAATGAAATCTAAAATAATACACTGCGTTTCACAACTATAGAACCATTCATTTTCTCTGAGTTTCCAGAGATATGTAAGAAGTCGGTTGAATTGAAATATATAGTGTAGTGTATAACAACTATCTTAATTTAAAAGACTGGCCATTTGAACTTTATTGTTGTATTCAGGCGTAAAACAATAAAAAACTGAAATTCCAGTGTTTCATAACTATAGAACCAGACGGAAAAGGTCTCATTCCTTTTCAAAATTAACGTCCATTTCACATGAATTACAATAAGGTTCTAATTCGTAGGTCATCTTTGGTTCTCAATCAGTTCAAATAAACCATTCGGGGTGGT
Source organism: Toxorhynchites rutilus septentrionalis (assembly GCF_029784135.1). Classification (NCBI taxonomy): domain Eukaryota; kingdom Metazoa; phylum Arthropoda; class Insecta; order Diptera; family Culicidae; genus Toxorhynchites; species Toxorhynchites rutilus. The sequence continues at coordinate 30,243,374 of NC_073745.1, forward strand.
TTCGACCAAGTTGCGCCATGTTGTAGTGTATATCGCGGTCCACGCAGAAGATACTGCTCTTCAAATCACTCATACTGCTTGTAAGCTGCTTCTACTATTCGTACGATTACTCCTCATAAGTTCTTGATAGAGATTTGATCTGGTAAACAAGCTGACAAGTCCAGAATCTGAATCCCCTATTCATTAAACCATTCCATGACTTCCCGGATTTTAAGAATTTATGCCAAATTACCCAATTATCATGGTGTTTTTGATGCAAAAGCAGAAGTAAATGATTCTGAAATACTTCATTACACATTTGACTGCACATTGATGGTGATGAAAAGCTATCTGAACCAGGCCGTTTTGAGAATATTTTCCTCAAACCATCAAACTGCCGTCTGTAAGGTTACGAGTTGAAAAATTACATGACACGTTCTGTGAGTTCTTCCATTATGAAAAAAAAATCTATTCAAGTTGGATTTCTTTTTATCAGAGAAGTTCTCCTGAGATAGTGAAACCCATTGTATTAGCTTCTACATTAGTTTTTGGACCCGCAGCTTTGGAGATGGGATTTTAATGGTTTGGGGAGAATTTTCTCAAAAAGGCTTGGTTTAGGTAGCTACTCATCAATACGAATGAACAGTCAGAAGTTCAATGAAGTACAACGAAATACTTCAGAATCATTTACTGCTGTTTTTACATCAAACACAATGTGATGATTGGGTAATTTGGCATAAATTCTTAAAATCCGAGAAGTCATGGAATGGTTTAATGAATAGGGGATTCAGATTCTGGACTTGTCTGCTTGTTTACCAGATCAAAACTCTATCAAGAACTTATGAGGAGTAATCGTACGAATAGTATGAGTGATTTGAAGAGCAGTATCTTCTGCGTGGACCGAGATATACACTACAACATGGCGCAACTTGGTCGAAACCACCCCGAATGGTTTATTTGAACTGATTGAGAACCAAAGATGACCTACGAATTAGAACCTTATTGTAATTCATGTGAAATGGACGTTAATTTTGTAAAGGAATGAGACCTTTTCCGTCTGGTTCTATAGTTATGAAACACTGGAATTTCAGTTTTTTATTGTTTTACGCCTGAATACAACAATAAAGTTCAAATGGCCAGTCTTTTAAATTAAGATAGTTGTTATACACTACACTATATATTTCAATTCAACCGACTTCTTACATATCTCTGGAAACTCAGAGAAAATGAGTGGTTCTATAGTTGTGAAACGCAGTGTATTCGAAGTGGTAAACAGGTGGATTGCATAATATAATTGCGTAGTTCTATGTCGAAAATATGCGGTCGTGTCCTAGAAACAACCCCTTACAATTTTTTTCCAAAATATTTATATATTTTATTAAGGCACTGTAGCAACCCTAGTCAGTGAGCGATATCGATACTGACTAGCGGTCAATAGGTAGTGGAATAGGCGCACCAACACAAATACGCAAGATGTCAACAACTCTCATGCTATAACCGCACTTGGCCCAACTGTCGTGTGAAGAGCGAAAGAGCAGAAGGCGGGAGAAAGCTTTGAGGTGGGAGTTAGATGACGTCGAGTAAGAGTACGAGAGATCACGGTACGAGAGCTTTCATTCGGATCGGCCGGGATGAGTCGAAAAGATATGAGGAGGACAGTCGAAAAAGAACTTGCGTAACGGAAGGATATTGTCGTTTGGACTAGTGGATTAGTTTTGTTGTGGATTTGGCGATCAAACCAATCGCGGGAAAGTAGATATTTTGGAGCTTGTTAGCGGATGTTCACGAATTGATTTGGATGTGACATCTCGTATGTGCGTGTGAAAGCAGAGTGCGAGTTTCTGCAAGTTGTTGCGCACCGTTCATCGGGCGCTAAGCTTATTCGCGTTCGTGCGAATGTTAGGGATTTCGTGAAGCCACCCTATGTGCGAGTGAGATTGCCCAAAGGGGCGGTAAGTTAAAAGAAGTATATCCGTGGAACGTGAAGTAAAAGAGTTGTATAGAGAAAGACGAGCAAAAAGAAGAGATACAGTGAAGTGGAACGAGACAATTAAGATACCCACCAGTGGCGGATAAGTGTCGCGACGTCGGCGATTTCAAAGACCGTGCAACACCGACGGCAGTGACAATCCAGGTGAGTGCGATAGCTTGAGTGAGAGTGAGTGTTTGCGAGCCGTGTGTTGGTGCGCGAGCTTTCGGTTGTTGCTATTTTACTCCGAAAGCTCAAGCCTGATAAATTCGTTGCATGCACATGATCTGCAGTGTTGGCAGTTGCGTTGAATCATTTTCCCTCTTAAGTGGGGAAGTAGGAAAAGATAGAACAGCACATATGGCGTTAGCCTGACGGGGCCGGGAGTTCAATATTTTGACAATTTTTGTCTTACGACTATGTTAGTAATATGTAACCGATTACTCGCGGTTGGCTCGAGGTTAGTATTACAAAGATTCTCATAATTGGGATGTTGCAGTCTCCAGTACTCTGTATGTGTGGCCGGCACGGGATACTTCCTATTGGGGTGCAACTGACCATTAATCAGCGACGCCCCCCTAGATTATAAAACTGGTGTTCGAGACGATACTAAGAAAAATTCGCGAATCGCGAGTACGAGAGGAGATTTATCTAAAAGAACGACAAAATTCTAAATTCCTGTAATTCCAACGGTGGAAAAAGGAGCTGATCGAGAACGAGATGAAAGAACGATGTTGATGCTTCGAGATATTTATTGAGACTGATTGTAATTACATCTGTGTGGTGACCGGCCGATTTAAACAATAGACATGAAATATTTTGTTCTGATGGCATATCTGGCTTATGCATTTGATAGGATTCAACAACAAATTTATTTGCTATAAATTGTATTTTACAACTGTATTCCGTTTTTCAGCATAACTTCTGATTCATTCTTAATTTATCGTCTCTTACGACTGACACGACACCAAATTCCACACAACCGCACAACCCATTTCGGCTTATTATGCGCTGGTTTACAGAATGCTTCCTTACAGGCGAATGAACTGGAATGTTTAAAGCCTCTTTAAAACAAAGAAAAAGAAGAAGAATGCTTCCATTGTCACGAACTCTTCATTCTTACGGCACTCTGTGCGTAACGCAATCACTCTATCAATTGACTCCATAATAAGTAGACACAGGTATCATTCGCTATCCAACTCTTGACGAGTGAAGTTCAGTGTCGGTATTGTGCGTTGCCACTTTTGCTATTGTACTATCGGTACGAGTGAATCGTGTACGAGTGAAGGTCATTGCTGTCCGCTTTCGACCTGACCTTTTGTGAAGTGGAACGAAGGAACAAAGGAAGCAGCGCTCTTGCAGCGAGCCGGATTGCGGCTGTTGAACTGATTCGGCATAACGGGATCGCCATCGCGTGACTGTCGCAAACGGGATTCATCATCACGTGGCTGCGTAAGCTATTCTTGCGCCATTGTGTTGTCTCCGTAGCGCGTAGCCTCTGTTTCTCCCTGATTAGGGCAGTAGAGCGCATTATTGGAACAACTTATATATTAAGATTATTGTTAAAATCAATAATAATTTAGAAATAAGACAGAAATTTTTGTAAAATGGAGAATAGTGGAGGATCTCCAGAGATGAAGATCTCCGATAATGAATCTCATACAAGATCTGGGAAAAAACATAAACGAGTCCCTCATAAGGAAGATAATTCTTCTGGGGACGAATCCGCTCATCCTACCAAGCCCCCCTCTAAGAAAATTGCAAGCCTCCCTTCTCAACCCACTGTTACTTCCACTCCCCCTCTCCCATCATCGATTTCGCTTCCCCCTTCTGATGCTTCCGATCCAACCCAATCCTCGTCCTCGTCCTCATCCTCATCCTCGTCCTCGTCTTCCCCCTCTGTTGTCAACGCTCCACGTGTCAGAGTTTATCCAGAAGATGCACCTGGAACTGGCCCTTGGGTTGTTTTCCTCCGGCCAAAACCGAAAGGAAAAAACCTTAACGTGATTCAGATCATGAAAGATCTGGCCAGATACACTTCTGTATCTGAAATTCGCAGGGTTAGACCGAACAAATTGCGAGTTGTCGTGAATGAACGGAAACACGCAAACGAGATTGTTGCTGATCAACATTTCACTCTCGAATATCGAACATTTATACCCTCCCATAACGTAGAAATTGAGGGGGTGATAACTGAAACGGGTCTGACGAGCGAACAAATAAAAGCAGAAGGAAAAGGCAAGTTCAAGAAGCTCCCCTCAATGGAAGTGAAAATCTTGGACTGTCGCCAACTCGGGAAACTTTCCCATGATGGGGACCAAACTAAATTTACGCCGTCCGACTCGTTTCGAGTCACCTTTGCTGGTGCCGCCCTCCCTGACTACGTTATGGTGGACAAATTGAGACTACCTGTGCGACTCTTCGTGCCAAAGCCCATGACTTGCAACAAATGCAAGTCAGTTGGTCACACTTCGGATTATTGTGCCAACAAGGAGCGCTGTGCAACTTGCGGAGAGCAACATGAGGGGAAATCCTGCAGTGCGACTGAGCATAAATGTCCTTATTGCGGGGGATCCCCACACGAGCTCTCAGCTTGTGAAAATTACAAGAGTCGCTGGGAGAAACAGAAGCGCTCTTTGAAGGAACGCTCGAAACGCACTTTTGCGGATATTTTAAAGGGCGCTTCTCCACTGGCCCAACAACAATAACCAATCAACACACAAAATGTCTTCGCCACGTTGCCCGTTGACGAAATAGAAGCGGACACAGCTAACGGGGGCACACCGTTCATTTTCCAAGGGAATCCCCGGCGCAAAAATGTGACCACTCCCAAAGTTCAAGGACAAGCCCCTCCGGTGATACCCCCTGTTAGCATGCCTAAAAAATCGAGTGCAGCGGACAAGCAAAATCAGGTTCCTCCTGACTTCCGTGGGAATAGTTCACCTTCGAACGACCCAGCACTCGAGGGGACATCAAAAACCCCAACTGTCCCTATTTTTCCGTCCAGTTCAACTTCCCAATCGGGATTTATAAAGTTGTCTGACCTTTTGGACCAAATCTTCAAGTGTTTTAATGTTTCCGACTCCATCAGAACCCTTGTCATCTCAATGCTTCCAGTATTAAAGACAATTTTGCAACAATTGATGCAAACATGGCCCCTCCTTGCAATGATTATCTCTCTTGATGTCTAATTCAAATAGAGAGGTCGGAGATATCACTGTTTTACAGTGGAATTGTCGTAGTCTTATCCCTAAATTGGATACATTCGAAATTTTAATTCATAACTACAATTGTGATGTTTTTGCTCTGTCCGAAACTTGGCTTTCTTCGCGAGATGATATCTCTTTCCACGATTTTAATATTATACGCTTGGACCGTGATGATAGATACGGAGGGGTGCTTTTGGGGATCAATAAGTGCCACTCATTTTTTAGAATTGACCTTCCACCTATTGGAGGGATCGAAGCTGTTGCTTGTCATGCAAACATCAGAGGCAAAGACCTCTGTATTGTCAGCTTGTATTGGCCTCCGAGAGCTGCGGTTAGCCGCAAGCAACTTGTTGACATGTGCTCACTCCTTCCTGAGCCACGATTAATCTTAGGAGACTTCAACTCTCACCGAACTGCCTGGGGGGAACCGTACGACGATAATCGTTCATCGTTGATATATGACCTTTGTAACAGCTTCAATATGACCGTTTTGAATACTGGGGAAACAACACGTGTACCTAAACCTCCTGCTAACCCAAGTGCTCTTGACCTCTCGCTTTGCTCGAATTCACTATCGTTAGATTGCAAGTGGAATGTGATCCAGAACCCCAACGGTAGTGATCACCTGCCAATCAAAATTTCCATCACCATTGGGTCGAATTCTTCTGAATCTATAAACATGGCATATGACCTCACAAGACATATTGACTGGAAAAAATATGCGGACGCGATTGCTCTAGCCATCAATTCCAGAGATGGTTTGCCTCCATTGGAGGAGTATAACTTCATTTCTCGTTTGATCTATGACAGCGCGGTTCGCGCTCAAACGAAACCCATCCCAGGTTCCACTATTCGTCGAAGGCCTCCCAATCTATGGTGGGATAGCCAGTGTTCCAAGCTTTATGTAGAAAAATCGAATGCATTTAAAGCTTTTCGGAAACGTGGAACCCCTGAAAATTTTCAAACGTATTTGGACCTTGAAAATCAATTTAAAAACTTAATCAAAGGGAAAAAACGTGCTTATTGGCGAAATTTCGTGGGAGGTTTGTCACGAGAAACGTCAATGAAAAAATTATGGAAAGTGGCTCGAAACATGAGAAATCGCTCTTCAATGAATGAAAGCGAAGAATATTCACATCGATGGATTTTTAATTTTGCACGGAAGGTTTGTCCTGATTCCGCTCCTGTGCAAAAAATTGTTCGAGATATACCACAAGATAGGTGCGATCTTGATTTCGAGTTTTCGGTGGTAGAATTCTCTCTTGCTCTCCTTTCTTGTAACAATTCGGCTCCAGGAACAGATAAAATTAAGTTCAACTTGTTGAAACACCTCCCTGATGTGGCGAAACATCGCTTGTTGAATTTATTCAATCGGTTTCTGGAGCATAATATTGTTCCAGATGATTGGAGACAAGTGCGAATTATAGCTATTCAAAAACCCGGAAAACCCGCGTCCGACTTCAATTCGTACCGCCCAATAGCAATGCTGTCTTGTATACGGAAATTGTTGGAGAAAATGATCTTGTTTCGCCTTGATCGATGGGTTGAAACTAATGGCCTAATCTCAGATACACAATATGGGTTCCGCAGGGGCAAGGGGACGAATGATTGTCTTGCGTTGCTTTCTTCAGAAATTCAAATGGCTTACGCCGAAAAAAAACAAATGGCTTCAGTATTCTTGGACATAAAGGGGGCCTTTGATTCTGTTTCAATAGAGGTTTTGTCAGACAAATTACACTCTCGGGGTCTGCCGCCTCTATTGAATAATATGTTATATAACTTGCTTTGTGAGAAACATTTGAACTTTTCTCACGGAGATTCGGCAGTAAGTCGGGTCTCTTACATGGGCCTCCCCCAGGGCTCATGTTTAAGTCCCCTTTTGTACAACTTCTATGTAAGCGACATCGACAATTGCCTTACACAAAATTGCAGCCTAAGACAACTTGCAGATGATGGAGTGGTGTCTGTCGTAGGATCAAACGAATCCGACCTGCAAGGACCCTTACAAGATACTTTGAACAATTTTTCAGCCTGGGCATTTGGTCTAGGGATCGAATTCTCCACGGAGAAAACAGAGATGATGGTTTTTTCTAGGAAGCATAGACCAGCAAAACCAAAGCTTCAACTTCTGGGTAAACCGATCACTCATGCTATGTCATTCAAGTATCTTGGGGTCTGGTTCGACTCCAAATGTACTTGGGGGGCCCATATTAGGTATCTGAGTAAAAAATGCCAACAAAGAATAAACTTTCTCCGTACAATTACCGGCACCTGGTGGGGAGCCCATCCCGAAGATCTTATTATGTTGTATCGAACAACTATTCTCTCAGTGATGGAGTATGGCAGTTTCTGTTTTCAATCAGCTGCCAAAACACACCTCATTAAACTCGAGCGAATTCAGTATCTTTGTCTCCGTATCGCGTTGGGATGTATGCCCTCAACGCATACCATGAGTCTCGAGGTTTTGGCAGGCCTACTCCCACTAAAAGATCGCTTCAATTTATTATCTCTTCGGTTCTTCATCCGATGTAAGGTCATGAACCCATTGGTGATCGGAAATTTTGAGCAGCTGATCGAGCTAAATTTTCACTCCGGATTCATGAGTTCATATCATGAATTCATCTCCATGCAGGTTGATCCTTCTTCGTATATTCCCAACCGTGTTTGTTTCCCTGACTACATCAATTCCTCTGTGCATTTTGATCTGTCCATGAAGCAAGATATCCATGGATATTCAGATTACCAACGAACGAGGATCGCTCCAACGATCTTCGATGAAAAGTATGGGGGTATCAATTGTGATAATATGTACTTTACTGATGGGTCCTCTATGAATGAGTCCACAGGATTTGGAGTGTTCAACGAATTTTTTAGCACCTCACACAGTCTTCAGAATCCTTGCTCAGTGTATATTGCTGAATTGGCAGCAATTCATTGGGCGCTGGACAGCGTCGCCTCACGACCTGTTGAACACTATTACATTGTAACAGATAGTCTTAGCTCTGTCGAAGCTATCCGTTCAGTGAGGCCGGAAAAGCACTCGCCGTACTTCCTCGAGAGAATACGAGAAATTTTGAGTGCTTTATACAGACGCTGTTATGTCATTACCTTTATCTGGGTCCCTTCACATTGCTCCATTCCGGGTAATGAGAGGGCTGACTTATTAGCAAAGGTAGGTGCAATTGAAGGCGAAATTATCAGCGTCAAATCGCCTTCAATGAATTTTATTCTTTAGTCCGCAAAAATACCATCGCTAACTGGCAACGCAAGTGGAATGAAGATGAATTGGGCCGGTGGTTTCACTCGATTATCCCTAAGGTTAGCCTCAAACCGTGGTTCAAAAGTCTGGACTTGAGTCGGGACTTTATTCGCACCTTCTCCCGACTCATGTCCAATCACTGTTCGTTAGATGCACTACTCTTCCGTTTCAATCTTGCCAGCAGCAATCTCTGCGTTTGTGGCCAAGGTTATCACGACATCGAGCACATTGTTTGGTCGTGCAAGGTGTATCTGGTCGCCAGATCGAATTTAAAAAACTGCCTTCGGGCCCGAGGAAGACAGCCCAGTGTGCCGGTGAGAGATGTGTTGGCTCGGTTAGACCTTGATTACATGTCCCATATATATGTTTTCCTTAAAGCTATAGATCTTCGTGTGTGATTGCCCCTACATCCTTATACCCTCCTTTCCTTCCTTTGCGGGTAATTCGTCCCCTTACTATAAATAGTAGAATAAGTTGAAATGTAAATACACTATAGATATACGAATAGATTTATAAATTGAGTGTTCATCAACATTGTTACAATTTCCTTATATCCCATCCTTCTCCTAAAAATATGTCACCCTCCTAAGCTCGAGTACACCGCGAGTAATCGGTTTTCCACCTTACTAACCATAGATGTAAGAAAATTGTTTATATATATAGTTTTAAAATTATATTTAAGAATTCGGCTCCTTTAAATTTAAGTAACTGAGCCTGTAAAAATAAACGAATTAAAAAAAAAAAGGACTGAGTATATCAATAATTTTTTTATAATCCCATTGTTGTGATATACATAATTGCGCTGATTCTGATAATAAATTGGCAGGACCAAGGCTCAGGACCACTGTTTCACTCACTAGTGAATTTGAAAGGGCACAAATATTTGTTTCCGTGCATAAACAAACGTTACAGATGATCTTCGTTCCACACTTTACCAAAATCCAAAGTTGAATAATCCAATGAACTGATATCCTTCCTAGATACACTATCGATTAAAATTATGAATATTATCTCTCCTGCTTCACAAAACTATTGCAACATAAACCAGCACCGATAGGAAATCCATAACGATTAGCATAAACACACAACGAACCTCCGCTTCCGTGCACTTCCGCCGTTCGACTGCTCGACTGAGTTCGAGAAAGCGTGCGATATGACGGAAGCGGGGGTAGCGCAATATAATCGGAAAGCCTCCACCCTCTCATTACTGTTTCTCCTACTACTAAAGGGTGTGTCACATCAAATTGCATCACGGAAAAAATGCTGTAGAAATTCGCCCAGTAGACCGATCCTTTTGAAAATTTTAGACAGTAAAATAAAAACTATTAAACAACTTTTGGCATTTTCTTTTTATTCATACTTCGAGCCCAAGCCCGTATGCTCGCACCTTCCTCTTTACCCCGTCCATAAGGTTCTGTACAACGTCAGGTTGTAGTTTTTTTTGAACAGAAATCCATTTTCTCTTGAAGTCCGCCTCCGATTTGACAACTTTTGGGTTCTTCCGGAGGGCCTGCTTCATAATCGCCCAATATTTCTCTATTGGGCGAAGCTCCGGCGCGTTGGGCGGGTTCATTTCCTTTGGCACGAAGGTAACCCCGTTGGCTTCGTACCACTCCAACACGTCCTTTGAATAGTGGCACGAAGGCCCTCGTGCTGCTTCAATAGTGGTAGTTAGCGCTTCTGTAGGCACTCCTTAAGGTAAACCTGCCCGTTTACCGTGCCGGTCATCACGAAGGGGGCGCTCCGCTTTCCGCAAAAGCAGATCGCTTGCCACACCATGTACTTTTTGGCAAACTTGGATAGTTTCTGCTTGCGAATCTCCTCCGGAACGCTGAATTTGTCCTCTGCGGAGAAGAACAACAGGCCCGGGAGCTGACGAAAGTCCGCTTTGACGTAGGTTTCGTCGTCCATTACCAGGTAATGCGGCTTCGTCAGCATTTCGGTGTACAGCTTCCGGGCTCGCGTCTTCCCCACCGTGTTTTGCCTTTCGTCGCGGTTAGGAGCCTTCTGAACCTTGTATGTACGCAGGCCCTCCCGCTGCTTGGTCCGCTGGAAGAATGAACTTGACAAATTCAGATTATTGACGACATCCCGCACCGAACTTCTCGGATCACGTCTAAACTGCTTAACTACGCGCTTGTGATCTTTTTCACTGACGGAGCATCCATTTTTGCCGTTCTTCACCTTCCGGTCGATGGTTAGGTTCTCGAAGTATCGTTTTAGTACTCTGCTGACCGTGGATTGGACGATTCCCAGCATCTTACCGATGTCCCGATGTGACAACTTCGGATTCTCGAAATGAGTGCACAGGATTAATTCACGACGCTCTTTTTCGTTCGACGACATTTTTCCAAATTTACGAAAAATTGACAGTGAAGCATGGCCAACGTGATCCATACACTCTTATCTGATTATAAGCGAAAGCTGAAGATATAATTCCTAAAAATTAAATTTCTACAGCGTTTTTTCCGTGATGCAATTTGATGTGACACACCCTTTACTACTACCATCCGAACCGAAGCTCGGATCCGCGTCGAAATTCAACCTGAACCTGCCCCAGAAGTATTTAAAAAACCGGTCATACCGCAAAAAAGAACAACAACCAAACCACCGTACAATAAAAGATACCTCATGAATTCTCGGATTTTATGGGGGTCGAACATAATATAATGGCATACTTACGTTTCGGCTCCCCCCGGGCGAGGTTTACTCGTGCTTTTCGGGTTTCTGTTTTTTTTTTTTGTCGTATAAACGGCTTACATTACGTTATCGGTCGCAAAGCACTCCACGGTGCAAGGGGAGAAGAGGGAAATGTTGTTGAACACAATGTTAAATTTTCGTTTATCATGGTGGCAGCGGGTGAATACTCTGGGCTTTCAGCGGCCACGCGGCAGCGCCGCTTTCTGTTTTGGACCAAGGCGTCTCCATGTGAACAAGCGAAGCTTTCGCATTTGGTCTTCGGTGGAAACTTCTTATCACAATGTTGCACTGCATCAAACTGATGAAGACGCGTGGTGTTTTTGGAATGTTTGTTTGGTAATTATGCCATCAATTCAACACCTTTCGCTTGTTATGAGTGATATTATGATTGTGTTGCATTCCATTCCGGTTTTGTTTGTTTATTTGTGCTGGAATGGAATAAAGAAGGATAAGTTTGATAGCGGGTGAAACTTTTGGCTTTGCAAACATGCAATATAGTTCAGATTGTTTTGAAACGAAGTTAAAATTAAACTTGAAGCATGGATCACTTCCGCTGGACGGGTAGATTCCGGTAGGGTGTGGTCCCGTGTGGTCTAATGTGGAAAGTTTTCTCTGTTTTCTCACTGGTGAAATTATACCACGATAATAAGAGGTTAGTGTATTCCATACGAAACTTCGTTCCGGATCAATAGAAAATCAGTCATCATGACTGGTTATCACGCTTCTGAGCGCAACTTTTACTTCATCTCAGGTTGCCGAAAAATTTCCCAGTTGATCGACTACGATGAAATTGAGTATAACTCGCTCATTGCGTGTTGGGAAACTATTAAACTATTCACGATAATTGTTAAATTAGCTCGGCTCATTTGTGCCTGCCATCATCCGGTATTGTTGATTCTACCGAAATGAAATGTAGAGTGGAATTCACTAACCACAAAAACTTTAACCCTCTCTTACTTCCTGCAACGATTGTCAACAGCATTCGGTACGACCAAAAAACAATCAAATACTCCATAAATTATGATATTGTTCAGTCTGTTCCTTCACCCTGATGAATTGCCGATTTTTGTGATTCCAGTTTTCCCTCCTCAAATTCCGTTCGTGACACACATTTCGCTTATCCGTTTTTGATGATTGTTACTCCTAGTACACGATGAATGTTTTATGACACAGGGGATACACCTGATTGATTGCGTCGGAATGGGACATGAATTTAGAATATTCGTATGTATATCTATCAATCACAGCACTGCAGCTATCGAAGTAAAAAAAAAAGAATTAAACAAAACTAAAATATGTTCATATCATGGATAACTTCATCGAATAATATGAGCGATGACAATACTTTTAAAAAAATATCTGTTAAGTGTTTGAATACGTATTACACATTCGCAACAATTTAATTCAAGATTTTTCAACCACTTGCAAATAACATGTTTCTCCGTTACATGGAAAAAATGTTTGATACAGAAAATAGGATAGAATAAAGACAGACCCCTCCCCTCTTCTCCCCTTAGAGAGAGGGGAAGAGTGTCTATTTACCATAGAAACGTTTCGTGCCCCCTAAAATGTTCACATGCCAAATTTGGTTCCATTTGCTTGACTAGTTTTCGAGTTATGCAGAAATTTATTTTTTATTTGTATGACAGCCCACCCTAAGAGAGGGGGGAGGAGTGTTTAACCACCATAGAAACATTCATTGCATCCCAAAACCTCTATAGGGGAGAACTGTACAGAACGCACCAGTTAAGCATAAATACAATTTGTAGCGCTATTCATCTTTGTGTAATGAAGCTAAACGTTTACCATGCTTGTGGGATCTATTTGATGTACGTTTATGACGAAGTTTATCCTTAAATACTTAAATCGAGTATTGATATTTTTGAAAAAAAATAAAACTCCTCCAAAACATACCGTGGGGTAAAACGCACAAGTTCGTTACCGAAATGCACCATAACAAAGGTGTAAAACGAATCAAACAAAAGGGTACAATGCATCCAATATTCTGGACAGCACACATCAAATAAAAATTCTTCAAGGCTTGCTCGTTTGTTCGAGTGAACCATTCTAGATCAAATTTTATTTTTTCAAGAAAGACAAAACAATCAACGAACTTCAACCAAAATTCCCTGAATATCATTGTTTTTTGGAGCCCAACGATGATAGTAGGATCAAATTTCAATCCCTAGCTAATTTTCTCGGGTGCCAGTTTCTAGCCAGAATACAATTTCATATCCTCTTATTTTCAAGGCCATCTAGGCCATATCAAATAGTTTATTTAATGTAATAATCAGTTTTTATCTTTTGGTGACGTCAAATTCAAATTCTTCTTTCTAATTCATGTATGCGTGTATTTCAGGGTAAAATTAAACACAGGTGCTGCAAGTTACGATGTTTGATCCAGTGCAAGTCTCATGGAACCAAATATCACAACGAAGACACATCTCCCATCCATTTTCATTTCCGGTTGAGCTGAACAAATCTCCACAAGAGAAGCACAAAATATCACTCACAGCATCAGCTGTTGGTTTCTTACGACTTCTCTTTTTAATGTTCTTGATGGTCTGTGTAGCGCTTGCTGTTTTCAACTGCTTCCGATATTTAATCGACGTTAGATCTTCTGCACAGACCTTCCGTTTTGGAGCTCGTTTACCAGGATTCTTCGATTTGTTCAATCTGACCTTCGGTACTGCTGAAGCTGGATCTTTGGCAATGCTAACTACTTCGTTTGACTGGGAATTGTTGGTCGTTTCTACAAAGACAGCATATTCAAGTCAAATTCAGTAGATAAATATTTTAAGAAAATATTTTTAAGAGATGCTATATCTGGTTTGGTTGGCAGCGTTGGTTGATCACCTACGATCATCTCAATGACTTCTCCATTTTCACCAACTTGAAAATAAAGATTGGGGTCCAGTTCAAACACTTCTTCGAGAGATAAATGACCTGTTGTATCGCATCCAACAACCTCTGGGATAATGGGCATTTCTCCTTCCGCGGGATTCATTGACTGGATAAGAGAGCAGTCGATGTTGGCTAATTCAGACTGCAGAGGTTCACTGTAATTAACAGTAGCTGCATTAACCTGAAGTGGTTGATCATAGTTTACGATAACCACTGTTACCTGCAGTGGCTCATCGTAGGTGGTAGTGACTGTTCCAGCTTGCAGTGACTCGTAGGCTGACCTAGCAACTCCATTTGGTTCCGTTCTCGTTTGATCGTCTTCGCAGGATATTTCAGCTGAGGGCTGTTCAGTATCAGTACAATCATAGGATATCAAATTGGTCGAATCAGTCTCGTCCTGTGATCTAATTCCATCTTGCACACCATTAGCAGCGACAAAATCATCTTCTGAGAATTTTTTTCGTGGGACTACGTCTAACCGGAGTATATGGGGGGTAAAATGAAAACCTAAACACAGAACATGCAGGAAAAAATGAAAGATTCCGAATGCTTATAACTCGAACATTTCTTACTGGATCGGAAAGATGTTTGCATCAATTGATAGGGAATATTTCTACGCTTCTATCGCAATTAATAAAATGTAATTTTTCATTAGATAAACAATTGAACAACTGTAAAATGTTAAGCGTTATCTAAACGGCATAACTGCCTCGTTTTGATTGGCCCGATCTACGATTTCCCTAACACAGCCATCAAACCCAAGCAGCCTTGGGTTAATCAGCATGCAAATACATGAAAGTCGGGGGCATTTTTGGTCCGACTGAAATGTGTTTCCCTAACACAGACTTTAAATACAGGGAGCGTGGGGAAAATGGCATTCCAAATACATGTAAGACAGGGGCTTTTTTGGTCCGACTGGGATGTGCTTCCCTAACACAGAGTTCAAATCCATGTAGCGTGGGGAAATCGACATTGCAAATACATGAAAGTCGGGGGTATTTTTGTTCCGACTGAAATGTGTTTGCTTAACACAGACTTCTAAACCAAAATGTCTGGGAAAATCGGCTCTGCAAATAAATGCAAGCTTCGAGAACTTTTGTACTCGCTTGCCTTTGTGCAAACTAGAATATGTTTCCCTAACACGGTCTCCTAAACTTAGGAACCTGGGAAAATCGTGCAGACACTAGAGACGAATGAACTTTAAAGTTTAAATCCGTTATAAAGGGTGTGTCACATCAAATTGCATCACGGAAAAAACGCTGTGGAAATTTAATTTTTAGGAATTATATCTTCAGCTTTCGCTTATAATCAGATAAGAGTGTATGGATCACGTTGGCCATGCTTCACTGTCAATTTTTCGTAAATTTGGAAAAATGTCGTCGAACGAAAAAGAGCGTCGTGAATTAATCCTGCGCACTCATTTCGAGAATCCGGAGTTGTCACATCGGGACATCGGTAAGATGCTGGGAATCGTCCAATCCACGGTCAGCAGAGTACTAAAACGATACTTCGAGAACCTAACCATCGACCGGAAGGTGAAGAACGACAAAAATGGATGCTCCGTCAGTGAAAAAGATCACAAGCGCGTAGTTAAGCAGTTTAGACGTGATCCGAGAAGTTCGGACCGGGATGTCGCCAATAAGCTGAATTTGTCAAGTTCATTCGTCCAGCGGACCAAGCAGCGGGAGGGCCTGCGTACATACAAGGTTCAGAAGGCTCCTAACCGCGACGAAAGGCAAAACATGGTGGGGAAGACACGAGTCCGGAAGCCGTACACCGAAATGCTGACAAAGCCGCATTGCCTGGTAATGGACGACGAAACCTACGTCAAAGCGGACTTTCGTCAGCTGCCGGGCCTGTTGTTCTTCTCCGCAGAGGACAAATTCAGCGTTCCGGAGGAGATTCGCAAGCAGAAACTATCCAAGTTTGCCGAAAAGTACATGGTGTGGCAAGCGATCTGCTCTTGCGGAAAGCGGAGCCCCCCCTTCGTGATGACCGGCACGGTAAACAGGCAGGCTTACCTTAAGGAGTGCCTACAGAAGCGCTTACTACCACTATTGAAGCAGCACGAGGGCCTTCGTGCCACTATTCAAAGGACGTGTTGGAGTGGTACGAAGCCAACGGGGTTACCTTCGTGCCAAAGGAAATGAACCCGCCCAACGCGCCGGAGCTTCGCCCAATAGAGAAATATTGGGCGATTATGAAGCAGGCCCTCCGGAAGAACCCAAAAGTTGTCAAATCGGAGGCGAACTTCAAGAGAAAATGGATTTCAAAAAAAGTTCAAAAAAAAACTACAACCTGACGTTGTACAGAACCTTATGGACGGGGTAAAGAGGAAGGTGCGAGCATACGGGCTTGGGCTCGAAGTATGAATAAAAAGAAAATGCCAAAAGTTGTTTAATAGTTTTTATTTTACTGTCTAAAATTTTCAAAAGGATCGGTCTACTGGGCGAATTTCTACAGCGTTTTTTCCGTGATGCAATTTGATGTGACACACCCTTTAGGACACGACCGCATATTTTCGACCTAGAACTACGCAATTATATTATGCAATCCACCTGTTTACCACTTCGAATACACTGCGTTTCACAACTATAGAACCACTCATTTTCTCTGAGTTTCCAGAGATATGTAAGAAGTCGGTTGAATTGAAATATATAGTGTAGTGTATAACAACTATCTTCATTTAAAAGACTGGCCATTTCAACTTTATTGTTGTATTCAGGCGCAAAACAATCAAAAAACTGAAATTCCAGTGTTTCATAACTATAGAACCAGACGGAAAAGGTCTCATTCCTTTACAAAATTAACGTCCATTTCACATGAATTATAATAAGGTTCTAATTCGTAGGTCATCTTTGGTTCTCAATCAGTTCAAATAAACCATTCGAGGTGGTTTCGACCAAGTTGCGCCATGTTGTAGTGTATATCTCGGTCCACGCAGAAGATACTGCTCTTCAAATCACTCATACTGCTTGTAAGCTGCTTCTACTATTCGTACGATTACTCCTCATAAGTTCTTGATAGAGATTTGATCTGGTAAACAAGCTGACAAGTCCAGAATCTGAATCCCCTATTCATTAAACCATTCCATGACTTCCCGGATTTTTAGAATTGATGCCAAATTACCCAATTATCACATTGTGTTTGATGTTAAAACAGCAGTAAATGATTCTGAAGTATTCCGTTGTACTTCATTGAACTTCTGACTGTTCATTCGTATTGATGAGTAGCTACCTAAACCAAGCCTTTTTGAGAAAATTCTCCCCAAACCATTAAAATCCCATCTCCAAAGCTGCGGGTCCAAAAACTAATGTAGAAGCTAATACAATGGGTTTCACTATCTCAGGAGAACTTCTCTGATAAAAAGAAATCCAACTTGAATAGATTTTTTTTTCATAATGGAAGAACTCACAGAACATGTCATGTAATTTTGACGTGGGACTACGTCTAACCGGAATATATGGAGGGTAACATGTAAACCTAAACACAGAACATGCAGGAAAAAATGAAAGATTTCGAATGCTTGTAGCTCGAACATTTCGTACTGGATAGGAGAGATGTTTGCATCACTTGATAGGGAATATTTCTACGCATCTATTGCAACTAACAAAATGTTGTTTTTCATTAGATAAACAATTGAATAACTGTAAAATATCAAATGAATAACAATTGAATAACTGCGTTATCTAAACGCCCTAACTGCATCGTTTTGATTGGCCCGATTTACGGTTTCCCTAACACAGCCATCTAAACCAAGCAGCCTTGGGGAAATCGGCATTGCAAATACATGAAAGTAGGGGGACTTTTGTTCTCATCGAAAAATGTTCCCTAACACAGACTTTAAAACCAAGCAACGAAATCGGCATTGCAAACACACGAAAGAGCCTAGAGGCGAGTGAACTGAAAAGTTTAAACCCTCTTAAAGCCAAAAAGAAGAAAAAGAACACACGAAAGTAGGAGGAGCTTTTGTTCCCACCGAAATGTGTTCCCTAATAGAGATTTCTAAACCAAGGTGCCTGGAGAAATCGGTATTTCAAATTCATGCAAGTCGGGGGTATTTTTGTTCCGACTGGAATGTGTTTCCCTAACACAGACTTCAAATCCATGAAGCGTGGGGAAATCGGCATTGCGAATTCATACAAATCGGGGGTATTTTTGTTCCGATTGAAATGTGTTTCCCTAACACAGACTTCAAAACCGAGGTTTCTGGGGAAATCGGCTCTGCAAATAAATGCAAACTGCGAGTACTTTTGTCCTCGCTTGCCTTTGTGCAGAGTGGAATATGTCTGTCCTAACATGATCTTCTAAACTTAGGAACCTGGGAAAATCGTGCAGCCACTAGAAGCGAATGAACTTCCCAGTTTCAAGCAAATTCGAGATTCGAGAAGTATGTACACTTTTGGGATGTAAACTTCAGAGGGAAATGTAAAATAAAATAATCGTTTGATAATTTTTTTTTTTGTCTTTATTGGAAAGATTTTCAGCCTTAGGCTGGTTCATCAAACGTTTGATAATTCTTCCGTACATATATTTTGTTCTAGTCATCATACCACACGTAAAAGGTCCGTCATTAAATCTACTTGTAACGAAGAACAATCAATCACAATAAATGAATTGACTTTACACGGCATTTGTTCATTTTTTTCACTCACAGAGCAAATATATTGAACTCAATTGAATTTGGAAACTGTTTCATTCAATCAAGAATTTAATCAATACAAACGAATGATTGCTAAGCTCAGGTAGTTCCACGTGAACCTTGCGGTTATATCATAGATATAACCCACTAATTTTTTTTCAACTCGTAACCTTACAGACGGCAGTTTGATGGTTTGAGGAAAATATTCTCAAAACGGCCTGGTTCAGATAGCTTTTCATCACCATCAATGTACAGTCAGATGTGTAATGAAGTATTTCAGAATCATTTACTGCTGTTTTTACATCAAACACAATGTGATAATTGGGTAATTTGGCATCGATCCTTAAAATCCGGGGAGTCATGGAATGGTTTAATGAATAGGGGATTCAGATTCTGGACTTGTCTGCTTGTTTACCAGATCAAAACTCTATCAAGAACTTATGAGGAGTAATCGTACGAATAGTAGAAGCAGCTTACAAGCAGTATGAGTGATTTGAAGAGCAGTATCTTCTGCGTGGACCGAGATATACACTACAACATGGCGCAACTTGGTCGAAATCACCCCGAATGGTTTATTTGAACTGATTGAGAACCAAAGATGACCTACGAATTAGAACCTTATTATAATTCATGTGAAATGGACGTTAATTTTGTAAAGGAATGAGACCTTTTCCGTCTGGTTCTATAGTTATGAAACACTGGAATTTCAGTTTTTTGATTGTTTTGCGCCTGAATACAACAATAAAGTTGAAATGGCCAGTCTTTTAAATGAAGATAGTTGTTATACACTACACTATATATTTCAATTCAACCGACTTCTTACATATCTCTGGAAACTCAGAGAAAATGAGTGGTTCTATAGTTGTGAAACGCAGTGTATTATTTTAGATTTCATCGAAATTTTTGTAATAGATTTTGTTCTTCGTTACAAATAAATTTGATGAACGTCCTTTTACGTTTGATATGATACCTAGGACTACCAAAATATGTGAACGGAAGAGTTGTCAAACGAGCATTGTATTTTACATTTCGCTCTGAAATTATTACACATCTCATGTAGTTCTCGAACCGCGAATGTTCATTCACCACTAGTATCTGAAATCACGATTTTACCAGGCCTCTCAGTTTGAAAGTACGTTTTAGGGAAACATATTCCGGTCTGCACAACGCCAAGCGAGTACAAAAGCACTCAACACCAAGAAATACCCCCGACTTGCATGTATTTGCAAAGCGAATTCCCCCAGGCACATTAATTTTGAGGTCCGTGTTAGGGAAACACTGCTCGGTGGGAACAAAAATACCCCCGACTTGCATGTATTTTTGCAAAGTGGGTTTCCACAGGTACATCGATTTTGAAGTCTGTGTTGGGGAAACTGTAAATCGGGCCAATCAAAACTTGGCAGTTAGGGCTTTTAGATAACGCTTGACATTTTACAGTTATTCAATTGGTTATCTCATGGAAAATAACATTTTATTAATTGTGATTAACGCGTAGAAAAATATTTTCTATCAATTGATGCAAACATCTTTCCCATCTGTTAAGAAAAATTCGAGTTATAAGCATTCCAAATACGGGTAGGGTTAGCACGGAAATCGGCCGAACGAATGTATGGGAAACTATGAAGTTCTTCCAGTTTTCATGAATTTGAACTGTTTAGAGATTAGCGAATTGTAATGTATAGCATATCAAACAAATCCTAGAGAATTTCCGATTCGATTGGTATGCAAATCATGAGACTTCGTTCACAGTGAAAATAGTTTTAAACGTTAACTTTATTTCATAAAAACGTGACCTGTATTCTGATTTGGCACCCTTCCTGAAAGGCGTAGTTCTACGTCAGAAAGTTGCCATTTCGCCAAAAATAAATATATTGAAAAAATGCTACGTACGATGAAAGGAAATAAATCCATAGTTACGTAAAAAAATCGTTGGTTGAAATCGGTCAAGGTTTCGGCTGCAAGGTTTCAACAAGCCGGTTGCGGCTATTCAGGGGACAGTCCGATTGACACCAATATATTCTTTGTTTGTTAAGTAATACATACTTAATAATACTGTTATATCAGATTAATCATAGTAATTTATTTTCTCGTTGAAAAAAATCGCGAAAATCTCATACTTTTTATGATGTTCATAGTGTACTAGGGGCATAGTGTGTTCGGGTTCGATTCCCGTTCTGGTCGGGGGAATTATTCGTCAAAGAGTGGAGGCGATCTGGCGTAGTGGTAACATCCATGCCTCTCACGCTGAAGGTCACGAGTTCAATTCTCACTCCCGACATTCTTCCAAAAATGGAAGTAAAAGTGACGAATCAGCCAAATGAGTTGAAAATCACTATAATACAGATAAAAAAAAAAAAAAAAAAAAATATTCGTCAAAGAAATTTCCTCCGACTTGCACTGTGATCACGCGTATTCTAGAGCTTGCCACTCAGAATACATTCAAGGCGTGTTATTTGGCATAGAAATCTCAACTAAGTACTAATAAAAATGACGCAAGTAATACTACGTTGAGACGGCGAAGTTCCTCTAGGAACGTTAGTGCCTTTGAAGAAGAAGAAGAAGAAGTGTACTACCTCCTTAAGCCATATCAATACAACAAAGTAAATCATAAAAAAAAGTTTTCTCATTATAAATTGTATGATTTTTATTTTTATGATTCATGGTTTTGTTGAACTTTGATTTTCTTAAATTTTCCGTCAATTCCATCCTTGACGCTTCTCCTTGAGCCGATAAATAATTATTTGCTTTTGAAATAGAGTTCATCATTGTGGAAGCCAGCCGATTTCAGAACTTTGTTTTGTTGGCATTGTAAAGCGAGAACATTCACTCAACACACGCGGATGAAAGTGGAATTATCAAAAAGTGACCCAAAAACGTCCTTAGCAGGAATCTAAGGGGCCATTCCATATGGTTGAACATTTTTATAAATCAAGGTACATCTTCATGTTTCAACGATAAAAAAACCAAGTTTATTAGTAAGAATGTAGACAGAGAAAATGAACTGTAATTAATTTAACATTTAAATTTGAATTTGAAAAAATAACAGATTCTGTATCTGAAGTTTGGCGAAAAATCTGTAAAATACAGAATGTTCTGTATATGTGGCAACCCTGAGAATCAATCTGTTCAGTGTAACGCTAGAAAACAATAGCCAATGTTACACCCTGTAGTTAGTAGCCATAAACAAAAACAAGAAACCCCAACTGTCTAAGAAGATTGTCAAAACCACATTTAGATGATTCGGCAAAACATTAGGAAAATTATAAATTTGTTCTCGAATATAATAAGGAATACTAGATTGTAAGTTAAATGAATTAAAAATAGAGATGAATTATAAAAATAAATTTATTGCAGCTTTAGCTGATCAATCGGAAAATTCGAGTGTCTGCTTAAAGAATTCCGAAACAAAACTTCGACGAACACAATCAATATCTTAGTAGAAAACATTATTGCTGTATATTTGAAAAACTCAACAAGACGATGAGCGTGCACAAGATGAAAATAAAAAAGTACAAAAAGTACAAGATTAAAAATTCGGCAAGTAAAGAAACGTGAACAAGTTCGTGCAAGATAATGCGCACGAGTGATTCAGGCATGTTTAACATTTCTCTGTATTTTAAACATATACACGAATATACAGGAAGTCATCATCAAATTCATGTTCAAACATGCTACTGATATTTTACTGTATAACAAGCTTGCCCTTAGGTTGCAAGTTCATATGCGTTCTGAAATACGTTGGAGCTTGAATGATAATGTACTCAACTTCTAATTTGATTCAAGAGATTACAAGGTATTTACACAGCTAAATGAAGTAAACTAGAATAAAGTGATTGAAAAAGAATTTCATTAAGAATAAATGCTTGGTCACCTATGGGCATGGCGTAATAATTTTTTTTTATTATTTCAGGAAACTTGACATGGGTCGCGAAGAGGGAAATATATATATATATATATATATATTTTTTTGTACTAAATTTATTTTCAAATGGCTCAGCAACATTAAGTAACAATGAGCCGAGTTAATGAATAGGGAAAAGCCTATTTGAGTAGAACAATTCCAATGTTCTTTCTCAAAAAGGCATAAAAACCCTATTATCTTTTCGTAAAATGTTACAATATGGATAATGACAAAATTCACAATAACATAATATTATAGGCTTCTTGTTTAAGCTTCTTGTTACAGAGATGTCCATCTCCTAGGAACTTGCTATCTCCTTGTGACTGAGGAAGGGATGAAAATCTGCTCACTTTTCTAATTCTGAAGAATAATGTTGCAATAGAGAAAAGGAAACGCTAATAATAAAAATCAAAACAATAAAGGAAAACTAAACATATATATTCATATTTGAAAGTGTATGGATTTGAGAAAATCATAAATTAAAGAAATAGCATCAATATTACGAGTAGCCAGAACGTCGCGAATCGGAAAATTAAGTGGCATTCCCTTATTGCGAAAATTTTCTATTAAAGATAACCTGTCATTTTGAAACTCAGAACAAAACCACACAATATGATCAATATCCTGATATCCTATACCACACACGCATAGGTTACTATCACTGATGTTAATTCGAAACAGATGTGCATTCGAAGAATAATGGTTAGACATGAGTCTGCACACTACCCGTATAAAATCACGAGAAAAATTATACCCTTTAAACCATGGTTTGAGAGAAACCCTAGGAATGATAGAATATAGCCATCGACCTTTATCACTACTATTCCAACTTGACTGTCAAGATACAAGTGCCCGTTCACGAGGAAAATGAAGATATTCATCGAAAGTAATAGGCCTATAGAATAAGTCTCCTTCCATAGCGCCCTTCTTAGCAAGAAAGTCTGCTTTCTCATTTCCTGGTATCGAACAATGAGACGGAATCCATACAAAAGTGATATTAAATGAGCTAGTTATCAGAACACTTAAAAGTTGATGGATTTCAGATAAGAAATACGACGCATATCTAGTTCTCACTGAACGGAGTACCTCTAAAGAGCTGAGACTAACAGAAAAAATGAAAAAGTGATCTGGGGTCAAGGTCTGAATATGGAGTAAGGCCATGTATATTGCAGCCAATTCTGCAACAAACACCGAACAAGGTAAACTAAGCCTACGGAAAGTGAAGAAGTTGATATTGAATATACCAAAGCCTGTGGATCCATTAAGACAAGATCAATCAGTGAAAAAAGATTTGGTTGGGTCAATATGTTTATACCTTGACAGGAATATCGTAGGTATAACTAAATGGCGGAGATCATCTGAAATATTATGCACATAATCCTTCATTGACAGGTCAATAGTAATAGAGGAATTGAACAAAATTGAAGGAATGATCTGGAAACCAGATAAAGTAGATGGACTTTCCAAAGTCATAAATTCATGATATAGAGACATTCGCCTAGATCGAACGCCTGAGTTCAACATTTTTTCTAAGTTTGCTATCTCCTTCGGATTAAGTGTTTCACACCGTATTAAAAAACGGAATGATAACTCGAAAAAACGTACGGAAAGAGGAAGTATGCCAGCTAGAATTTCTAGGCTCATTGTATGTGTTGACTGCATACATCCTAGAGCAATACGCAAACAGCGATATTGAATCCTTTCCAGATGCAAAATATGGGTACAGGCAGCGGACCTGAAGCAAAAACTACCATACTCCATAACAGATAAAATGGTTGTTTTATACAACCTAATCAAATCCTCAGGATGAGCTCCCCACCAAGTTCCTGTTATGGATCGAAGAAAATTTATTCTTTTCTGACATTTTTGTTTCAAGTAGCCTATGTGTTTACCCCATGTTCCTTTGGAGTCAAACACAACACCTAAATACTTGAATGACATCGAGCGACGAATAGGTCTATCCAAAAGTTTAAGCTGTATTTGTGCAGTATTATGTTTTCTTGAGAATACAACCATCTCTGTCTTCTCAGTAGAAAATTCAATACCCAATCTACAGGCCCAATCAACCAAATTGTTAAGAGAATCTTGCAAAGGATTATGAAGATCGGTGCTGTCTTTGCCCATTACCGATACTACACAATCATCTGCAAACTGTCTCAAAGTACAATTTCCCGATAAACAAACATCAATATCATTTACATAGAAGTTGTAAAGAATTGGACTAAGACATGAGCCTTGAGGAAGACCCATGTAGCTAATGCGTAAAACTGACGAAGAACCATGAGAAAAACTCATATGTTTTTGACGCATTAGGTTAAACAGAAAACTATTTAATTTCTGGGAAAACCCATTTAGACGAAGTTTTTGAAAAAGAACTTCAATGGAAACAGAATCGAACGCACCTTTGATATCTAGGAACACTGATGCCATTTGTTGCTTACTACACAAGGCAAAGTCAACCTCTGATGAAAGAAGCGCAAGACAATCATTGGTTCCTTTGCCTCTACGAAACCCGAACTGCGATGGCGAGAGAAGATTATTAGATTCAACCCAGCTGTCTAAACGATGGAGAATCATTTTTTCTAGTAATTTGCGAGTGCAAGATAGCATTGCAATTGGTCTATAAGAATTATAATCAGACGCAGGTTTACCAGGTTTCAGAATAGCTATAACTTTAATTTGTCGCCACTCATGCGGAACAATATTCTGATCAAGGAAAGCATTGAACAGTTTCAACAAACGTCTCTTCGCATTATCAGGTAGATTTTTCAACAAATTAAATTTGATCCTATCTGACCCTGGAGCCGTGTTGTTGCAAGAAAGAAGAGCAAGAGAAAAATCAGTCATACTGAACGGAGGCTCAACATCATCAGATGTCTCTAAGAAGGGAGAAGGTGCGGGGGCAGAGTCTGGACATATCTTCTTGGCAAAGTCAAAAATCCACCTTTCTGAATATTCAACTTCTTCATTTGAATGAGATGAATTTCTCATTTGTCTGGCAACTCTCCAAAGAGTGCTCAAGGAAGTCTTTCGTGAAAGCCCATTTACAAAATGACGCCAATAGCCTCTCTTTTTAGCTTTAATGAAGCTTTTGAATTTACGCTCCAGATAAATGTAGTTATCATAACGTTCACGGGTGTCCAATTTTCGCCAATCCTTGAACGCATTCGATTTATCTTTATAGAGATTTGTACATTCTTGGTCCCACCATAGATTAGGAGGACGTCTACGAAACGAATTACCAGGAAAGCGCTTCGTCTGAGCATCAATAGCACTGTCAAGAATTAAACCAGTTAGAAAATTATATTCTTCCAGCGGGGGTAACTCATGAACTAATGCCACCGATTCTGAAATAATTGAAGAGAATCTCTTCCAATCAATGTTTCTAGATAAATCATGCTGAATATTTGTTGTTTCAGACGATTTTGAATTATTTGAAATGGAAATAGTGATTGGCAAATGATCACTTCCATGTGGATCTTGGATGACATTCCAATTACAATCTATAGAAAAAGAGGAAGAACACAGAGACAAATCTAAGCAACTAGCGCGGCCTGAAGATGGAGCGATTTTTGTTACATCACCTGTATTCAAAATTGCCATGTTGAAGTCCTCGCAAAGATCATAAATCAAATTGGCCCTTCGATCATCAAAAGACTCACCCCATCCAATTCCATGAGAGTTGAAATCTCCCAAAATAAGATTAGGTTGCGGTAAAAGTTCAACTATATTCACAAGATTTCTATAATTAAGCATAGTTCTTGGAGGAATATAAATAAAAGCAATGCATAAATCTTTACCCTTGATACGTACCTGACACGCTAGAATTTCAATTC
This sequence comes from Toxorhynchites rutilus septentrionalis, assembly GCF_029784135.1. Classification (NCBI taxonomy): domain Eukaryota; kingdom Metazoa; phylum Arthropoda; class Insecta; order Diptera; family Culicidae; genus Toxorhynchites; species Toxorhynchites rutilus. The sequence continues at coordinate 30,269,773 of NC_073745.1, forward strand.
CTGAGACTAAAGGCAGGGGAATCCTGTAAAACGGGTAGCATTTTCTAATACCTATGAGAACTCCTCCATAGCAATCATCGCGGTCTAAACGGATAATATTAAAATCATGGATGTTTAACACATTGTCCGAACGAAGCCATGTTTCAGAAAGAGTAAACGCATCACAATTCAAAAAATGGAGCATTTGCTTGAAAGAATCAAGTTTAGGAAGAATACTTCTACAATTCCACTGCAAAATAGAGGATTTACCTGAATCGTCCAATAAATTAGACATCGAAATTAATGAACGAGAGGAGGGGCCACTTTGAAGTCATTTGGTCCTAACGGTGTAATTTTTTAAACATATCCAAAATCAGATAGCCTAACGGAATCCTACGTCAACTATGCGGTCGTGTCTCGGACACAACCCTCCTGTGACTTTTCATTATTATAAATCATTGGCTGTATCGATATCTGTAACTGTAAAATGTAAGCCCCAAAATATGTCGGGGTTTTCATGACTCAATTAAAAAAACCTTAGTGAACTTTAATTTACATTTCAAAAGGAAGTGTTCGGAATTTGAGTCAAAACGGTATATAATTCTGCTTTCGGCTGACTCTCGTAGATTCTTATTGGAACGAAGTAGAAGATTTATTTACCTACCACAGAATGGTGAATGATATACATTTAGGCGCATTCGGTTGTTTTCCATTAATCGACCAAAAGTTTACGACTTCATCTTCATCGCAGCTGTTAGCCATCTTATTATCGTTTCTTGTTTACCCCTCAAAAGAAGATGTAAATATATTGCTCTCACTTCATCATCATTATCACGAGGCGTGGCTTCAGCCTAATCGTTTTTTGTTGCTGTTCTGTTTGTATGAGATTATTTTCTTGGGATAGGGATCAAACATTTTGATTTATTGGGATGCAGCATTGCATATGGATAATTACTTCTGCAATACTCCTCGAAGTAAATATAGCCTTCGATTCTATTCTAGTAAAAAATGATTTAGATTCAGATAACAAATAACATGATCGAATTGTATTGTTGAACGGGGAAACAAAAATTGATGGAAATCTATTTTTAGGCCCATCATCAGTGGAAGTCAAACATCACCTCTGCTGCTATACGATTAAAAGAGAATTAAAATGTTGACAGTCGTTTTCAATTCAATGAAAATTGAATCGTTGATGAGCAAAAGCCTAGAATCCAGATAACGCCTATCAATAAAGAATCGATAAAAAGCTGAATCCACTACATAAATTATATATGTAATTCAATTTTTATCACTTAGAGTTGTTTCACGATTAACACGTTAAGCCCCGCGTCGGTCCCTTGGGACTGACACTGAATTTTCCGTCTTTTTTGCGCTGATCTCACCGGACCGACAGTAGACTTTTCGTTCGAAGAGTGTCGGCTGTGGGAACGGCAACAACAAAGTTACAAAATAATATTTGGAAAAGTCCATTATCAATTCGCTGAGACCGATACGGGCCAGACGAAAAATTCATTGTCGGTCCCCTATTTCGGCCGAGGCTCAACGTGTTAAGACGAGATTCTATTGTCGCAGTTGTCATGTATTCGGCGAATTCGCGTCTCTTGGATGTGATGGGCAATTTTGGCATGATATCAATCCAAAACATGACAACACGTGAGAGCCATATTTGCATATAGACCATATAATAACTGTCCTCCATTTGAATAAATGTTAAAAATGTCTGTAACTCATCGATCTCACATATTGTTTTACTCTTGTGCCAGAGTTTTAGTGATCATTTCAGCACAATATTTGCGGATGCAGTTAACTTTAAAACCCAACTATGCAAGAATGAAATACTTCAACTCCGTATTCCATTAACCACCATAACTTCCCATCGGCGGCAGCATCATTTGCCGCGGCGCTCCTAAATTTGCATAAACAAGCAATAAGAGACGAACATATGTTTGTCGCACTCGGAGTGGTTCCTTTTTCTTGTCGCCCGTCGTCATCTTCATCTTTGACATGGGAAATCGGTTTCGCCCTCCCCGAGGCCAACTGGCACAACCGAATCGTTTCACGTCGAGCATCTCGAGGTCCGGGTCCAGCTCTCGAACCCGAATGGAACACGCACAGAAGGAAGCAAGCAATTCTCCGACATATTCTCACCGCTGGGAATCGATTTCCGGAAATTTCGAACGGGAAATTTTCGCCTTTGGCATAAAGCGGAAACTCCTGGCATAAATTAAAGGCACTCGTAAAGTTATCAACAATTTTCGGTTTCGTTTTTTTCTCACCCAAACAGTCATGCTGCTGCTCGCTTTGGGCGTCTTCAAGTCGAAACGCCACATCGAAGCGCAACGAGAAGAAACTGCAGGAAAGTCCGCACAAATCGTATTTATTTTTATGATCGGCTTTAATGACAGAGCGCCAAGAAAATCTTCTCTCTCTCCGATTGTTTTTGTTGACATTTCACACCTTCGGTCAAATTTTGTCTGTTTCGTTTTGTAGATTGCGGGGGATTCGTCTGTTTCCGGGTTTACACCCTCCTGTGTATTCTCGGATCATTGCAGGTAAACCCCACAATTCGGAAATGGGGAATTCTGACGTACAAACGCGCTTGCATGAGTAGGGGCTTCCATAATCATCGTTCGCAGGGAAATACGCATCATAGACAATAAAGATACCGAGATGCAAATTGGCGCCACCCAGGTAACTGTTCTTAGTTGACTTTGGATCATCGCTTTAATTTCTGCCCAATGTGTGCTTGGGATTATTGGATGTGAACAAACACAATGAATGTTGTCACATGGGTGCTTAGAGGTGTCAAATATCTCCAATATTTTTGGTACTGGCATAGTTCTGGGTTGCTCAATAGAAAATGTGCTCATTTGTGACCCTCCTGCATGAGACATATCACTTTGCTCTTCTTCGTTATCCCTGGATTGCACGTTGAAGGTAATCCAAGATCCCCACGGTAGTGATCACCTGCCAATAATTTTATCGATCGCCAATGAATCAGGTTCTCGTGAGTCAGTCGATATTGCGTATGACCTCACGAAAAATATTGACTGGAGAAAATTTGCAGAAATAATATCTGAAGCACTTGTTTCAATGCATGAACTGCCTCCACTTGAAGAGTATAACTTTATATCGAGTTTGATTTACGAAAGCGCACTTCAAGCTCAAAAGAAACGTGTTCCTGCTACCACTTTCCGACGTCGTCCTCCATCACTTTGGTGGGACAGGGAGTGTTCAAAGGTCTACCTTGAAAAATCATCCGCTTTCAAAAAAATCAGGAAAACTGGATTAGTGGAATGGTTTCGAAAGTACCAAGCTCTAGAAGCCAAACTAAAAGGTCTGATTAAAGCAAAAAAGCGTGGATATTGGCGGAAATTCGTCAATGGTTTGTCAAGGGAGACCGCTATGAGTACTCTTTGGAATACGGCTAGGAGAATGCGTGGCTGGAACCATACCAATGAAAGTGAGGAATACTCTGACCGTTGGATTTTCAAATTTGCAAGGAAGGTTTGTCCCGATTCTGTTCCTGCACAAAGCGTCGTTCGCGATATTCCGCTCCAATGCGATTATGAGAATTTTTCGATGGTAGAATTCTCAATTGCCCTCCTCTCATGTAACAATTCAGCTCCGGGGTCGGACAAGATTAAATTCAACTTGTTGAAGAATCTTCCCGACTTGGCAAAACAGCGTTTGCTGAACTTGTTCAACAAGTTTCTGGAGCTGAATATAGTCCCGCATGACTGGAGACAAGTGAGAGTGATAGCCATACGAAAACCCAACAAGCCGGCTTGCGATCACAACTAGTATAGGCCGATTGCAATGTTATCCTGTATTCGCAAATTGTTAGAGAAAATGATTCTACTTCGTTTGGACAAGTGGGTTGAAGCGAACAATTTGCTGTCAAATACGCAGTTTGGCTTCCGCCGAGGTAGAGGGACAAATGATTGTCTCGCGCTGCTATCTTCTGAAATCCAAATCGCATTTGCTCGCAAAGAACAAATGACTTCCGTTTTTCTCGATATCAAAGGGGCATTTGATTCAGTTTCCATGGAAATTCTCTCAGAGAAGCTTCATAATCGTGGACTTTCACCAATTCTGAATAATTTCCTGTACAATTTACTGTCAGAAAAGCACATGAATTTCTCTCATGGCAACTCAAAATCTTCTCGTTACGTTCTACCGCAAGGCTCCTGCCTAAGCCCCCTCTTGTACAGTTTTTTCGTCAATGATATGGATGACTGCACGCTGAGACAACTTGCAGACGATGGAGTTATTTCCATCACGGGTACTAATCCCGCCGTTCTGCAAAAGTCGTTGCAAGATACGATGAACAATCTGTTCACGTGGGCCCTCAAGCTGGGTATCGAATTCTCTACGGAGAAAACTGAAATGGTCGTTTTTTCTAGGAAGCACGAACCCGCCCAATTCCAGCTTTACCTATCCGGCAAAACGATCCAACACTCGATGTTTTTCAAATACCTGGGTGTATATTTTGATTCTAAGTGTACCTGGGGGAGACACATTGCGTATTTGAAACAGAAATGCCAGCAAAGAATCAATTTTCTCCAAACAATAACCGGAACATGGTGAGGTGCCCATCCAGGAGACCTCATTCAGTTGTACAAAACAACGATATTATCAGTGTTGGAATATGGCAGTTTTTGCTTCCGATCAGCTGCCAGGATTCATATTCTCAAGCTGGAGAGAATACAATATCGTTGCTTGCGTATAGCAATGGGGTGTTTGCATTCGACACATACGATGAGTCTCGAAGTTTTGGCAGGAGTACCCCCGCTTACTCTTCGGTTCACAGAATTATCCTACAGATTTCTCATCCGTTGCAAGATCATGAATCCATTGGTGATTGATAACTTCGAAAATCTACTCCAGCTGACTCCTCAGTCAAGTTTTATGTCTTTATACCATGAGTACCTTACCCATGAAGTGCACCCTTCACCGGGCATCTCCAACCAAGTTTGCTTCCCATACTTTTGCAATTCCTCTGTCAATTTTGATCTGTCCATGCGACAAAAGATCCATGGAATCCCAGATCATCTACGCTCCGATTATATTCCGGAGATATTTTCGGCAGAATATGGGAAAGTTAGATCTGATAAAATGTTCTTTACTGACGGTTCATTCATAAACGGGTCCACTGGCCTCGGCATCTTCAATGAAAATTCCAGTGCCTCTTTCAAACTCAAAGATCCTTGTTCCGTGTATGTTGCTGAACTGAGTGCGATATACTACGCTTTAGGGATCATTGAAACACTGCCCATCGACCATTATTTTATTTTTTCAGACAGTCTCAGCTCAATAGAGGCAATCTGCTCAATGAAAGTTGATAAACGCTCATATTACTTCCTAGCAAGAATAAGACATCTATTGAGTGTTTTGGTCGAAAAATTATTCAAGATTACCTTAGCATGGGTTCCCTCTCATTGCTCGATTCCGGGGAATGAGAAAGCGGACTCGCTAGCTAAGGTGGGCGCTTCAGAAGGCACACTTTTTGAAAGGCAATTGCTTATAACGATTTTTTTCACATTCCTCGTCAGGGCACACTCGTTAGTTGGCAGCGCATGTGGAGTGAAAATGAATTCGGTCGCTGGTTACACACGATTATCCCTAAGGTTTCGACGAAAGCTTGGTTTAAGGGATTGAATGTAGGTCATGATTTCATTCGCGTGATATCTCGGCTTATGTCCAATCACTACAACCTAAACGCGCATCTCTATCGCATTGGGCTCGCAGCAAACAATCTTTGTGATTGTGGCGATGGCTACCACGACATCGAGCATGTTGTCTGGTCGTGTATCCGGTTCCATGCTGCTAGCTCTCAGCTCTCTAGAGCACTGATAGCACAAGGCAGACAATCGGATATCCCCGTCCGGGATATCCTAGGTAGCCGTGATCCTGATCTTCTGCTTCATCTATACCTGTTCCTCAGAAACGTCGATGTCAACGTTTAATGATGTTTCCTTCGTTGTGTCCCCGTTTCATATCCCTCCTATCCGATCGATAAACTTTTACTTAGTCGCGGCAATACACACACACACTTTTTACAGTTGCACGGGCCGAAGGTTGTGCAGTCCACTGATCATTCAACAAGAGCCAAAGGTTGTACCGCTCATGACAACTCTACACGAGCTGATGATTGCGCCGGCTAGTGACCATTCTATCCTGGATTCCTCGAGTCGAGAAAGACGCACCACGCTAGATATGGGGTACAAACTAGGGGGGCGTTGCTGATTAATGGTCAGCTGCATCCCAATAGGAAGTATCCCGTGTCGGGCACACGTACAGAGCATTGGAGACAGCCACATCACAATTACGAAAACACTTGTTGTTGCGACAACCGTCACCACGTCGTCACCGAGTAATGGTGTGATCGGGTGATCCCTCGACGTAACCAAATCGGAAGTCTGAGTGTCGAATAAATTCTATTATTCATTCTGAATTGTGTTAGGAACCACGTTAGAAGCATACGATTAACGCACACGATTTAATATAATTAATCTTTGCATATTTTTCTATAAAGGTAATGCGTTAAATAATTTGTATTAATAGTTCTATAAAAAATTAATGTAGCATTTCATCAATAGCACGTATAAACAATAATTATTGAATTAGATAAGTGGATAATTCATCCATTATTTTCCCACTGGAATGTAAGTAATTACATATCTAAATAACCTTTGTAAAACCTAATTGGAATAAAAATTGCAGCTTTGAAGCTGTAAAGTAACAGCTATTAAAATTTCGGTGTTTGGTTACCGCAACATTAACTTCAAAGATTCCATCGATTTCGCTACGAGAACAGTTTTCTCGGAATACGATGGAAGTAGCAAAGGATTCTACAACGGACGTCCACCAGAATCCACCCGAAGGCACAGAGAATTGCGCTTTGTGCGATCGTCCCAATTCGTACGACAACCTAGTGCAGTGTGACCGGTGTGATCGGTTCGTGCACTACAGCTGCGCAGGAGTCAACGATTCTATAGCTAACCTCGATCGGAGTTTTGTGTGTAGGGCAGTACACAGAGAGGGATGAACGGACGTCCAACAGATCCAGAAGATCCAGCCAGGGATCTCGTAGTAGCCGAAGTTCGGCCCAGTTGGCATTGAATTTGAGGAAACTGGAAGAAGAAAATCAACTACGGCTGAAAAGAATCGATGAAGAGGAGCGAATCAGAAAGATGAGATTGGAAGCAGAGGAAACGTTAATTCGTCAAAAGTTCGATCTACTTCAAGCGGATCTTGATAGAGATGATGACAGGGCTAGCAACAGAAGTGAGGTTAGTAGACGGGTAGTCCGGGAAAACACTGAGTCGTGGGTTAGAAAAGGTCAGACTGAAGGAGCAATCAGTAATGCTGCCGCGTCGTCCAGTAATCACCCACAATGGTGTCCACCGAACAATGATGAAGCAACTATTCAGCCGTCAAACCCTTCTGCCCTAGGACAGTTAGTAGAACTAAACGTTCCAGTACAAGGACCTTCGGTGTCCAACAAAACAAGTACTCCTAAAGACGTTTCGACAGGAACCAGCATTATACACAACGTCAACGTCGGTGTCGGTTCCCAACACCATTTCGATCGTTTCGACCGGCCAGCCAGCACCAATATCCAGGGTAATTGTTGCCGTTTCAATGAGCAATGTGACCACTTCGGTACAAGTACAGCCTCCGAAGCCGATTTCAAATAGTACAGTGACCTTTTCTTCGACACAAGGGCAGTATGCAGTTGCGAATCTCGAACTTGTTACGGCAGCTATGCCATTTTATCAACAGCCGTCAGTCCCGTTCAGCAGTGGCGAAACATCAACGTCCGTACACTTTCCGAGTATGAAACACGCTAATCGTGAAACATGTATTAGGCCCGTGACAACAGTGCCCACAATAAATACGACATATCACGTTCCTCCGTCTAGTGTTTCATTGGTTCCACAGCCAATGCCAATTCAACAGCCGTCTGGTTATCATTATTCGTCAGTTCATGACATGATGCTGTTAGAACCACGACCAGAGTATAGCCAGACGAAACAGATTAACCCTACAACAGTAACGTCAAATCCGAACCAACCATCTAGGTTCACATCGTACCGCCCACCTCACGCATTTCGTTCGCTGATACCAGAGCCATCGTTACAAATACCGCGCAGTTTTCCAGCAGTCAGCTCATCCACTGAAACAATTCCGTCGACAATTTTCGATACAATTCCTCACACGTCACTTACTCAATCACATATGTCAGGTCGTCCTCCATTAGAATTCGGACAAACTTACGGAGGAATAAACACAAACGTACCACGTGTGTCAGTTCCATATGGGTCGGGGCAAAGCAACCCTATTGGCAATGTAGGGCCAAATGCAGTACAAGTAGCGGCTCGTCAAGTTATACCAAGAGAATTACCAGTTTTCTCAGGAGATCCCCAGGACTGGCCCATTTTTCACAGTGCCTTTCGAAATTCCACTCAAGTATGCGGATACAGTGATGCCGAAAACTTGGCTCGTCTGCAGCGGTGTTTACGAGGGCACGCCTTGGAGGCTGTGCGGAGCCGACTTTTAATTCCGGAATCATTTCCCCATGTAATGACCACTTTACAGCGATTGTATGGACGACCGGAAGTGATAATTAATGCTTTGCTGAAGCAATTACGCAATGTGCCAGCGCCAAGGGCGGATGATTTGAAAACGTTGATCAGATATGGTATGGCTGTACAAAATTTGGTCGAGCATATGATTGTTGCGGAACAACAACATCATTTGTCGAATCCCATGCTGCTCTACGAGTTGGTGGAAAGATTGCCGCCTAATTTTAAGCTTGAATGGGCGAACTACAAGCGAACAAGGTTAGAAGTGAACCTGGTCATTTTCGCTGAGTTTATGACAGACTTGGTAGCGATGGCAAGCGATGTGACGATGTATGTTGATCCAATGAATGCAACATCTACCAAGCTGGATAAGAATAAACGTGATAAGCATCCGAGGGAAAAATTATTCGTTCACCATACGGAAACAAGTGCGAACCAGACTGGCAAAGTAAAAGAAACTTCGTCGACAGAATTTATACCAGTGAAAACCTGCACTTATATTGGACTGTTATTTCCAGCGGAATTGAAAGGACAAGTTTAAACTAATCACAACAAACAAACACAGATCCACTGTTTCTTCAGCCTCTACGGCCACGTTCGCCTTTTCACCAGGCCTTTCTTTCCTGTCCGCTATCAATTTTCTGCAGTCCCGCCGAAAATGGCCTTCTTTCCCACAGTAATGACAAACTTTTTCTTTCTTGCCATTTTTCTTGTCACTTTTAAATCGATTGTCACTAGCACCACTGGACACCAATGCTTTCTCCGATTTCACACTATCTTGTGCTCGACGTCGACCTTCATCCAAAAGTTTCCCTTTAACGAAGTCAACCGTGAGGTCCTCATCAGGCCTACTCTCCAGTGCCACTATCAAACCGTCATACGATTTAGGCAAGCTGGATAGCATCAAGGCCACAAACGATGGATCCTTCATCTCTTCATCAAGTGCAATCAAACGAAGCCGCAATGACGTAAGCTGTTTCAGGTGTTCTCCAATGTTACAATGAGAACTATCCATTAGTGCGCGTCGTTTGTTAAACTCAGGTTAGTTTTTGAATTATAGAGACTTTAAACTTTTTCAGTTCATTCGTCTCTAGCCTTGAAAAAGGCCCTTGGAAAACTTTACTCTTCCAGCACTACACCTCCACCGTCGTTCAGCTCGTTCAGCAACAATGTTGTCCAGTCGGTGTCCTCACGAAGGATGTTGAGTTTGTTGAACTACCTTGAATTTGAAATCTCTGTTAGGGAATACATGTCGGTGGAAGTTCCCCCTGCTTTCATGTATTTGCAATGCCGATTTCCCCCAGGCAGCTTGGTTTTAATGTCTCTGTTAGGAAACACACTTCGGTGGGAACAAAAGTTCCCTTTACTATGATGTATTTGCAATGCCGATTTCTCCGTATCTTCAATTTCGACCAATCAGTACGAGGTATTTCCGTTCGGAGATTTTCCGATTGTTTGATAGTTAATTTCATATGATATATTAGGCAGTCAAAAAAGTCCTGCGGTATTTCCGCGAGGTGTCGTTGTAAGCGCATAGTTCTAGTTGTATTCATTGTATCGAGTCATATTATAGCTTGTTGGAAAGGTATTTTTGCGCGCTATAATAAAGTCCTTGACAGTGTTTTGTTTGGTTAAGTCGTTCGTGAGTTATAGTGTCGCAAATATGGAGCAAAATAAAGAGAAAATCCGACATATTTTACAGTACTACTATGACAAAGGCAAAAATGCATCTCAAGCTGCCAATAAAATTTGTGCAGTTTATGGACCCGATACAGTTTCCATTTCCACCGCACAACGATGGTTTCAACGTTTTCGTTCTGGTGTAGAGGTCGTCAAAGATGCGCCACGCTCCGGAAGGCCTGTCGTCGAAAATTGCGACAAAATCGCTGAATTAGCCGAGAAAGACCGGCATAGTAGCTGGGGATAAGTCATCAAACCGTTATTAACCATTTGAAGAAGCTTGGATTCACAAAGAAGCTCGATGTATGGGTGCCACACACGTTGACGCAAAAAAACATCTTTGACCGTATCGACGCATGTGAATCGCAACAAAATCGACCCGTTTCTGAAGCGGATGGTGACTGGCGATGAAAAGTGGGTCACTTACGACAACGTGAAGCGCAAACGGTCGTGGTCGAAGCCCGCTGAAGCGGCTCAGATGGTGACCAAGCCCTCATTAACGGCCAGGAAGGTTCTGCTGTGTGTTTGATGGGATTGTCAAGGAATAATCTATTATGAGCTGTTTCCCTACGGCCAAACGCTCAATTCGGACCTGTACTGCCAACAACTGGACCGCTTGAAGGTAGCACTCATGAAGAAGAGGCCATCTTTGATAAACAGAGGCCGCATTGTCTTCCATCAGGACAACGCCAGGCCACACACTTCTTTGGTGACGCGCCAGAAGCTCCGGGAGCTCGGATGGGAGGTTCTTTTGCATCCGCCGTATAATCCGGACCTTGCACCAAGTGACTACCACCTGTTTTTGTCCATGGCGAACGAGCTAGGTAGTCAGAAGTTAGCCTCAAAGAAGGCCTGTGAAAATTGGCTATCCGAGTTTTTTGCCAATAAGGAAGCGAGCTTCTATAACAGGGGTATTATGAAGTTGGCATCTCGTTGGGAACAAGTCATCGAACAAAACCGCGCATATTTGACTTAAAACAGATGATTGTAACTAAGTTTATGAACAAATGAAAATTTAAAAAAAATACCGCAGGACTTTTTTGACAGCCTAATATTATTTTATCCATTGTGATGAATTGTTATTTAGTGCTCAGATCGATTGATGCAAATATCTCGTAAATCCATCAGGAAATAACTGATCACAATAACTGATTGTAAGTACATGAGCCGCCGCATGTGTCGTCAATTTCGACCAATCAGAAATAGGTATTTCCGTTAGTATAGGGGTTGAGATTTTTCAACTGCTCGAAAGTTAGTTTCATGACATATATTATTTTATTCAATGTAAAACATTGTTATGGAGTGTCGAAATTGATTAACGTGAAGATCGCATCAATCCATCATTTAATGACTGAGCAATAAGCGTTCGAAATTGGACAATTTTTACGATGTGCTCGATTTTCGATTTTCAATTTGTACCCCATTATGTTCCCGAAAGACGTAATCCTACGTCAAAAAGGACGCACTGCTAAAAGGAGAAGTTGAAGTTGAATTTTATGAAATAAAACCGTTTTATTCGATATTCAAATGATTTCCATTTTTGATACTGTATCGGCTCAGCGTATGAAATTTCATACGTCAGATATCTCAACTTCCAAAAAACTCCAAAACCAAAATATTGCAACACCTGCTAGGAGAAAAACTCGCACTAGTGTAGTGAATCGGTTAAAAATTCTGCCTAGACGTAGGGCGAACATCCTCGGCTCCGCGCAGCTTATAAAAGCTTTTAATGATGAATACCATGAAGGCATGGTTTATCAAATTCAGGTTAGAATAGATCTACTCGATGAACTATGGAAAAGATTTTATGAAATACAGAATGAAATCGAAATATATGAGGAATCCGAAGATTCTGAGAACCTTTCAGAACAACATGTGTCATTCCAGAACATTTATGTTGATCTCGAATCCTCTCTAATCACAAAATTGCCTCGTGATAATTTCGTTTCAACTTCTCGAGCACCGACAGGTCAGGTACAGCAACAAATCACACAAGCAATTCGTTTTCCGGAGATTAGAATTCCAGAATTCGAAACCGGGAAAGTGGATTAAGTTCCGAGATCTTTTCAAGCTTTTAATGATGAATACCATTCCCCCGTTTACTAATCCCAGTGCTTCCCCCCTATCAGTAATCCGGAAGAAAGTCTGTAGCATATCAGTAAAATAATAAAAGAATGCAAACGGTTTTCACCTTATAAAGTCTGCTTCATTTAATATTGGAACAAATTCTTTTGCTCATTGTGGCGCTCCTAGTGGACGGATTTGGAAACTTTTTTCACCCACGTGTCGGGAAATTCATTACCTTTCACCATGTATTTATGTCATAACACCAAACGATAGCATTTTGTAAACAACCGCCATGGAAGCCGAACGGAGAGATAAAATTGTGCACAGTTTTCTTGAAAATCCATTGTTGTCGGCATCTAAGCTAGCTAAACAGCTTAAAATGCCCAGAAATACCGTATGGCGTGTTATCAAGCAGTACAAGGAAACATTGACGACGGCTCGGAAGCCGCATTCGAAGCGTCGGAGTGGAACTGTCGACCGGAAACTGCGTGGGAAAGTCATCAAGGCCGTCAAGAGGAATCCCAATCTTTCAGACCGCGATTTGGCCAATAAGTTCCAGGCCGCTCACAGTACGGTGCGACGAATTCGTCTCCGGGAAGGAATAAGGTCATTCCGAGCCAGCAAACAGCCAAATCGGACGCTGAAGCAGAACAATGTGGCCACAATCCGTGCTCGAAAGCTGTACGACCAAGTGCTGACCAAGTTCGACGGATGTATTCTGATGAACGATGAGACCTACGTGAAGGCGGACTTTGGGCAAATCCCAGGTCAAAAATTTCATTTGGCGACGGCTCGGGGGGATGTACCTGCAAAATTTAAGTTCGTGTTTGCGGATAAATTCGCCCGCAAGTACATGATTTGGCAGGAGATATGCAGTTGTGGACAGAAAACCAAAGTCTTTCTCACTGACAAGACAATGACATCAGAAGTCTACAAAAAAGAGTGCCTACAGAAACGGATTCTGCCGTTTATTCGTGCCCACGACCGTCCAGTAATGTTTTGGCCGGACCTCGCAAGCTGCCATTACAGCAAAACGGTTATGGAATGGTACGCAACGAACGGGGTCAGCGTAATACCGAAGGACCTCAACCCCCCAAACTGCCCCCAGTTCCGGCCGATAGAGAAATACTGGGCAATCACGAAGCGGAGGCTTAAGGCAAAGGGAAAACTTGTTAGGAACATGACTCAAATGAAGAACTGGTGGAATCAAATCGCCAAAACGGTGGACGAAAAGGGTGTGCGCCGCCTAATGTGCCGTATTACGGGAAAAGTACGAGAATTTCTTCGAAACAGCAATGAATAATTTTTTTATTTTTTTTTTATGAAAGAGTAAAGAAAATGCTACATTTGTATGAAAAACAAATTATGAATTCGTTAATAAATGACTGAACTACACGCAATTGTTTGTGTTCCAATATTAAATGAAGCAGACTTTATTCGCAACAATTTTTATTTTATACTATTATCTGATTACAAAAAAGGTATATTAAGTCTGTCAAGTTAGTATGGCACCAGCGCCTGAACGCTTTTCGCTAAAATAGAAATTCTTGAAAACGTTGTAGGCTAGCACACTTTATGCCATCTTCGATATCCACACTGTTATTTGATGTTGTTTGATATAAGGAAAATGTGTTTCAAATTTAACTGGCAGTAAAAAGTCTTAACAAATGCTGTACAATTTCCTTTTTCTTCTGTAATGTTTCGTTGTCTGTTCCATCATCATTCACTGACGAAAGTCTTTTAAACATTGCAAAGTTATTCAATTGAACATTACATTTCAGATTTGGCAATGTTTGCCGAGGATCGCAAATTTTAGCGTACCCAATAAAGCTTTAGTGGAAATTTTTGCTAATAATTGTCATCTTCAAATCGAAGTAAATGGACAATATTCCCATGCACAATTCCCCCCTTTTAATGACCAAATTTCCCTCTAGGGGGGAATTCCCCACCGGTTGAAGTTCACGGGTGTAAAGAATATCCCACCAGAATCTCATTTGTTGACGAAAGCCACAATCGATTGATGATACTATTTGGCGGAGAGGGAGTATTATTTGTGCTGGGAATTTTTGAGGAGAAATCGATTCTTCCTTTCAGCGTTTTCCAACTAAACAAAGTGGTATTATAATCCTTTTATTCAAAAAATAAAATGTCTAAGGTTTATGTGCGTATTAATTTTTTGACCCGAAAACTTTTTTTTTAATAGCTTAAAAATTGTCTAAAAACAGGCTAATGAAATAAAAAAAAAATCTGTATATAAGCTGGTGCTCGCTCGTAAATCCATGTCAAGAAGGTCGTTTGATGTTTGCTGGAACGGACATGGTTTGCTGAGAAACGTCGAACAATAATGAAATGTCTATGTCAAGGCAGGTGGAGAAAAAGTTTGGATTGAGTTGTCCCCAAGGGCCCTTCTCATATGAGAATGGTCCTGCTAGCTCGCCAAACACACTATACTCTTCTCTCACAATCCCCTTTCTTTTTAGTTGCTTTTTAGACTGAACAGTGTCGCATGTTTTGGTAAAAGCAGCAGTTCGGCAATATAATGTCTAAGAACTCTATGATTGTTACTTATTGGTTGCCAAGCCAACGGCAGTCCTACGTCAACCTTGCGGTTATATCTTTTTATTATTATTTTTTTTTGGCAGACTTATCTCACTTCTTAACTAGGCGAACCTAGCCAGAATTTTCACCTGCCCCCGGGCTTCTGAATGCCAAAGGGGGACTAGGCTCTGCGGAATGCACGTATCTGCATGCTCGTGCTGTTTCAGTCCTGACCGAGAAATTGTCGGACAATCGCGCAGGTGCTAAGGATGACCGACTTTTGGATGCCGGCCAATTCCTTCTCCATATTCAACACCTTTAGCGCTTCCAGAAGTGTCTTCGGGACAATTCCAGTTCCAGAGAGAACGACTGGAACAATTCTTGGGACCTCCCTTAGCCCCCACAGTTCCTTGAGCTCCACGGCCAATGGTCGGTACTTGCAGATTTTGCGACCGTGGGTCTCCTCCAGATTCTGGTTCAGTGGAATAGCGACATCGATGATGGTGACTTTGCGGTCGCTCTTGTCGTAAACCATTATATCTGGCCGGTTGTGGTGGATCGAGAGGTCGGTCAGAACAGTGCGATCCCAGTACAGCTTGAAACGGTCATTTTCCAGGACAGGTGCAGGCAGGTACCGGTAGTTTGGTACGTTGTCTTCCAGTAGAGCACATTGGAGCGCCAGTTGTCGATGAACAATACGGGCCACGTTGTTGTGGCGCTCGGTGTAGGCTGCGTTGGCCAAAACGGGACAGCCTCCCATAATGTGCTCTATGTTTTCACCTGGTTGATGGCACATCCGGCAAATGTCATCAACGTCTTGATGCCAGACGTACCGCCTGCAGTTTCTCGTCGGCATTATCCTGTCCTGGATGGCTATCATGTCGGCTTCTACTACTGAAGAGAGTTCACCACGCGTTAGCCACAGATTAGATGCGGCCTTGTCGACGTGTGGCCGGTCCAGTTGATGGGGGTGGGCACCATGCACTGCCTTCTGCTTCCAAGCTGCAATCTTCTCCTCCACTGTCTGCAGATTGCAGTTGAGTTGGTACTCCGCTTGCGCCAAGTGCAGAGCGCTGTATCCTCTGTCGGCGGCGCAGACAGCCCGGTATAGCGCGTTTTGGTTGGCGCGTTCTGCGAAGTACTCGCGCAGTTGTCGTACCTGGGCAACACACAGTGCAGATATGTCGACTATTCCAAGTCCCCCTTCTTTGCGTGGCAGTGAAACTCTCTCCAGTGCCGATTGAGGATGGTGCATTCCGGCCTCTTTAAATGCTTTCCTCATCCTCCTCTCAAGGTCCTCTAGGTCAGTTTTGCTCCATTTGACTACACCAAAACTGAAGGTCAGCAGGGGAACCGCGAATGTGTTGATCGCGCGTACCTTGTTCCCCGCGTTGAGGAAAGTCCTCAGGACACAGTTCACTCGACTCAAGAACTTGTCTCGCAGCTCCGTCTTGATGTCGGAGTGGCGAATCCCGGTGAGCTGTCGGAATCCAAGATATTTATAGGATTCGCCACGAACCATGTCTCTTATGAACTCGCCGTCATAGACCTCGTAACCTCCGGATTCGGTAAGCTGCCCTTTCAGCAGATGGACACAGCGGCACTTGTCGAGGCCGAACTCCATGCAGATGTCCCTGCTTATGTCTTCGACAACCCGGATAGCTACACCTAGACGCTGACGTGAATCAGCGTAGACCTTGAGATCATCCATGTAGAAGGTATGGGTCACTTCTTCGTGGGCGCCGTCGCCATACCTTATTTTATAGCCATGACCGTTTCTATTGAGCGTCCTACTGAGGGGGTTCAGTGCCAGACAAAACCAAAGCGGGCTGAAAGAGTCGCCTTGGAATATCCCCCTCTTTATCTGCAGCGTTCTAGACTGCAACACATTTTCCCCATCACTGAGGTGCAGAGACGTACTCCACTGCCTCATCGCATGCTGCAGGAACCTAACGACGACGGGATCAATTTTGTAGAGCTCCAATACCCGGACGAGAAACGAGTGAGGTATGGAGTCATAAGCCTTCCTGTAATCGATGTAGGCCATACTTAGGTTCCGCTGGTTATATACCGCCTGGCCGACTATGGCTGCGTCGATGATGGCCTGGTCTTTGCAGCCATGCGTATTTTTCCTGCATCCTTTCTGCTCTTCTGCGATGATGTGATGCTGTTCGCAGTGAGCAGAAACTTTGGCGGTAATTATGCTGCTCAGTATTTTGTACAGACTCGATAGGCACGTTATCGGTCTGTACTTTGATGGGTTCAATGTGTTGCTGTCTTTCGGGAGGAGGAAGGTGACGCCACGGGTGGCGAATTCAGGAAGGTTGTGTGGGTCACGTAGCACCTTGTTGAAGCACTCAGCTATCTTTGGATGTGCGACGGTCAGCTTCTTGTGCCAAAAGTTCTGGACACCATCGGGGCCCGGTGCTGCCCAGTTCCTCAGGTACCGCGAGGCTTCGCGGACATCGTTCTCTCCGACGATGATAGCTGGCATCTCTCCAATTTCACCACAACTCTCCTCCTCCCGTCTTAACCACATTTGCCCGTCGCGATGTTCTACTGGGGTCTCCCAAATACCAGCCCAGAAGTTCGTCACATCGCTAATATCTGGCAAACCTTCGCGGTAGTCGGGCTTCTCGTCGCTAATGTGGTCGTAGAACGCTTTCTCGTTATCTCTGAACATCCGATTTTGTTCCTGGCGCTTTGCAGAGTCAGAGTAACGTTTCAGCCGTTTAGTTAGGACGCTCAATTGCTGTACCAGTGTGTCGAGTTTTTCCGTCAGCTGGTGAGCTCCCAGCTGGCGAAGTTCAGTATAAAAACCGGTTTTATTTTTATTTTATTTTTTTTTTAATTCGTTTATTTTTACAGGCTCAGTTACTTAAGTTTAAAGGAGCCGAATTCTTAAATATAATTTTAAAACTATATATATAAACAATTTTCTTACATCTATGGTTAGTAAGGTGGAAAACCGATTACTCGCGGTGTACTCGAGTTTAGGAGGGTGACATATTTTTAGGAGAAGGATGGGATATAAGTATCTATCTTCGTATATCTATAGTGTATTTACATTTCAACTTATTCTACTATTTATAGCAAGGGGACGAATTACCCGCAAAGGAAGGTTTATTTTTATTGTCGTCAATCTAAATTGTAGACCGATACATTCTTAATACTACTTAAAACTACTTACTTAAAACTAAAAATCTAAAGAGAGCTGGCTGGATAATTTATTCGTTTAATTTAAAAGACGATTTTAACAAGTTACAGAATCAATTGTTTTTTTTATTTATTTATTTCGTCAAACCTGCGTAGACTAAATATGCTGCCCAAATATTACAGTGAAATTTAACGATATCTTATGCTATTCAGATAGTCTTTGAGCATTGACCTTGACATGGTTACATCAATTGTTTCACTGTGTTCGTTACAGAGGCTCATCATACGATTAATAGGACTATATTTGGCATAATTCGTTCTTCGATAATCTATGTAAAAAATGTTAGGATTTCTCAGGTTCCTAATCGGTGCGTAAAAATTTAGGTTTTCTAATATTTCTTCTGAGTCCACTCGTTGTGATATGATATCAATAATAAATAGAATCATGGCAGAGTTCCGACGTTCTTTTAGGCTTTTAATATTGATTAGCATACAGCGTGCTTCATATGGAGGTAGATGATATGAAGACCAGCCTAGTTTACGAAGTGCAAATAACAAAAATTGTTTTTGTACAGATTCAATTCTGTCTTCGTGTGAAGTTATGTAGGGGGACCACACAATACTACAGTATTCGAGAATTGATCTGACGTATATAATATACAATGTTTTTATTACGGATCGTGGAAATGGTAACTAAAGCGTTTAATGAAGCTCAACATATTATTTGCTCTATGGATGATTGTATTATAATGATCCACGAAGGTTAGTTTCGAATCTAAGATCACACCTAAATCTCTTACTCGTTGACATCTACTGATGGGTTGATTACCCAGTATAACACCATTGTTCAATGGTGTTCTTCTTCTTGTAAAAGTAATCAAAGTGCATTTCCTAACATTGAGCTGTAATATACTCTTAGTGCACCAATTATAAACTATGTCAACTTCATTTTTGAATGTTTGAGAGTCTTCTTCATTCTTTATTTCCATATACAGTTTCATATCATCTGCGTAGATAAGTGCCTTAACACTGTTAAGAAAAACGCAAACGTCATTAACAAATAAAATGAACAAAAGTGGCCCCAAATGAGAGCCTTGAGGAACTCCGGATGTAGCAAATATTGGTTTTGAAATTTCCCCATTATATCTTACCATTTGGGTGCGGTCAGTCAAATATGATTCTAGCCATTTCAATAGCTTGACTTCTATCCCTATTTTTTGAAGTTTAAGAAGGAGTAAGGGTATATCAACACGATCGAAAGCCTTACCAAAGTCAGTGTATAGAGCTTCAACTTGATTACCATTATCCATTGCATTCAAAGTGAATGTGACAAATTCCAGCAAATTTGTTGTTGTTGATCGTCCTTTGAAAAAACCGTGTTGCTTATTCGTAATTCGTGTCTTTAGTTGTTGAAAAAGTTTTTGGTTTATTATGGCTTCAAAGAGTTTTGGAATGCAAGAAATAATTGCTACTCCACGATAATTTCTTACATCGGATCTGTTACCTGATTTGAATATTGGTTCAAGAAAAGAGTTTTTCCATATTTTTGGGAACCTTTCTGATTCCAATGACGTATTGAAAAGCCATAAAAGTGGATGAGTTAATTCAGATGCCAAAATTTTTATAAAAACCGGTGGAATTCCGTCAGGACCTGGCCCTTTCGAGGCATCGAGCTTATTTAATGCGTCAAAAATTTCAATGTAAGTTAGTTTTCTGACTCCAACATCACATGGAAATTCTGGAAGAAATGCAAAGAAGTCACGATCTCGGTCCTCCTCAGCTGTTACAATATAAACTTCTTGAAAAAATGTGGCAAATTTTTTCTGGGTCATTCCCCACGGTATCGTCAAGGTGCATGCGTGATGGAAAACCATTGCTTTTTAATTTTGTTTTTATGTAATTGAAGAAACTTTTCGGGTTAGATTTTATGTCCGACTCTGTTTTTAAGCTGTAATCTTCAAAAGCGCTTTTAACAGTTGAGTTGAGCTGTTCGCAAATGTTCAGATATTTTTGGAGATTAGCGTCAGATTTGTATTTCTTATAAAATTTATGTGCCTTCTGTTTTTTTATTTTTTAGATCCTTTATGCTTTGATTAAACCAAATCGGATATTTTGTGTTCATATTTCTCCTTTTTCGTCTTGTTGGTATCTCCTGCTCTATAATTTCATTGATCATCGAGTAAACAGTCGTCACTGCTACTTCAATGTTTTCCACACTTCTAAATAAATCCTGCCAGTTGATATAGTTAAGCTTACACCTAATTGATTGGTAATTTGCTTTAGTGTAATCAAAGACCTCCTCAAATTCATAATCAAATGGTTTTTGAGTGTTATCTATAAATATAGAATATTCGATAGCTGTGTGGAAAGCTTCATTTTTCCAAAGTGGAGTTAATGATTCGGTCACACAAAAATCTTCGGTCATATTTGTCAATAAGAAATCCAAGAAGCATTTCTGTCGATTCTGAACATTGTTTATTTGATTCAACCCAAGACCGGCTATTTTATCAAAAATAAATTGCAGACTCTTATTATCACAAACAACTGGAAGCAATATAAATTCATTTTCAGAATCAGTGATAAAGTCCGCATTTCGTTGATTGAAATCTCCGTATATATGGATTTTTGATTCTGGTGCAAAGGAAGATAAAATATTTTCAGCAACTTCAAAGAATTGCTCATAACAACTAAGTTGAGCACGATCAGGGGGGAAGTAAACAGATGCAAATATATGTATCTCTCCCGCAATAAGTGCTTTGACCCACACTTGCTCAAACTCGTCGAATTCTGTTGTTGGAATATGTTCTGAATTTATTAATGAATTAATACCAATAAGGACGCCGCCTCCCGATTTTTTATGGGATTTGTGAAGATTACGGTCATCTCTGAAGACATTAAAACGATTTCCGAATACTTCCTCGCTTCTAACACTATCATCCCAACTTGTCTCTGTGGCCATAATTATCGAGAAAGAAGAATTCAGAACATTAATTTGGATTTCTTTCATTTTAAGTGGACTTTTCATACGGTTGAAATTTTGACAGTATATCAAAATTTCAACTACATTTAGTTGTTGAGGCGAGGAAGATGGTTCATTATCTACTACTTGGTATGACGAGGCATACAAATTGTTAAAACTTACTACTTCTCCTTGGTGTGAAGCTGACAATTGATTATCTTCTGGGACGTCTGATTTCGTTGATGGAAACATCTCCTCCTGAGAAGATGTCATGTCTTGCCTTACGCCAGGAAGTGGCGAGTTGTCATCCTCCAATGGGTTCGTCAATCCGGGGAAAACACGAATGCCTGCATGAATATATGTTGCACGGTGCAGCTGTAGAGTCTCCCGAAGTCATGCAGCAGGACGAATGCGCTTGAACGCAATGTGGTACGTTGGGTGCCATGTAGGGGTTGAGAATTTCCCCTCTTTCAAATTGTATTGTATAGTGTTATATCACAGATATAACCCACTTCTAGTTTTTAGGCGTTATTGGTATTTATTTTGAGAAAAACTTCAGACAATATTTTTTCTTCGACTTAATTCACTTTTAACCCTTTGTGCGATCGTACTAAATTTTTATATAGGTATCTGGTCGTTATGAATTTCCTTTGAAAGAACATACATCATTGCATGTATCATGTAGGATTATGAAAGCTAAATGGGATCTGTTCATTTCGTTGAACTTTAGATATGCATTTACTGTGTTTATTGCAAGATATTTTATAATTTACCTTCGTGTACATCATAGGGATTCTCCGTTCCACAAATTGTCGTACTCCTTCCATATTCATATAGCAATATATAATAAAATTTGGTTTGCTAGGATAGACTGAATAACGGGTGTTGAATAAAAAATGAGAATTTTTTCAATACCTTTCAGTAACCCAAATAAAGAGCGTTAAATTTTCTTTCTCCAAGAAAATTGCTCTTTGGGCTCCCTAGAAACAGTAGGCGTGTTTGGTTTTGCTAGTTTGAATTTAGTCAAAGCAAAGATGGCGTCGAAACAGCACGTGCTCCGCGAACGCATTGTACGGTTCTACGGAACTCATTTCCAGCAAGGAAAAAAGTTCACGGTGGCACATTTTAAGGAAGAAAATGTACCTGTCAGTACGGTATATCGTATCCTGGGTTCCCTGAACGAAGAGCGGAAGATCGGAAGTGGTCGTCCGATGACGATAATGACGAAGCAGAGGAAGACATCGTTAAAGAAGCTGTTTGACAACAAGGACGCAACCAGCCTGCGTGACGTCGGTCGGAAATATGGCTGCTCCCACGTATTGATCCATCGGACCCTCAAGATGGAAGAAATCGTCTGCAGGAAGAAGACGAAGTCGCCGGAGTACACGGAGGAGCAGATTGAGACGGTTAAATCACAGTGTCGGTGGATGACCAAAAAATACCGCTGGACGACGAAAGCTATTTTCCGCTGTCCGAAACGCATATTCCAGGAAATGATAATTACTACTTCAGCGACAAGTCATCCACACCGCCTGAAGTGAAATACAAGTTCAAGCACAAGTTTGAAAAAAGGTTATGTTGTACATCGCCATTTCCGACCGGGGCATTTCAAAGCCTTGGTTTAAGCCGAGCGGTCTGGCAACCAACCAACAAATCTATCGAGAAGAATGCCTCTATAAAATCCTGCTGCCGTTCCTGAACGAGCATCACGCGGATGGGAAGTACGTCTTCTGGCCGGACAAGGCGTCTTCCCATTACGCCAAGAAGACGCTGGCGTATCTTGAGGAGAAAAAGATACCGTTCGTGCCGAAAGATCGTAACCCAACAAACTTGCCCCAGTGCAGCCCAATAGAGGATTTCTTTGGCTCACTCAGTGCCCTAGTGTATAAAATCAATTGGAAGGCCAAAGACACGAAGCAACTGACTACAAGAATCCGGAATTGTATCCGGAAAATGGACGTAAGTGCCGTACAACGTTCTTGTGATAGCATCGCGACAAAGTTGCGTCGAACAGCAGACCACGGCCCTTACTCAAACATTCACTGACATTTCTTTGAAGAAAATACATTATGTTATTAATAAAAAAATACTTTTTTTTATATGTGATTGGAAAAATTCTCATTTTTTATTTAACACCCGTTAGTCTGTTTTACAATAATTGTTGTGTCCGATGTAGCGTAACTACTCAGCATCGTCACTATCCTCTCATCTTTCCACGCTAATAATCTTTTGTTTTTACTGAGAACCGTTATCTATCATCCATAGGAGCTCCATATTAACTCAGCAACATGTTCATTAGACATTAAGATCAGTGTAAACTGATACACGGTTGAATAAAGTATAAGATTAGTATGGTATTTGCTGTAGTGGCTGAGAGCAGACAAACGACCGCAAAGGGTTAATAGCCATTTAATTCAATCCCCTTATGAGATGAGGTATCCCGAGACTCGTAAATAATGTCAACATAGGGTGAAAAAGGGTGAAGAGCGCCCAAGGAAAGCAAGATGTCAAAGTTGCGAATGAATGCAATATTGATATTATATTCATGGAATGGCATTCATCGCCGACATCCACACAGAAATCTTGTTGATGTCCTCGAGTGCTCAAGACTCCACATTTCGATGCGACAAATACGACAAATAGTCTTGCACTTTCTCGTTGTTGGCGAATTTTTGGCCGTTACTCTAGCCTCAATCTTACCTACTGCGAATTTTTCTAGTTCCCAAAAATGAAGTCTCCCATCACTGGTATCCGTCATGGCTACTGTATGTTAAAAAAAACTTGACGGCCCGACTTCATTTCGCAAAAACCATCATAAACAAACCGGTTACATTTTGGCTGAATTCATCATGATTCAATGGATTTGAATCCGGCGGAAAAAGGTAAGTATGGCGTCCACATCAGCAAAAACTCAATCCCAAATATACTGCGAAAACTGTGAAGCATGCAGAAGGCAGCATAACGATGTGTGTTGCGTTTTTTTGGCATGGCACAATATCTATTGCGAAGATCGATGTCAGGTTGAACCAAAATCCTCATGAATGCATTTTTCAGGTACATATAGAACTATATGCTGAGAAAACATAACATTGAGATGGTTTTTTATGCACGACAATTATCTAATGTCATCATTCAGCTCGCGCAGTCCGAAGACATCGGTCGCAAATTTGTTCGCGTCTATCATACAGTGGAGATTATACCGTTATCAGTGGCTGGTGAAGTTATTTCGCCCTAACGGGGTTCTCTTTATTGCGCGAGTGAGAAGAGCAACAATCACAACCAGCGTGAGGAAGAAGTTCTCCACAGCGGGCGCGGTGCGTGTGCCGTATCATCGCTGTGTGTGCTTTATCATCGTCATCGATTCCATCATCGTGTCGTGGTGCGATTTACCGTTGCAGCTGTACCGAGCGATTGCCACGCGGTTCGATTGGGACACCGTTTCATTTCATTCGCATTGGTGTGCGATTTAGGTATAATATATATATATATATATATATATATATATATATATATATATATATATATATATATATATATATATATATATATATATATATATATATATATATATATATATATATATATATATATATTAGGTTTAGGAAGATAGAAGAATTCAAAATTGTATTATTTTATATCTGCCGTAATGGCAGAAGGTCAAGTTGAAATGGAGATTGAAACTACTATTTCCTCCTCACTAGCTACAACGGGGGCTGGGAAGTCGCTCAAACGCGTTCCCCCCTCAGAAGATGTCTCTTCAGAGAAAGAGTTAATTAACCTCAACAAGCCCCCCTCAAGAAAATTGGCAAACTTTTCCTCTTCGCCCCCTCAATCACCCGCTTCCGTTCAACTCCCGAACTTGCCTCCCAGTCCTACTGATCCCGCTCCCGCTCAACAATCGACCTCGTCCTCCCCCTCAGTTGTTTCCTCTCCTCGTGTCAAGGTCTATCCAAACGATGCACCTGGAGCTGGTCCATGGGTTGTTTTTTTCCGGCCCAAACCTAAAGGAAAATCTATTAATGTCATTCAGGTTTCGAAAGATCTGGCAAGATTTTATTCCTCCGTGGTCGAAATCTCTAAGGTTAGGCCGAACAAACTGCGTGTTGTCGTGAGTGATCGGAAACACGCAAATGCAATTGTGATCGACGAGAGGTTCACCCTAGAGTATCGTGTCTACGTGCCCTCCCATGACGTAGAAATCTCGGGGGTGGTAACTGAAACGGGTCTGACGTGCCAATTGATAAAAGAAGGAGTTGGTAAATTCAAAAGACTCCCTTTGGTGGGCGTTAAAATTTTGGACAGTCGCCAACTAGGTAAAGCATCCCAAGAAGAGGGAAAAACGAAATTCACGCCGTCAGACTCGTTTCGTGTAACTTTTGCTGGTTCGGCCCTCCCTGACTACGTCATGGTGGACAAATTGAGACTGCCTGTGCGACTCTTCGTGCCAAAGCCCATGACTTGCAACAAATGCAGGTCAGTTGGTCACACTTCAGATTATTGTGCCAACAAGGAGCGCTGTGCAACTTGCGGAGAGCAACATGTGGGGGAATCCTGTAGTGCGACTGAGCATAAGTGTCCATACTGCGGGGGATCCCCACACGTGCTCTCAGCTTGTGAAACTTACAAGAGTCGCTGGGAGAAACAGAAGCGCTCTTTGAAGGAACACTCAAAACGCACTTTTGCGGATATTTTAAAGGGCGCTTCTCCACTGGCCCAACAACAATCAATCAACACTCAAAATGTCTTCGCCACGTTGCCCGTTGACGAAATGGAAGCGGACACAGCTAACGGGGGCACACCGTTCATTTTCCAAGGGAATCCCCGGCGCAAAAATGTGACCACTCTCAAAGTTCAAGGACAAGCCCCACCGGTTATACCCCCTGTTAGCATGTCTAAAAAATCGAGTGCAGCGGACAAGCAAAATCAGGTTCCTCCTGGTTTCCGTGGGAATGGTTCACCTTTGAACGGCCCAGCACTCGAGGGGACATCAAAAACCCCAACTGTCCCTGTTTTTCCGTCTAGTTCAACTTCCCAATCGGGATTTATAAAGTTGACTGACCTTGTGGATCAAATCTTCACGTGTTTTAACGTTTCCGACTCCATCAGAACCATTGTCATCTCAATGCTTCCAGTGTTAAAGACAATTTTGCAGCAATTGATACAAACATGGCCCCTCCTTGCAATGATTATCTCTCTTGATGTCTAATTTAAATAGAGAGGTCGGAGATATCACTGTTTTACAGTGGAATTGTCGTAGTCTTATCCCTAAATTGGATACTTTCAAATTTCTAATTCATAAATCCAATTGTGATGTTTTTGCTCTGTCCGAAACCTGGCTCTCTTCTCAAAATGATCTCTCTTTCCACGATTTTAATATAATACGCTTGGACCGCGATGACAGATACGGAGGGGTACTATTGGGGATTAATAAGTGCCAACCATTTTTTAGAATTGAACTTCCACCTATTGGAGGGATCGAAGCTGTTGCTTGTCATGCAAACATCAGAGGCAAAGACCTCTATATTGTCAGCTTGTATTGGCCTCCGAGAGCTGCGGTTAGCCGCAAGCAACTTGTTGACATGTGCTCACTCCTTCCTGAGCCACGATTGATCTTGGGAGACTTCAACTCTCACGGAACTGCCTGGGGGGAACAGTACGACGATAATCGTTCATCGTTGATATATGACCTTTGTAACAACTTCAATATGACCGTTTTGAACACTGGGGAAACAACACGTGTGCCTAAACCTCCTGCTAACCCAAGTGCTCTTGACCTCTCGCTTTGCTCGAATTCACTATCGTTAGATTGCAAGTGGAATGTAATCCAGGACCCCAACGGTAGTGATCACTTGCCAATCAAAATTTCCATCACCATTGGGTCGAATTCTTCTGAATCTATAAACATGGCATATGACCTCACAAGACACATTGACTGGAAAAAATATGCGGACGCGATTGCTCTAGCCATCAATTCCAGAGATGGTTTACCTCCATTGGAGGAGTATAGCTTCCTTTCTCGTTTGATCTATGACAGCGCGGTTCGCGCTCAAACGAAACCCATCCCAGGCTCCACTATTCGTCGAAGGCCTCCCAATCCATGGTGGGATAGCCAATGTTCCAAGCTTTATCAGGATAAATCGAACGCATTTAAAGCTTTTCGAAAACGTGCAACCATTGAGAATTTTCAAACGTATTTGGACCTTGAAAATCAATTTAAAAACTTGATCAAAGGGAAAAAACGTGCTTATTGGCGAACTTTCGTGGGAGGTTTGTCACGAGAAACGTCAATGAAAAAATTATGGAAAGTGGCCCGAAACATGAGAAATCGCTCTTCATCGAATGAAAGCGAAGAATATTCACATCGATGGATTTTTAAATTTGCACGGAAAGTTTGTCCCGATTCCGTTCCTGTGCAAAAAATTGTTCGAGATATACCACAAGATAGGTGCGATCTTGATTCCGAGTTTTCGATGGTAGAATTCTCTCTTGCTCTCCTTTCTTGTAACAATTCGGCTCCAGGAACAGATAAAATTAAGTTCAACTTGTTGAAACACCTCCCTGATGTGGCGAAACATCGCTTGTTGAATTTATTCAATCGGTTTCTGGAGCATAATGTTGTTCCAGATGATTGGAGACAAGTGAGAATTATAGCTATTCAAAAACCCGGAAAACCCGCGTCCGACTTCAATTCGTACCGCTCAATAGCAATGCTGTCTTGTATACGGAAATTGTTGAAGAAAATTATCTTGTTTCGCCTTGATCGATGGGTTGAAACGAATGGCCTACTCTCAGATACACAATATGGGTTCCGCTAGGGGCAAGGGGACGAATGATTGTCTTGCGTTGCTTTATTCAGAAATTCAAATGGCTTACGCCGAAAAAAAACAAATGGCTTCAGTATTCTTGGACATAAAGGGGGCCTTTGATTCTGTTTCAATAGAGATTTTGTCAGACAAATTACACTCTCGGGGTCTACCGCCTCTATTGAATAATATGTTATATAACTTGCTTTGTGAGAAACATTTGAATTTTTCTCACGGAGATTCGGCAGTAAGTCGGGTCTCTTACATGGGCCTCCCTCAGGGCTCATGTTTAAGCCCCCTTTTGTACAATTTCTATGTAAGCGACATTTACAATTGCCTTACACAAAATTGCAGCTTAAGACAACTTGCAGATGATGGTGTAGTGTCTGTCGTAGGATCAAAAGAATCCGACCTGCAAGAACCCTTACAAGATACTTTGAACAATTTTTCAACCTGGGCCATTGGACTAGGGATCGAATTCTCCACGGAGAAAACAGAGATGGTGGTGTTTTCTAGGAAGCATAGACCAACAAAACCAAAGCTTCAACTTTTGGGTAAACCGATCACTCATGCTATGTCATTCAAGTATCTTGGGGTCTGGTTCGACTCTAAATGTACTTATGTATCTGTATCTGAGTAAAAAATGCCAACAAAGAATAAACTTTCTCCGTACAATTACCGGCACCTGGTGGGGAGCCCATCCCGAAGATCTTATAATGTTGTATCGAACAACTATTCTCTCAGTGATGGAGTATGGCAGTTTCTGTTTTCAATCAGCTGCCAAAACACACCTCATTAAACTCGAGCGAATTCAGTATCTTTGTCTCCGTATCGCGTTGGGATGTATGCCCTCAACGCATACCATGAGTCTCGAGGTTTTGGCAGGCGTACTCCCACTAAAAGATCGCTTCAATTTATTATCTCTTCGGTTCTTCATCCGATGTAAGGTCATGAACCCATTGGTGATCGGAAATTTTGAGCAGCTGATCGGGCTAAATTTTCATTCTGGATTCATGACTTCATATCATGAATTCATCTCCATGCAGGTTGATCCTTCTTCGTATATTCCCAACCGTGTTTGTTTTCCTGACTACATCAATTCCTCTGTACATTTTGATCTGTTCATGAAGGAGAAAATCCATGGAATTCCAGATTATCATCGATCGGGGATCGTTCCTACGATCTTCAATGCAAAATATGGGCGTATCAATTGTGATAATATGTACTTTACTGATGGGTCCTCTATGAATGAGTCCACAGGATTTGGAGTGTTCAACGAATTTTTTAGCACCTCCCACAGTCTTCAGAATCCTTGCTCAGTGTATATTGCTGAATTGGCAGCGGTACACTGGGCGCTGGACAGCGTCGCCTCACGACCTGTTGAACACTATTACATTGTAACGGATAGTCTTAGCTCTGTCGAAGCTATCCGTTCAGTGAGGCCGGAAAAGCACTCGCCGTACTTCATTGAGAGAATACGAGAAATTTTGAGTGCTTTAACCAGACGCTGTTATGTCATTACCTTTGTCTGGGTCCCCTCACATTGCTCAATTCCGGGTAATGAGAGGGCTGACTCATTGGCAAAGGTAGGTGCAATTGAAGGCGATATTTATCAGCGTCAAATCGCCTTCAATGAATTTTATTCTTTAGTCCGTAAAAATACCATCGTTAACTGGCAACGTAAGTGGAACGAAGATGAATTGGGTCGGTGGCTTCACTCGATTATCCCTAAGGTTAGCCTCAAACCATGGTTCAAAAGTCTGGACTTGAGTCGGGACTTTATTCGCACCTTCTCTCGACTCATGTCCAATCACTGTTCGTTAGACGCGCTACTCTTTCGTTTTAATCTTGCCGATGGCAATATCTGTGCTTGTGGCCAAGGTTACCACGACATCGAACACGTTGTTTGGTCGTGCGAGGTGTATCTTGTTGCCAGATCGAATTTAGAAAACTCTCTTCGGGCTAGAGGAAGACAGCCCAATGTGCCGGAGAGAAATGTGTTGGCTCGGTTAGACCTTGATTACTGTCCCAAATATACGTCTTCTTAAAAGTTATCGATCTTCGTGTGTGATTGTCCTTATATCCTTATATTTTCCTTTTCCTTTTCCTTCGCGAGAAATTAAATCCCTTCTTACTAACAATAGAATAAGGTGAAATGTAAATACATATTAGATATAAGATAGGCTTAAGAATTGAGTATGATGAATGTGAGTGCGAATGTGAGTGTGAACATTGTCAACATATCCTTATATCCCTTCCTTTTCCTGAAAAAAATGTCACCCTTCCAAACTCGAGCAAACCGCGAGTAATCGGTTCTCTACTTCATTAACACTAGAATTAATGAAAAATGATTATATATACTTGTAACAATACAGATAGGAGTTTGGCTCCTTTAAACTTATGTAACTGAGCCTGTAAAAATAAACGATTTAATAAAAAAAAAATTATCTAATGTCCACTTCCAAACTTGTAAATTAATAGCTTTGAGATCAATATACTGAAGTTAGCATCCTTAGAAATGTTTTGTTGCCCTATAGAGGAATTTCAGGAATACGGAGAAAATGAGGTTTTCAACAAGATAATAATTCAAAGAATAATGCTCAAGCGGTCAAACAGTGCTTCTAGTTTTTTTTACTGAGTTGTCCATATCAACTAAAACACAGCCTATGATTGTGCGTAATTGATTACTTATATTTTGTCCAACACTGTATCTCATTTTTCTAGGTACTTCGCTAAGAAAATGCCAACCTGTTTTAAATGAAAACAAAATAAATTTACCATAGAATTAATTGTTAAATTCCCGTATTTTGTAGCACTGATGCTTAAACCCACTGTTTCTGAAACATCTCTTCTAAATGACTTTTTTCCAGACTTGAAATTTAGATGCCCTAATGTATATAACTATGAAACATTTTTAGTTTTGAGAACTTAATTGCAAAATCCATAAAACTCTCCCACCAAATTACTCAGAATTATTTTTTCAAATTATAGAAACAGCGGAAAATAGTGTTATCGTCTTGCTTGTTCTATGGTGTCAGTGATGCATGAAAATCATACCAAACCACCGCAAAAAACATTCCATATGTTGTCTTCGACAAACCATCGCCCAAGTTAGAAGCTTGTCAGTGCGAACCCCAAGATCGCAACAAAACCGCAGTTACACACAGCGAACAGAGAAACCCAGAGTACCGATCGACGGAGACGACGACGAAGATCATAATTCATTGCATCTCATTTCACTCGTCGAAGCGACTCATTAGCTCGACGGTCCCAAGCGTGAATGAAATGGAAATGTGTGTTTTTCCCCACTCGTTTCCTCATTGCCGATATGGATGGACCTGCAGTAAAATATGTACGAGCTTTTCCTTGCACGATCGTTTCTATACTCGCACTCGATCAGTCGCTTGCGGGAAAAGGAAAGCGTGAAGATTTCCCCTTCCAACTTCCAACGAACGAGGCATTTCTTCGATCTCTTTCTGTCCTTCTCCGGGAGGATTTCAGGGATTTGGGACCAAACGAAACCGTTTTCCATCATTTCGCTGCTGGTAATCGTAATGGGCATAGAGGTCTGCGAAAGTTAGTTCTGCAACGTTGACGTGAATGATTGGACGCTCAGTGAGAAGACGCGCGCGCGTAGTTTATCGAAACTTTTCGGCCTACCTGATTAGTGATTGTGTGATCGCGGATCTGTTTGTGTGAATGGGCAGACGCATACTTAATGGTGTGAAGTGTTGTGATTAATTAAGCGTTAATCGATGGTGAAGTTTGTGTGTCGGTGCTTCTTTGGACAGGGATTATTACCTGAAAGTGGAAAATGTCTGTGTGTTCCAGTTCGCCAAAATTAATTCTGGATATCAGCAATAATCAATTTGACAATTGTCAGCAACAAAACAGTGTTTGTGAGAACCTTGAGCGTTCTCCCATAATGATCAAGGTGGAGTCTTTCGATGGTTTGGATAGTTCCGGTATGAATCAGCACCACAGTATGGGACAGTACTCGCATCATCATCTGAATTCGATGCATGCAAGTGGGGATTTCACCACACTGATGCCTCCTAATTCCTCGGGACCATCGACAATTTACGTCTATCAATCACCATCGGTTGTGGCGACTCATGTCGTTCCGGTGGTTGAATGCACAAACGTTCCTCGTAGCGACATTATGGCGACTACTTTTAGTACGCCTGTGGTTTGTAAGAAACGGAAGCTAGACGCCGACTATGACTACGAATTCGATCAATCATCGCTAAGTCCCATGAACTCCAGCCACGATAAACGAAGCCGATACAATGGCACAGCTTACGGTTATCATCCCCCGCCGGAACAGGATTACAGCAACTATGCCGTCGTACCGGAGCTGGCAAATATGGACGAAGATTCATCTTCCGCCAAAATGATTCATAACGGATCGATGGCTTACTCGGATCCGATTCACTACGGGATTTACTACAACAACAACGATACGCCCTGCAGTATGGAAAACGATGGCTCGTCCATCTCGGTGACCTCTTCGCCGGTCAAACCCGGCGATACCTTGAATCACTCATCTTCACAATCCTCCTGCATGATCACAGCTGCATCGTCGCTGCCCTGCGGCAGCGCATCGCCATCGTCTTCCATCGCAACGACCGCTACCTCAACCTCACATCCGGAAGTGGATCCGATTGACCAGAAGCCGCACATCCTCAAAACCAACGGCAAGAAACCCCGCAGCAATCGGATCCGCAAGCGACACGTCCGGGAATCGATCAGCTTCGAGGAGCTGCAAACCCAGCGGGTAATGGCCAACGTTCGAGAACGCCAGCGAACCCAAAGCCTGAACGAGGCGTTCGCCTCGCTACGGAAAATCATTCCAACCCTGCCCAGCGACAAACTGAGCAAAATCCAGACGCTCAAACTGGCCTCAAGGTGAGTGCTTCCAATCCTTTTCCTCTGGGAAACAATTAAAAATCGTTCACGGCGTAGCCGCAATCAATCAGCTCGCGCTTCCGCGGTCCAACCCCCGTAATAACTAACAAACACTCGAGTCACTTCCTCGGCAAGAGCATCTTTAACTTTTCTTGTCACCGCCGTGTCAAGCATTTGAAAAATTGTCAACCAAAACGAGCAATAAATTTTCACAGACAACTCCCAACCGTCCGTGGTAATCCGGCTGGCTTTCGAGCGTCAAGTCGCTTTTCCACACATCATTCATATGATGTGTGGAAACGTAGATTATTAGTTTTTTTTCCTCCTGTCCGTTCCCGCTTAGCAACTTCGATGATGATTTGGTTGGAGCGATCGCGATTCCGATTCCAAATATCGGACGATTCCCTATGCAAGCGCCGAGCGGAGGTTTGGTTACTTTTCAGACGGACAAAGACCCGTCAAGTGCGCGCGCGCTCGTAAAAACGGTCCGCTTCCTGGGAGAAAACAGAGTCCTTTCGATGCGCTCGTAAAAGTCGGGACATGTTGCGTTGCGTTGCGTGCAGATGTTCCGCGCGCGCAAGCACTGGGAAGCCGGAAAGAGGCTGGGAATCGGGTGATCTATTTCTGATGACGATCGTGTGACAAGTTGCGAGTGCCTTCAGGCTGGTCATGTTCCAACAGGCGACACGAGAGTGGGGGAGACGAAAAGAAAGAGTTGACAGCAATAAGTTATAAAAATGTGTCTCATTATTTTTGCTTGATTTGCGTGTTTCGTTTGTTACGGCCATTTGTTTGCTCGCAAGCTGTCGAGTTGCTCTTGTTGAACATGTTTGTGTTGTTTAATGCGAAACGGAAGTCGATAATATTGTCTTGTGTGCACTTGTTGCACACAATCTGGCAAATATTTCGGTACACAATTTATGAAAAATTTCCTCCCAAGATAATTAAGAACGAATATAGCGTTATTAATCATTCTTAATTCTATGATTTGTAGATGTCTCTGTTACTGCAGAACCATAAGGTAAATGATTTTGTTTTGTCCAGTTGAAAATGTGATCATGGTTTGTCCACTGTTTCTAATGCTCTAGTTCAGCGCACCTATGTCAAATTAGGTATTCGAATATTTCAAAACATATTAATAATACTAGCTGACCAGGCAAACGTTGTTCTGCCAAATAAATTATTTCTAGTGAATATTTTGGGTGTTGAATAAAACACACTTATGTATTGTAAGTGTGTTTGAATATTTTAACGATCTTCAAAATAAATCGAATGTGACCGATAAAAAAACGAATTAAATGATTTGAACGAAAGGTTATATGATGTTTCTTGGTGTATTTCATTAACGTAACTGACATGTTTGATCTCTTAAAAGTTAAACGTCAACTGAAAAAAGTAATATAAGTTTGTCGTAAAGTAGAAAAAATGAAATATAGAAAATCAATATTTATTGCTGTCTCCTTGTTAGAAAATACGTGCATGTGATTTTCAACATGGCTTAGTTTATAACAGCTTGGTCTCGTTCATAAATTGGAAAACAGCGATACGCCAGCTAACTTTAATGGAGCTGATTAATCGGCCTGTTTGGAATCGCGTTATTTTATCGCTGTCATTCAATCGAGGAGTATTTACATCGGTAATCCAAGTTTGAAACACAACCATATTGCTTCCTTTATTCATGGATGTTTTTATTACTCTTCACCGATTTGTAGAACTCAATATTCATATATGCATATGAGTGATCGGATTTTACAATTCGATCGAAATCGACTTTTACACTCTTAAATTCGTTCGCCTTGTCGCGAAACAATGGTCAAAATAAGTCATCCGTATTTGTGGTTCAATTTACTCTCTATCTGATCTGCATAATTCCGGAAATAATTCTAAATTGTTGAAATTTGAATGAGAATTATTATTCGATTTCGTTTGGATGCTAAATTTGTTTTGAATGTGTTTGAATGCAAAATTTTGCGTGTTTATTCCACCCGAAAAACCATTACTATTTTTGCTTCATAGAAATGGAACATGGAGACCAATGTTGTTTACGTCGAATTGCGTGGCAAGGTTGTCACATTTGCTCAACTCGACTTGAACAGAACGCAAAATTGCGCTTTTTACATTCAACAGAACACAACCAACAATATGTGGGGACGAATACGATCGAGCTTCATTTTGTGTTTGAACACACGCGCAATGTCATGACAATGCATTGCGCTTTGGCCTGGCTATAACTAAAGCTGTGTCGGCGTTGCTCATGATAGTGTCTCGCAAGTGAATGTATTATTCCTCGCACCGCTTTTGTTGATTGTGTAGTAAGAATTGGCACCGCTTACGATATCTTGAATTGGCGTTTCTTGACCATGTCAAATCACCATATGATAAACATAAAAATCCTTCGAGCGCGCCCTCTGTTTGTTTCGTCGCATGTTCATAAATATTAAATCAAAATGAGAAATGATGTTCATAATGAATTAAGTATCTGTGACGTGGTCTCGTTGGTCTAATGTTTATGCAAGAGATTTTTCGTTAAAGAAACCCTTCTGACTTGCACTGTAGTCACGCGTATTCTTGAGCTTGCCACTCCAGAATACATTCAAGGCGTACTGTTCGTCATAGAAATCTCAACTTTTTACTAATAAAAATGACGCAAGTAGTACTACGTTGAGAAGGCAAACCTTGGGAACGTTAGTGCCATTGAAGAAGAACATAGCGAGGGTCGTATGAACGGTGTGTGTCAACAATGAATTCCAGATTATTGTTTTTTCTTCGCACTGAATTTCTCGTGTCACCGTGATATCATGATTCCAGCAGCGCTTGTGCTTTGGATCTACACACGTGCTCTCCAGCTGATGTTTTATCAGGGTTGATTGTCATTTTGTAATCCGAGCAAATGTGATTTGAAGAATTTCGATAACTCATTGTGCTCATTCAAAAAGGCTTCCAGCTCGTCGGAGATGCTCCCTGCTTTAGATGAATTGATGTTACTTGTGTATTTGTAGATGGATGGTCAATGAAGCGGGCGTTACGCCATTAGTCATTGAACAACTTAAATAAATTCGTTCTGTTGAAAAAAAGAACAATGGTTAAATTATTAGAATATTTTTGACACAAAAATAATAAAATCGCAATTAAAAATAGGGAATTGGGGTCGAAATTTAAGGTTTTATGTATGGTATGAAGACAAATTTTTGAAAAAAAAAATATCCAGATCTTTTTTTCTGCATAGAGCCACCCTATTCGGTATTAAATGTATGGTTATCGGTATGCTACCGGTATCATATATAGTTTACAACCTATTCTCATACCTACCAAGTATTTTGAGTATAATTTCATCAAAATATATATAACACTCACAAATATTGTAAACATCATGCTTGCACACCATTTGTATCAGATTTACTTGGCTAAACCATGTATTTAACACATTTCGATGACTCAATTCTGATCATGAGTTGTCCGATTCACTAATGTTGTTTTGTCCACATGATTGCTACAGTGGTAGACATTCGTTTAGCCGCACCCTATTTTTCCTCAATATTTTTAGAAATAAGTCAATTCTTTGTACAGTTTTGCTCATAAAAGACGATTATTGTTCATTTTCATCGAATTCATTCTAAAAAAAAAAGTATAAATTCACTTTTTGTTTTCTAAGTAATTCAAATATGTGGAATCAGGGTGGACATTCGTTTAGCCGCATCCTAAAATTTCAATAAAAGAAAATTTGTGCGGCAAATTTCGAGTCCAATCGGTAGCTAATATTTAGTATGTCCACTTCGGATCACTTTCAAAACTCGATTTGGCATCGAGTCAGGCAGCTTTTAAAGTGTTGTCATATTGATTATAGCCCAACATTCCTGAATTACTGTCCTTGAGACTGGAAATGTTGTCAAATTGTCATCCGTTTGCATAGACCATCTCGGCCAAGCTTCTCCATAGGTTCTCTTTGGGATTGCAATCGACTGCCAGCAGGTCGTTCAAGAAGCGGAATGTCCTTCTCGGCAAACCATGCCTTCGATTGCTTGGAAACGTGGATCTATGCATGATCCTGCTGAAAAAACGACATCCTCGGTAGCATTATTCTCAATATGGCCTATCAAAACGTCCTCCAGTGATTGAAGATACTTTTCGGAGTTCATTCGGGTGAAAATGGAACAAATGAGAAGCTTGCTGTGATAGGAAACGGCTCCCACACTGTCAAACTTCCGGCCCCAAAGTTTCGCTTCGATCTCACGACATTCCGTCGACTTAAATTGTACCAATAACAACTGTGACAGTCCGAACCATCCAAATTGAACTTTTTTCACCGGAAAATACAAGATTTCCCCATTCTAGTTTCCATTCCATGTATTGCCGGGCGAAAATGAGATGGTTCTGCTTATGGATGGCGGTCAATTTCGGCTTCCCTTGAGGTTTCTTCCACATGATGTTTGGTAACTCATTCAAGATGCGCGCAATATGCCTCTTCGTTACTGGAACATCCGATTCTGCCTTAATGTATGAGCAGGACATCGTTTCCAGGTTGCTTCGTGTCTTATTTAAGACGCAAAGTAACTTTGGTGTTCCCATTTGTTGGTCGTTATATCCCATATTTCTGGCATTATTTAAAGAAATTCCGTACCACTTTCTCAGATAGACCAATTTTTGTCACGATCGAGCGATTAGAAAACTTTTATTCACTGAATATCTTTATTATTTTCCGCCCCTCTTCCGTCAATAGAATACCTTTTGCCATTCCTTTAAATTCTACGTAAATCACTAATCTGACCAACTTCTTACATTGCACATCTAATATTTATTTTGTAAATTGAACATTCCCAAGTATTTTTTCAAAAAACACAGACACAGGCTTGGTGATTGTGCGAAAACTTTATTTTTATGCCCTGCGGCTAAACGTATGTCTCGGGAAAAAACGACGTTTCAATGTTTATATCCACCGATGCCGCCTTGTGTGTGTGTGTGTGATTGTGACGCACGTCCTTTCAATAAAAGTGACTTGAATATATCATCACTACAGCAAATAAGTATCCCGATAAAAAGAACGTTCCTAGTTGTTTTGTAAGTGTTTGAAGTTTTTTTTTCAAGTGCGGCTAAACGAATGTCTATCACTGTATGGCATCCGCTTGGCGCGCTGCAGTTTGTT
Organism: Toxorhynchites rutilus septentrionalis; assembly: GCF_029784135.1. NCBI lineage: Eukaryota > Metazoa > Arthropoda > Insecta > Diptera > Culicidae > Toxorhynchites > Toxorhynchites rutilus. The sequence goes on from NC_073745.1 coordinate 30,307,597, forward strand.
TTTGGTGTCCTTCGCGCATAGCAGAAATAGAGTTTTTCTGTGTTGAGTGGGTTGAGGTGAACACTTTTAAAATGTCCAAGAAAAGGCAATATTCTGAAGAAAGCATAAATTATGAATGGATCAATATGATTACTTGAGACAGTTAACTCAAGCAATAAGAAATGCGACATTTACTTTTAAATTCGAATTTTTTCATTCAAAAAAAATGATTTCTAAAACTAGACAAACCATGATAATTTTTTGGACAAACCATGATCAAAGTTGGATTAATAATGATCATAATTTCTCTTTGAGGAAAATCATCAAAAAATATATATATTTGAATAATTTCAACGCCTTATGGTAGAATTAGAAAATAGAGACTTAGGGCTTTTCAACAAACCCAAACTCGTCTTGATTATATGTGATTTTCATGAAGAAAAATCGATTTGCATTTAATAGTTGTGTGACAACACCAGAAATTGGACAAAGCAAGATCATTTACCCTATTATTTTGGGAATCTCAGGCACCAAAGATCGGAGATGAGTCCAGGCTAACAACATCGACCTCGGGCGACAGATAGTCCTACTCTCGCTGCAGAGATTGTTTCAGAATCTCCAAACTTTTCAGCCGTCTGACATTGGCTTTGACTTCAAAATCTGCTCTAATGTAAGCTGTCCGTTGAAATTAGTGATAAAACAAAAGCTGGCCGTTTTCACCCCACCAGTAGGATGATTTCAATCATTCGTAATTTTTCACGAATATATAGAACCACAGTAGGCATAGGTCGTCCGAATAAGTTCATTTGCTTACATCATGGCTTCTTCGGGGCAAGGCGCCTCTATATATACCAGGTGAAACAATCATATGAAATGCACTTTAAGCCATATTGGAATTGCTGTCGGTATTTATTTATTTATTCTTATCAACGGGTACAATTATGCCCTAATGACGATCACTTACTGAACTAAACTTACATTTTACTTATATATATATGAACGTGAAAAAAAAATTAATCGCTAATAGCAGTGGCTGTAATTGCGGAGGTGTATCGTTTTTTAAGTAATGCGCGAGACAATCCGAAATCGAAGAAACGACTGTAGCAATTGAACTCACGGCACATGGTCGACAAAGGCTCATTGTAGCCATAGTTTGTGTTAGAAAACGGTATTTGAAGGAAACTGAGAGACCTCAGGTTTCTTGTTTGCACGTTGAAATTAACCTTCTGCAGAAGCTCTGGACAATCAATATGTGATAATATCAAATCTGATATGAAGCAGGTTTTGGCAATCCTTCGACGATCATGCAGTGTTTCTATTCCGATAAGTTTGCAGCGATTTTCATAGCTGGGGAGATTATGAGGATTACTCCACGGTAGACGGCGCAATGCAAACCTCATGAACTTCCGCTGGACAGCTTCCACACGTAGAATACCGTTTTGGTAGTAGGGTGCCCAAACAATAGAGCCGTACTCCAATAATGAGCTGACCAGGGCACAGTATAAAGCTTTTATCCAATAAATGTCCCTAAAATGTTTGGTCGAGCGAAATATAAAGCCAAGTGCTTTAGATGCTTTAGAAATTATGTATGCGCTATGCTCGCGAAACGTAAGCCTTGAGTCCAGTATGATTCCTAAGTCCTTAACACAGTCAACACGTTGTAGAGTTATGCCTTTAAGCTTATAAACATAATAAGCTGTTGAACGTTTACGAGAAAAGGATATTATCGAGCATTTGTTTGGGTTCAAAATCATCCTGTTCGCGTCACACCACGCAGCAAAGGTATTTATTTGTGTCTGAAGAAACTCAGCATCAGCTTCACATTCAATCTGATGGTACAGTTTGAAGTCATCCGCATACGATAATTTCTGGCACTCAAGAGAGAAATTGATGTCGTTGAGGTAAAGTAACAAAATATATGGTCCGAGATGACTTCCTTGAGGAACTCCTGAAGTAACCCGAAAGGGCTTCGAGATAGTGTCACCAATTTTCACTGAAATTTTTCGACCTGCCAGATATGATTGCATCCAACCCAGAAAAGAGCCACTGAAGCCAAGACATTGAAGTTTGGCGATTGTTATCTGGTGATTTATGGAATCGAAAGTTGCTGAAAAATCAGTGTATATCGCATCGATTTGTTGACGCGACTGTAGAGCCCGTGTTATTGAAGATGTGTAAACGATCAAATTCGTTGATGTGGATCGATTGGGAATGAATCCATGTTGCTCTTGGACTATGTAGCTTTTACAGTAATGAGAAATACAATCCAGTACAATTATTTCGAACAATTTCGAAAGCAAGCAATTCCTCGATAGTTTTTTACATCCTTTTTGCAACCCTTCTTGAAAACAGGGAATATGAAAGAATTCTTCCATGTTTTCGGAAAGATGCCACTCTGGATGGAGCAGTTGAATATGATGCTTAGTGTTTGAGACAAACTTGTCGAGCACTTCTTCAGAATAATGGCGGGAATGCCATCAGGTCCAGGATTTGTAGACTGTTTCAGCTTACTGCATGCTGCGTCCACGATATTGGGACTGATCATAGGAGGTGTTACAGGCGAATTAAACTGGGGCGTGTTATTAACTGCAGCGGTGATTTGATCATGATCAAGGTACTCTTCCACTAAAACGCTATTGAACTGAACTCGGAACAGTTCGCAGATATCTTCTCTAGTCGAAGCTTCAATGTTGTCGCGCACCATTACAGTCGGTAGTCCGGACTCTCTCCTTTGGTCATTAACAAATGACCAGAAACGTTTCGGGTTGCTTTTCAATGAAGATTGCATGCGGTCCTGATATTTGCCGAATAATGAACTGTTTAGACGTTTATAATTGTTGTTAGCTATTGTATAACGTGCTTTCCACAAAATACATCTATTTTTAGAATATTTCTTTAAAACGAATCGTTTAGTTGTTTTTAAGCGTTTCAACTGATAATTTGACCAAGGTGGATGAAGGGTTGTACGATTCCTTTTTTTCGGAACAAATTGGTCGATGGCATAGAGCAACACATGAGAAAAGGTTAGAGTAGCTGCCTCTAAATCTGAGTAGTCTAAAATTTCGTTCCAGTTCATGCTCAAGAAAAATCTATTCATTGATGAGTAATTAGCTTTCCTATAATCGTAATATACTGATTCTGTCGTGCGTGCGAATTCGGCTGGATGTGGAACACGTAACGGAATGAGAAGCGGAGGGTGATGAATACACGATTTCACCAGAGGAGAGGGCGCCTCAATCACAGCTACGCACGGTATGATTTCGGTACTGGTAAAGCATAGATCGAGAATCTGATTATTTTCATTAGGAACTCCATTTGTTTGGCATAACCCAGCAAAACTGAAACTGTCTAGAAGATGCACGGTTTGGCGATTCATGGTTGACCGTACAGTATCAGGATAGAAGTATTTCGAAGAACTATTGATCCAGCTAATGCCCGGTAAATTGTAATCACCAAGCAGGAGAATGTTGTCCTTAGGTTCCATTTTTCGGTTATCCAGCCAAGCGATGAAATATGCTGATCAATCACTGATAGTTCGTTGGTTAGATCGGGTGGAATATATGCAACTCCGATAAAGGTGGTGTAGAAGCGAAGTGGAACAGCAACCCAGATCTGTTCTATAAACTGCATCAGAACGCTGCCGGCGGCTCTCTAGAAACTGTTACGAGGCTTATTCGAACGTTGCCTACTATGTTCGGCTTTCGCGAATTTATTTGAACTCGCATACTACTCTCGCATGTGAAAATGCAAAATGGCGTATCCTAGCAATAACAAAACAAACAACCCCCGCTCCACAAACCGTAATCCCCTTCTTATTGAAGTGATGATGTTGCTTCACCTGTTCTACATTGATATAAGCGCCTTGCTCCGGAGCAAGCGCTTCGCGATTCGATCCTCCGTGTTCGAAACGAAAACTCCGGTCCACCGCACAGTGGGGCGACTCCATACAAAGGCTGGCCAATCACAAAAAGTGCCGTTAAAAGCAAAAAAAAAAACATGGTATTTACTTAATTTCCGGATGCTGAACACGAATCTGGCATCCATTTTTTTTTTATTTCGGGTCGTCCATAAAGCACGTGATCCAATTTTTTGAGGTTTAATGGCACTCTCCCCCAGTAGTATTTTTTACATACCATCGATGGGGATAAAAATGGGTCAAAAAAGGTAGTTTTCGAACTTTTTGTTTAATAGCTATCGTAAATTAGAGTGAAACACAATTCTGATAACGTATAAATGTTCTCTAATGATGAACACTCGTAAGTGTTCAAGGAATTGTTGAATAATATTAATTTTTTACTAAACTACGATTAAGTGAAAGTTGACCCAATCTAACCCCTTAGAGGGGGTGACAATGGGTCAAAGTAGTGAATAATACTTTCTATTAAGCATTGTGTTTAGAGATCAATTTCTCAATAATTTCGGGATGATTTAACTTAAATGATTATTTGAGTTTCGAAAATAGTGTCAATCCACCTAGAAGTGCCGTGGAAATTTTTATATACAGCCAGGTATGGGCAAAATCGCATCGAAATTTGTTCAGCAACACTCATTCACAGATAAAACTAACCCTTCTATTCTACGTTTATGCCTCACCAGGGCTAGTTATTTTCGAAGCTAATAAATGTGATTGAGTTTTATTCATACAACTCTCACTTCCACTACAGTCATTTTCGGTGGATTAATTTCAGTGTATCGGGGTGAAGTGGAAACGAAATATTCTCTACGCATACAGTAACATTGATTCTTTTGTTTCGTTCCTTTACTCTTTCGTTCTCTTACAAGTATAAAAGCAGAAGCTTTCACTGACGATTAAAACTGCTTGAACGGGTTATATTTATTTTCATTTCGCATGTTAGAGGATGCTTGCTGCTTTCAAACGTAAGTTTTATTTTACCAAAATGGATCGTCGCGGATCGTGTTCAAAATTCTTCAATTACCTGTCAATAACATGTTTCTCTGTTATTTGGAATACATGTTTGTTACAGAAAATGTAATAAAATGAAAGACGGCACAGATCGGACTACTCCTTTCTCGAGTTTTTCACTCTCTCTAGGAGTGAAAAGAATAGTCCAATTTGAGCTGTCTTTATTTTATTATATTTCCTGTATCAAACATGTGTTCCATGTTACGAAGAAGCATGTTATTTGCAAGTACGCTGGATTTTTTTTATGCGTTTTTAGCGTGATATTTTTTACGCTATTCGCTCAAAATTACGCGATTTTTTTATGCGATTTGCTTGAAATTATGCGATTTTTTTACACGATTTGCTCGAAATTACGCGATTTTCGACTAGGTCTGCGCTTTCAGCGTGCCCACGCAGAATTGCGAGTGCACGCACAAACGCATACACAATGCCGGAAGCACGCGCACGCACATACCATTGGGTGCACAAACACGCACACACACGCGCAAACATGCACAAACATGTGCACAAAAACGCGAGCGCACACAAACATACAAATGGACGCACAGGTGCGCACAAACGCGCACACACAAGCACATACACGTGCACAAACGTGCACACGCACACACACCCACACATGCCCATGCACAAAAAAACGCGCACACCTGCACACAAGCAAGAAAAAAACACGCGCAAACGCACGTGCACACGCGCACACAAACACGCACAAATGCGCGCAAACACGCCTACACATGCCCGCGCATAAAAAAAGCGCACACCTGCATGCAAGCAAAAAAAAACACGCCCAAACGCACGCGCACACGCGCACACAAACACCCAAAAAACGCGCGAACATACACAAACACCCACACAAATACACGTGCACGCACACAAACATCGGGCTGTCGAATACTCGGCTATCCGGATTCGAAGCTGACCGGTATCCAGTATCCGACCAAACCACTATCCGCTTCATCACTAATTTCACACTGACAACTAGCGCCGATAAATAATTACTCCTGCAGGCATACTACACAACCCTCACTGCACAGTTTTCATTAGTTTCAGTGAATAAGTTTCAAATGCAACAAGGAAACATTCATTTCTATACAAACTGCCAGAATACATGGATGCTTCAAATTAATTTCCAAGTGACGATTTCTAACGTCGCTTTTGTTTGCAGAATGAAAGGAATCAAAATGAAATGAAAGGAATATGTACGAAAGAGACGAGATATTTTTCTTATTGTGCGTGAAAAGAGAATAGATATATTTTTAGCCTGCATGGTTCTGGTTCTGTTCTGAGAAGCGATAGACACATTATTGAGTGACGATGTGCTAATTGAAGTGAAATTGTCAGGCCCTGTGCCTCACTTTAATTGAGACAGAAAACATTCACCTATCCTCTTCGCAAAGTTCATTCTCAATTCGATCGGAAAAATACTGGCTCGATTCCGCTCATCTATTCTCAGAAAATTTTGCATTCCCTCATTTGCCTCTCGGAATGACGTTGGATGGTGATAGAATCAAATTGGAAACCTTTGCCAGCGAGTGTCTTTGTGAAATCATTCGTTTTTCACTCAAATAGCAATCATTGAAGCCTCGATCGCGGCAGTAAAATATAGGAAGATAGTTGAAATCGAGTTGTTTCCTGTGCACTATTGCAATGGCAATGGCAATGGGAAAGGTAGATTCATGTGCACTTGAATGCTAACAAGGAAAGGAGTGCAAGGGGAAATAAAATCATACATGCACGCAGATTGAGTCTATTTGGACTCACTCGTTATTTTGTTTCGTGCGATCCTTCCAAAGGAGTATTCATTCATTGAATGTTGTTTTCCACTCTATGTTTTGTTATGTTCACTCTCAGACCCGAATGAAAATGGTCGGAGAGTGAAAAATGATTAATCGTGCAATCCTACGATTACATGCTGCATTCTTTTCGCCATGAGTATTCCAAGCAGATTTAAGAGTGATTTATAATTCGGTGTGGAGAAATGAGCGAATGCAGTTTTCCATGCTTGTATATAGCCATTCCCTATCAAACCGATATAGTGGTTCTCAGATTTTCGTGAAAAGTGGTAGTTGTGTTCTTTATCGCAAAACATTAGACCCGTATTTTTTATCATTATGGTGATCATTTCCATTTTTGGGTTGCCCAAAAATAATTTTTTTCCCTTTTTTCTCAAAAATGACTTTTTTAAATTCATAACTTTTGAACTACTGTACCGATTCGGATTATCTACAAATTAAAAAGGTGATCATTTCCATTTCAAGGTGGTCCATATCAAATTAAAGCCAATCAGTCTCTTTTCGGAAAACATTATACTTGCTGAAATTTTGGATTTAGGTCTTATTATTATTGATTGCATATTTTAATAGTTTACATTGTCTTAAGACCTATCTTTTTTATATTTTTTCTTAAAAGCTGAGATTTTTTCAGATAACATATCCAAAATTCAGAGATGCGTTATTTTGTGTTATTGAGTTATGATTTTTCAAAATTAACCGATGGTCAAAAAATTATATTTCCCAAATATAACCTTTTTTTTAAATTCATAACTTTAAAGCTACCGGCCCGATTCAGATGATCGATATACCAATTGGAACAAGTCTTGTGAACTTATCCACGAACCAAAACGGTGCTACTATGAATAATAGATAACGGTACTCAGTATGAACAAAAGTTGTCATCCGAGTTCGGGGAAAGGATTAATGGAAAACTCCATGTATTGCGGCACTGTCTAGATGTAAAGAGCATTGTTTTGCAGGTTCAAACAGAAAGATAAAAGGCGAAAGGCGACAAACTGATTATTTCGGTGATACATGCGACAGATATCACGCGCAAAAGAATTATACCAAATATTGTTTAACACGTTGACTGCCACGTCAGTCACCGGTGACTGACACCGAGTTTTCGCTCAGGCAGCGTCAGTCACCGGACTATGACAGTATATGATAATAAAGGTAACTGATATAAGCATATAACTAATATGAGCATATAAGTTTATAAGCATTCCCTTTCGAACAAAAATACATTTCACTACGATAAGAAACGATGGCCCCAATACGTTTCAAAATTTCCATAGAGTGGCTATAAAACCATGGCACTCAACGTGTTAATCATAAATACTTATCAAAAGTTTACAAAAACAAAAGAAATCTTATTCATCTGCCAAGTTATACATCACTGCTTCTTCAAGTAAAAATAATTGCGATCAGTACGACATACATGTCGAAATTTAAGACCACCACAAAGTGTTAAATTTATAAGTTCATTTAGGTGATCCGGCTAACTTTGTCCTGCCTAAAATTGATTTTTTGATATGAATACTTCTGAACATTCACGTTCGAACGCTCGTGGCTTGAATTCCAGTAAATTTATTGATCAATCTTTCAATTGGCATGTGTTACTGCTAGACACGAATGAATTTTAAAGTCTAAAATTTTATAATAGAAAATAAATATCAATCTCTAATTTGCAATTAACTCTATCAGCTTACTAAGCTCGAGAGCATTTTCAAATTGCTCATTTTTTTCCGATTTTGTTCCTTTTTCCTTCAAAATTTTCCAAAAACAAAACCATTTTTCTCACCATTACATAGATCTACGAAGGGATCTCAGCTCAAATCGGACAATCCTTACTCGAATTTGATAACCGCGGTTCATTTTCATTTTCCACCTGAAAATCCATGAGTATTAAAAAAATGGCGAAACATAAATATCAATGTCGTCAAAATCAATTCCATTAAATAAATTACCTCCAATCGGGCAAACTTATCATTGTAGAACAAATGCGTAATCATTTTTTTCAATTTCACTTTTCACTGCACTGCCCATGTTTGTATAGGAGACGTAAGCGACAAAATGAACAAAATCGACTTTTTCGCCGTTTTGCATTCTACGCAATATAATACGTTTGCTCAACATGCAGCTTTCGTACATCGTTCAAAAATCAACAATTGTCAGTATTATGTGCTATAAGCTAAATCTTCATTTGAATCACATTCTTTGTAGAGTCCGAACTTGACTGTCACGATAGTGTCTTATGACTTAGTGTTTCCTAATAGATGAATATAAGAAATCATTGAAACGCTGTTCATATAATTACTATTTTCTGTACACTGCACTGCAATGAACAAAGAGAAGCAATTGTGTTTTAATGTTATAATTACCTAAATTTCTGCATTTGAATCTTCAAGTAGATAATGAAACAATCAGATCAGTAGTAAAATTTAAATAATATTGGTTCTTAGTATTATAACTTCTCGGATTCGACATCGATATATTCCACATACTCAGCATTTACTCATACCGTTGATGTATGTCACTCCAACATCTTTATGCGATTGATCGTGATATCGGTGAATCATGTTGCTAAAATTACCAACAGTGCAGATTGCCTTTACAAAATCAATTAATTGAAAAAAGCACGAACCTGTCGTTCTTGTGATATCTCGCAACAAATCCAGAGCACATTTTCCAGCAATTTCACTAAATTTCTTCCAAACCTTCTTGATTTTATCCAATAACAACTGAAATCACCGACGGAGACGTTTTGACTATTATCGAAAATGTAAATACTAACGCTTCAGACAGAGCAACCTGGTGATTACGTCTAGATATGCGAACAAATGTTCATTGAAACGATCGATTGTCCGCATGAATAGACGTAAGCGTTGCCCGAATGAAAAAACTAATCCGCAAAATCTGCTAAGCTCTCTTTTTGCCGATAATATCCTTCAATTGGACAGATTCTTTCATTGGAAATTTGCATGGTTACGCTTGTAGGCAAAAAACAAACAAAATTGCGTTTTCCCAACACTAATGGTGTTGGTGATTACGTCTCCTATGCAAACATTGGCAGTGCAGTATATATGCGTAGCCCTTTTTTTAAATTTGCCTTTTTTAAAATATTCTTCAAAGCATTCTATCATTCTAATTTGAGTGGAGACAGACACAACAATATATAGACGACTCAAATCTGATCAGCCGTTCTCTTGTGATGATGAGTTCTACGTACGTTACGTTTTGAAGCATAATCTTAGCCTTAGTTATAATGAATTTGACGATGTTGATGGTATCCACGTAAAAATTCGCATTTACTATGCTTTAGTAGGAAAAAGATAAACAGTGATATTTATGTATTGTAAAGCTAACTGATGGCGCAGACTTTGGCAACTTTTCGCCTTAGAGTGAACATGAGAAAGCAGTATTGCACGGTACACATGAATGCCAAAATGACTCTCATTCAGACTGATTCGAATGCTATAGGAATAAAATTGAAGAGTTGGGAAAAAATATTATTGTGATCAAATCATAAGTGATATTGAATCGTTATTTTAAAAAATCTGTAAATCTGTATGGAAACCTAAAAAATCTGTAATCTGTATCTACAGATTCTTGCTTTCAAAAAGACTGAAAAATCTGTATAAATACATATTATTCTGTAGATATGGTAACCCTGCCCCCGACTTGCATGAATTTGCAATGCCAATTTCCCCATGCTCGATGGATGTAAAGTCCGTGTTAGGGAAACATATTTCAGTCGGAACAAAAATACCCCCGACTTTCATGTATAAGTCAGCGCAATCTTCAACAGCAACACGAGCGTTTCACCATTCACAAGGCCCCATCACCACCGGTAATTGCGGGATCAATCCTTAATTCTACATAACAAATTCCTTTCACACTTCACAAATTTTATTTAAATTGATTCTCTCATTACAAAAAAACAAATATCCGTCTTGGAGGCAAACGACTTTCATCACGTGCAGACATCTCTTCTTCTTCTTTTTCTGTAGGAGCTTTGTACCACTGCGATCATTAGTTTGATCTATTGTAGTGCACTCCAGTTTGCTATGTAGGCAGAGTCAGTTCGTTCCACCACTCAGGGAATAAGTGACAGTCGCACCAGAACTTTGCATATCCCCCCACGAAGGTATGACTTCCTTTATGAAGTTCCTTATCTGTTTTGGTTCAGCAGACCAAATCTCGTTAGGCATAAGAATGCCCTTTCCAAGAATTCGCAGTCTTCGTTGAATTAGTGTACTGCATTGACACAGTAAATGTTCCGAAGTCTCAGCTTCGAAATTGCAGAAACGACAGTTATCATCCGCCAGTTTTCCGATTTTTGACGTAGGACTACGTCTTTCATTTCTATACCGGGGTGTAAAATCAAAGTTTCGAAAACGAGAGCGTTACGCCGGAGACCGAGATTTTGAGTGTTAATAGCTCCTAAACAACTGAACGAAATGGTATGATAAACACTTTATTCGAAAGATAAAATGTATACGCGTTCTATACTTGTTACGTTCTGATCCAAAAACATGTTTCAATAGTCTTAAATTTGCTTTCAAAACAGGCTATTGAAATCACCAATCGGTATATAAGCGAGCGCCGCTCGGAAATCCACTCAGTTCTAATTGAACAGCGATTGGAGCATGTTGTCGCTGTTGTGGTGAAGCTCTTCATTTATCATGAAAGCGCGGATGAACGGTGTCACCAAGAGCCTGTTTGTGCACCTTAGGCCAAAAGGGAATCCATCAGGAGGAGAGTGTGATGCTACAAACGGTTCCCCGGGAAGATCTCGAAGCAGCCGCTACACACACACATACACGCACGGAATTCTTTCCGTTGGGATCGAGAAAGATCCGGAAAATAATCTGCCAGTTCCTCTAGGAATTTAAAATTACATTCATATGAAAGAGTTTATTTTAATGTTTTCTATCCATGTAACACTGTGACCAAATACATTAGGTTTTGTGATTTTTCAATCAATCGCAATCAACAGGATAGCTTCTGAAGATTATTCTTCCCCATGTAACCCGACACGCCTTCTAGGCGTGTGAGTCCTTCCTAACCGGGGCTCTGCGCAGTCAAGCAGTTGGCTTAAGCGCCACTCCCGTAAGGGAGGCCAACCGCCGTGTTTTTGGTTGCCCGGCCAATGAGAATCGAACTCCCAGGGCGGGTTTTTCTTTCTTCCCCCAAAACCCGGTTTGTTTCTCAATTTGAGCTGCGCTGTAAAGTGAACCCGAACACCGCTTGTCCAGAGGACAAGATTAAAGCCCGAGAGTGCGTGGGCCGATCCCCAAACCACAAATTTCAGCAAATTTTCCTCACTGGACCAATTAGCGAAAATATTGTCCACAACGAAGCTCGCTTCGGAGCGTAGGAGTTCAACTAACTGCAACAAAAAGGAGTCTCTTTGCAGACTCAAGACCTTTACAACAACAAAAAATCAGTTGCCGGTACTTAGGCCACACCGCTAGCCAGTAAATAACTCAGTTGAATATAAAATATTCAACTCAACATTTATTACAGGAAAACAGCGTGACGACAAAAAACTAATTCAACTCATTTATAACATAACAGAAAAATTTAATCTAACTCCAGACTCGAACATCAAATCATTGCATTTGCAGACATAGCAATTAGCTCACTACACTAAAGGCACATTCAAAAAGATTTGGTAATGGCGGTTGACTTTCTAGTCATACTGCTATGGCTTCTCCATTCACTCACATTCAATGGCTATTGTGTGTGTACTTTTGTGTGGTGTTGCTTCTGTTCTTGCGCTCTATAGCGCACCTCTCATTTATTAGCGTGTTGTGTATTATTTCCCTACATGCGCATGTTAAAAGGAAAATAAAAATGGGTACTCACTACCATGGATTTACGTGGTACGGCGGCGAAGAGCGATGAACTTCCGCTGATGACGAGCCGCCGGGAGCGCGAGAATTTTGCTGGGGCCCTCGTGTTGACGGAGAGGGCCAATTCCAACGTAGCCGTGGGGTCAGAAGTGGTGCCACCTAGAAACAACACATAAGAAGCGCACACACAAGCCATTTACCATAAAGCCACATTTTGCAAAAAAAAAGCCAATGCTTACCTCCAATTGAATATAAACTTTCACGCACTGGAGGAGTAAATTTTAAATTTAAAATTGAGCTAACTGCGCTCACTAAAAAACAAAAGAAAAAGAACAAACAAAGAAAAAAAACACAAATGAGCTACAGTAACTATGGCGTGAAAAGTACCAACTACCTTTGAACTACTCGCGATTTCACAAACGGAACTACACACTGCTGCCTCTTCCACGGGCCAAGTTGAAATGGAAGAATATTTCTTCGAAGTCCTCAGATCAGCGCAATGATCAAAAGGACCGGAACTACGCAATTATTAACGATATTAATAATACGTAGTCTTACCCTCAACCCCCTTGCCTACATCTGTCCACTTTTCAAACCTTTTCGGGCGATTATCTTTAATCTCCCGAGCGCAGCTTAAATCGAGTCGCTCGCCGGATTCCGAATTCAAATACCAAGAAAACCCGCCAAAAACTCTCCCGGTTAAGGAAACGTGAATTTCTTAGAAAAAACTCACACGAGTGTCTAAGACATTTTCTGAGACGTGTCTTGGCTAAATTGAGCCGTCGAATTACATCTGGCACTCAATTATAGCTAGCAGTGAAATCGGAAAGGGGAAAAGCATTCGCTTTGCAGTTCATCCGAAACATACACATATGAAAAGACACTCAGATTCTACACACGGGAGTTGTGTTGAAACTGACGTTCATACCCATAGAAACGAGGGGCTCAACAATACTAAAATCAGTGCAGCGCTACACCCATCAGTAGGATATTTCCGTATCCAATATTGGATGCATAAAACCTTGTGCCTCCAACGTAACGCTCTCGTTTTCGAAGTTCTCCAAATATTCATTCATTCAGAATGAATTCAGATTCAACTTCATACAAATGATCTCTTAATCAACGATAGTCCTACGTCACCCTTGCGGTTATACCATAGATATAACCCACTTCCTGTTTTTTTAAGGTGATACCTGCTCGGACAGTGTCCGGTCAATAGACCGGTTCATGTACTCAAATCTGCCTTATTCAAGCTGAGTAGGTTGCGTGTTATTCTGTTACAAGGTGTAATGAATAATTTGGATTGTCTTGGTGTTAATAGAGCTCTCCAGTTGGCTTCAATCATTGCTATTTCCCAGGTTTTGAGCTCCGATTCCATGCATGATGTAGATAATCCACAAAATGGTCCAGACCCGACGAATTTAGTTGAAGATCCTAATCTTGCTAAGAGATCGGCTTTTTCATTACCTTCTATACCGCAGTGACCAGGCACCCAGTATAGGTTTACTTCGTTAGTAGCAGCTAGTTGTTTTATGGATGAAATACATTCCCAAACTAGCTTTGACTGACATGTGAATGCTTTTACTGCATCAAGAGCTGCTTAGCCATCTGAGAAGATACAGATATTGGCATACCTGTATTTTCTAGTCAAACAAATATTTGTACATGTTAGAATAGCTTGTATTTCTGCTTGAAAAACTGTAGGCCACTGTTCCATTGGAATTGACATGTCGATTCCTGGTCCAGTAATACCAGCTCCCGTAGATTCACCGATTTTAGATCCATCGGTATAAAAAAAGAGTGATCCTGGACGAGTTTTGGGACCACCTTCTTCCCATTCGTTGTGATTGAATTCAATCACTTTGAAGGGAACACTGAAATTAGTCTTTGTTTCCTCCATACTATAGTGTTCAGTTGAAAATCTTTCAGGATTTGTAAATGCCCGTGAGATCTCCTTCTAGAAAATGTTTAATACGTTTCAGCCTAAGAGCACATTTTTCCGCTTCAAGTTGCACATATTGGTGCAAGGGTAGAAGGTATAAAAGAGCAACTAGGGCTTTGGAAGGTGCGCAAGGCATTGCTCCAGTTATTGATAAGCATGCCAGACGTTGTTGTTTATCGAGCTTTTTCTGAGCTGATATTTGTGTAGTTTTAGGCAACCACACTAGCGAAGCATATGTTAGTCTGGGTCTCACAATTGCCGAGTAAATCCAGTGAATCATTCTCGGTTTTAGTCCCCACTTTTTCCCGAATATACTACTGCAACTCCAGAGAGCAGTCTGGGCTTTAGATATTGCAGACTCCAGTTGGTCGTTCCAATTTAGTTATTGGTCAAGCATGACACCTAAATATTTGGTTCGATTTGAAAGCTCCAATTGTACACCTCCCAATCTAAGAGGTGGAATCTTATACTTTCTTTTTCTGGTGAATGTAATTATGCCTGTTTTTGAAGGATTAACACTAAGTCTTTCCAAGTTGCACCATTTGAGTGTGTAGTTAAGGGCTGTTTGCATTCTATTGGAAATAGTATACTTACATTTACCCCTCACTAAGATGATTATGTCATCAGCCATACCAAAGACTTCGTATCCTAAATTAGCTAGGTTATTAAGAAGATCGTCGACAACTAGGGACCACAACAGAGGAGACAGAACTCCTCCTTGAGGGCAACCTCTAGTTGGTCTCGTTGTTAGAGTAGATCCTCCTAATTTAGCTGTTATTAGTCGGTTGGTTAGCATGGCATGTATCCAGTTGGAGATGCACATGTCAAAACTACATTTTTTCATAGATTTATTTATAGAGTTGTAGGATGCATTGTCAAACGCTCCCTCAATATAAAGAAAAGCTGTAAGTGAGATTTCTTTAGCTTCAAAAGACTTCTCTATTTTTGAAATTAACGTGTGAAGCGCTGTTTCAGTTGATTTATTTGCTTGGTAGGCAAATTGAAATTTGCTCAATGGTCTCTTGTTCAAATACGATGATTTGATATGGAGATCAATGACCTTTTCCATCATTTTTAAGATGACAGATGTTAGACTAATTGGTCTATACGCTTTGGGAGTTACGTTTGCCAGCCTTGGGAATAAATATAACCCGTACTTCTCGCCATTTACTAGGAATGTAGCATAGTACCATACTAGCTCTAAACATCTCCGTTAGAAGAGGGACAGTGATATCCTTGCTTTTTTGTAACAGCACCGGATAAATCCCGTCTGGTCCTGGAGATTTAAGGGCTTCAAGGAATCCACTGCCCATTCAACCCTTGACTTCGTGAAGACCGCCCTAGCCAATTCATTAGCTCTATTCTCGTCTCTGATCAGACAAGATTGAGCTGTGTTGAAGACCTGTGCGTGTCCGGAAATCAATTGGATTGAGCCTGGGAAGTGTGTTTCCATCATGATACTAAGTGTTTCCTGGGAATCGGTTGTATATTGACCATTTCCTTTTTTCAGACTACCATGTCCGTTGGTAAGATCCTTAGATTCAGGTAAACTTTCTACCTGTTCACAGGTGAACTTCCAATCCCTTCTCTTAGACTTACGGATTTATTTGTTATATTCTGTTAGACAGTTTTTGTAATCTGTCCAATCAGAGGTAATTTTTGCTTTGTTGAAAATTTTTCTAGACAATTTTCTAAGCCTTTCAAGTTTTTTGTTCCACCAAGATGCATCCTTACTTGAAGTTTTTTGCTTCAGTGGACAGTTTTCTTCGAAGGTGGATTTAATATTGGTTTCAAATTCTGAGGAAACTATTTCAAGCTGTGAATGATAACTATCCCAATTTGTTTTTCTCGGATCTCTGAATTGTTCGATCAAAAGATCACCAGAATTATAATTAAACATTATATGTTTATGATCAGACAGAGATTCTTCATTTGACACATGCCAATTTTTTATCCTATCTGATAGTTTTGAACTGCAGAGTGTTAGATCAATGAGGTACATATAGAGGTGGAGCAGTAGGCGAAGTGTATCTGTATTGGCAAGCAAAATATCGTGTCGTAATTATTTGCATTCAATATGGAATAAAACATTCAATATGGAAGAAACAAAACAATGTTGGAAGTACTCACGGTTGCATGATAATTTGAGCCCAAAATTCACATGAAATCATTCAACTGGTTGTTTTTGAACAGATGGCAATTATATAGTGGTTTATTTCGATTATTCATGTGGTAAAAAGGTCCAGAGAGCAGTCATATGCTTAGTTCTCGAAAGCAGTAACATTTCCGGTGAAATTTTGATTAACTGGCGATTATTATATCACAACATACACACCGACACTGAGAGTCTTCGAAACATCAACTTCATAACGTTAAAATAATGAAACTTCGTTTGTTTCTATGAACTATGAGTGAAAATTGCACATGGAAACATCAATTTTATCCGTCTTTTTCAACGTGATTTCACAAATATTCACTTCACGCTATCACACTAGTTTCATATTCAGCTGGTGCTCTACAAAGAGGTACGTTTTTAATTGATAAATTACTTCCTGAATATACCAGTTTCATATGGATACGGTGGGCAATCAAAGATAAACACAACGACTGACGTCACTATTTGCGAAATAGTTATGGCAGCGCATGCTATGTCGCTCGAAACTCGACCATCTTCATTACCTTTTTTTTCCAGGACATTGGTGTTAGATCAAGAACTTCTTGTCTAATAGAGTTAACGAATGTTGGGCCGTTTCCTTGGTTACAAATGTTAATATAATTTGACATTAAATATTCAAGCAAACAATCAGCTCTAACATTGGTGTCGCTACTGCCCCAGACCGTATGGTGGGCATTGGCGTCACATCCTATGATGAATTGTTTGTTATTTAATTTACAATGTTGTATCAGCATAGCAACTTCAAATGGAGGAACTCCAACGTTGTCCCCTGGAAAATATGCCGAAGCGACGATGATAACGGTTTTCCCTCGGGTCGTTGGAACCTCCAATTGTATAGCCACGATGTCACGGTTGATAAATTCTGTGATCAGTACATACCTAATGTTATCCCGCATAAGAATTGCTGCTCTTGGTGCAGTTTGTGTGCTGTCATAGAGAAGTTTACATTTTTGTGTAGAGAATTATAGAACCAAGGCTATTGAATAGGAGCCACATCCAATGTTTCGTGAATGAACCTTCTGCATAGGACGCTACTTGCTCCCTTGGCGTGATGAAGGTTCACCTGAATAAACTTTATTCTCTCCAGCATTTTGTTCGTCTCCATTATGCAGGGAGAGGCTGCCGGAACCCGAAAAGCTTGTTAGGATTGTTCATGTGAGTCCCACGAGTTGCGCGGTAAAGAAGGTCAGCTACATCAGTGACCCGCTTAATGCAGTAAGGGCGGAAAATACTGTGGAGGGCGCCCCGGTGCTCCACAGGCTCCGTTATAGGCAAGGTATTTGATGAAACCCCCCATACCATTCAACCCTCGGCACGGGTCGCGTAACACCTTGGCTTAGGGGTTTATCCATTTCTTTCTTTCTATAATAACCATGGATAACAGCTATTACAATCATCCTCCTATTTTGGGGCTTTGGACCCACTGCTCTGGTTCTCAATAGTTTCAGGTTCTTTTTCGGACATGCTAGTATAGAGATCCGTCATTCGCAGGCGGAGTGCAGACACCTAACATGAGTCTTAGATGTTGTCCTTCCTTCTTATCCTCCAATTGCAGTTATCAACTTATTAACATTATAGTCACTATAGAAATCTTTATCCTTCATTTTTGATAGATACTATAATTAATGAACTTTTTTGCAAAATTTAAAAGGCCTAATCGCATCGACGGCATGGTCAATGCTTGTGTGTTATTTGAAAGAATACTCTAAGGACTTTCAATGATACCTCACCTGATACCCTTCAATGAACAAGAGAATTTGTTGTCTTCATCGAGTCTATTGAAAACGAAAACAAGACAACTTTTTGGATCTAGTCGCTAGTTTTTATCTGGTCCATATTGAAATTATTAGTCATTCAAATTTTCAAACAACCATTAGTCGAATTAAGAGCATTCTTTTAGAATCAATGACGTCAGTATACATTCCGGTTTTGTCAAACACTAATGTTAATGTGATGTGGTAAATGAACTTCTTCACGACGCAGCTTCCTGTGATTCTGAACAGAAGACACTTGGCCACATCCGAAAGCCGCCTCTTTTCTTCTGATACGCTTTGTTTCATATGTGTCATGTTTCAAATCAGCCTCTTGTTCTTGTTCCTTTGTCATTTTTTGCGCCCATCTCAAATTCAAATTATGTTACAGTTGTCTTTGCTCTCCGGCTTTTCCAGCGTGAACCAACCAAGACAAAAAAAAACTCAACTAGAAAGAAAGCCGAAGCAACTCGAAGTCGAAGCAACTTGGAAAGACAGAAACGGCAATAAAAACAACAACAACAAAACGCCAAAACTATTTTCGGAGTAATATTCCACTCCAACGAACAACGAAGATGATAAACGACTCACACACCAAAGTGTGAGAAACACTTTTTACGACCCTAGTTCGCATTCATTTCGGGACCAGCGCGCTACATTATGAGTGACCATGCGGCCGCGTCGAGAATGATATGACAACGGCAGTTTGGACGGGTTTCTAAAAGCTTCCCGACGAGGTCGACGATGAAAATCCATCACTCCTTCCGGAACGATGCGTCGTTTCGCTGTCTTCTGCGCGCCAAGTGTCACATTTCGGTGGCATGTCTTGGCGAAACATTAATTGGAAGTGACTCAGAGAAGAAACGCTCCGTTCGTTTGCGTTGGGTTGCGTTGTGTGGGGGGTCATCCTCAAAAAGCAATTTTTTGTGCTTACGCTATTTGGTGTCCCCCCGAAAAACCAGGAGACGGAAAAAAGTAAACCTTCCTCCGAAGACAGTTCGTTTCTGAGAAAGGTTAAAAATTTTGAAAAGAAGGCATCTTCCAGCAGAGAAGATGGTTCCTTTGAAAAACGGCAAAGTCGGCAGCGTTCGAAATGATCTACTACTCTGGCTGATCTTAGGCGGACTCCGGGCGAGTACGAGCGCGGGAGATTTACGATACTTAAATATTCGCTTAAGTTTTATTTGAAAACTCATCAACATCATCATTATAAATAATATATCAAAGGCGCAGCACTATAAACCATTCGAGGTAAGATCGCTGGATCGGGGGCGTATGAAAGTTGGGGAGAGATGATGAGAAAAGTGTCTCCCTTCCCCGGTGGAGGCCAATTCGGCTAAATTTATATGTGGGAAAAGAGGATGAATGGGGTGGAAAGATGGGGGGGGGAAATGGAAACGGTGTTGATCATCCGTAATTTTGTTTATTTTTCCTTTCACTCTTTTCTAAATATTTCATTCCGGGAAAATTATGCTCGTAAATTTACTGGCCGCTGAGGCAGTCTGTCGTTGATTGAGGCGGTGCCGTTTAGCGATCGGCCGTGAACACGAGAATGAGATGTTCCGTCCGAAGGATGGCAATGCTGCTGGGGGAGTAACTAATGGAAAGTTGCTAATGTCTTAACCATTTTTTTTCCGAGACACAGAATGCATCTCACTATTGTGTCTATGTGGCGCCTGTATTAGTTCGGCTACAGACGTCGTTCCTTTCTTTCCACCTCATACTTTGAACATGAACCAAATAAAATTTCAATTATGCTTGCAATTATGCAATATCTTGCAGTAAATTAAACCAGAAATCATCTTAGTTTCCGCCTAGGAATGGCGGAGCAAAATCGTTCATTAGAACAATTTTGTTCAAATTCTTTCCTTTACTTTCTAAAACTATGTGTCATCTTTCTGACAAATGATGAAACGATGTCGGTTCCTTTCTTTTTGACCTTTTTTCCAGTACGTGGAAACAATTGAAAACAACTAAGTTCCAATTTCTCCCAGCTGCGTTTTGGTGCACTAATTCTAGCAATCGTCTTCCATTGTTTTCGGGTGCCGCCAGCACGGTTTGTCGTTGATATAAAACATTACTGTTGCATTTCTATACTACGTTTTACAGGTTGCATGGGATGGAGCTTGGTCAGCATAAACTCCTTCAAGTACTCTTCAGAGCTGCGATTTGTCATGACAATCAAACGATGGTACTCACCTAAAGATAATCAACAAATTTTGTACTACGATTATCTTTGGTGACCATCCCAAAGCCAGTCCAATGGTGTGAGAAAAGTATTATCACAACACTAACACATGGTGAGCTTCTACTTGACAGTAGAAAAGTGAGCTCCTTGGTGAGTGTCCTGTTGCTGAAATGTCAGAATCGGGCGACACTCAAAAGCCGAGCTGATGGTTTTGGTCTGAAGCGGACCTTACACGGTCAAATTTATTGACAATATGATGACATTTGACAGCATGATGACAGCTGAACATGGCCGACAACGCAGAAATCCGGATTTTCTGATTTTCGGGCATCAATATCGTGACATTTCATATGGATGCATGATGATGACGTTTTACCTCACGGACTTCCAGACTGAGTTGCCAGATTTGCAATCGGACATTTAATGTTTGTTAGTCTTTTTTGCGATTGCAATTAAAATTTATAAACTTCTGAAATTGTAGGAATCATAAATGAAAGCTTTTGGTTTGGAAAACTGATACAGTAATTTACATTTAATGCGACATGCCGAGGAACCACTCAGTGTCGCATTGGAGGCGATTTGACCTGTAATTGGACATTGAAGATGAGAGTGGTACAGCGTCGACGTCTGGCGGCGAATTTCAATGTGGGGCCATAATTTGGGCCCGAACTCGATGTTTACAAAAATGTATAACTAAACGTGTCGCATACAGGTGTGTCCAATTAGAAAAATGTCGCATTACATGTAAATTACTGTACCTAAAATAGCAAAATACAGTGCTTTTCGCGATACAAATCAAAACCTCAACGTAAACTGACAATGTGATGGTGAGAGAGTGAATGAAAATTAACAACGTCTTAGGAATTTTTTAACATTGAACTCGGTCATTCTTTGCGCTAGCGAGCGGGGCAGCCACTTTAGTCTAAGTTGTGTGTTTCTTCACACTCCGCTATAAAATTTGGAGAATGAGAAGATCTGGGAAAATCACAGGTGAAAAAAACATCACATGTTAATTCAAGTTACAGTAGAATCTCGATTATCCGCGAATAGTCGGGATGATGTTTAAACATAGAAACTATGTTTTATCAATACAGAAATAGATACAGATACAGATAATCGGGGTTCTACTGTCATAGTCTTATTATATATATATATATATATATATATGTATTTTTTTTCTTTCATGTAATAAATATACTATTTATCGAATAAAAACAATTGCTTGCAGATAATATAATTTGCATATATTTTCACAATCTAAAATAATCTGGCATCCCTGAAACTGAGAGGATCAGTCTGTATTTGTGAAGCGAGTATTATGATGTGTTTTTGAGAAGGAAAAACGAGTTATAAAGTGTAAATTATGAATGAAAATTAACTTTTCCAAATCAAATTAGTATTCTATGTGAATGCAAATCACTTTTTTCCTGCAAGTGGTGAGAAAATCCCATACAAAAATTGTATCTGAAACTGACGTTATATAATAATAATAAATTTTGGTAGGAATATCTGAAAATTCATAGAAAATAGGTTAAGTTACAGTTCGGACTAAGCGCTTCAACTAATTAAATAATACCAAGTAGATATATTCATTCAAATTTTACCAATTGAAAATTGCCTTTTAGCCTTCTAATCTGATGGAGAATAGGTTGGATCCCAAACTCGAATGTCACCACTAGCCATCGCGGATATTTTCGTTGTCTCGGGTTGAGGGCGATATTGACCGTGTAAGGTGGCAAAATATTGATTGAGGTTAGATCGGATGTCGAAAGCCTAGCTGTCACGATATTGAAGACACTTATTGTCAATCAGTTTGATCGTGTAAGGTGCCCATAAAGCGGACCTTACACGGTCAACTTTATTGACAATATGATGACATTTGAGAGCATAATGACAACTGAACATGGCCGACGACGCAGAAATCCGGATTTTCTGATTTTCGAGCATCAATATCGTGACATTTCATATAGATGCATGATGTTGACGTTTTACCTCACGGACTTCCAGACTGAGTTGCCAGATATGCAAGCGCACATTTAATTTTTGTTAGTCTTTTTTGCGATTGCAATTAAAATTTATAAACTACTGAAATTGTAGGTATCATAAATGGAAGCTTTTGGTTTGGAAAACCGATACTTTGAATAGCAAAATACGGTACTTTTCACGATACAAATCAAAACTTCAAAGTAAACTGACAATGTGATGGTGAGAGAGTGGATGAAACTTAACAACGTTTTAGGAATTTTTTAACGTTGAACTCGGTCATTCTTTGCGCTAGTGAGCGGGTTGTGTGTTTCTTCACACTCCGCTATAAAATTTGGAGAACGAGAAGATCTGGGGAAATCACAGATGAAAAAACATCATGTGTTAATTCAAGCTACAGTAGAATCCCGATTATCCGCGGAATAGTCGGGCAAACTCACCGCGATTAACGAATATCGCGATGACCCATTAAAGGACAAAAAAATGCAAACACGAAAAGAGATGTTTCAACATAAAAACTATGTTCTATCAATACAAAAATCAATCAACTATCCATCTATAAGGTCGTGTACACCAGTGGCTAAATAATGTAAAAGCCATGACCACAACAAAAGAGCATGGGCCTACCACTCACTAACAAATCCCGGAAAGGCCTATTGATTTACTATGGAACTCGCAGTCACGAATAATCCGCAGGGCGGATCACCCGCTCGATGATAATCGGGGTTCTACTGTCATAGTCTCATTTATGGAATATAAACATTTGCTTGCAGATAAAATAACTTGCATATATTTTCGCAAACTAAAATAATCTGGCATCTCTGAAACTGAAAGGAACAGTCTGTATTTGTGAAACGAGTATTATGATGTATTTTTGAGAAGAAAAACCGAATTCTAAAGTGTAAATTATGAATGAAAATTAACTTTTACGAATCAAATTAGTATTCTATGTGAATGCAAATCACTTTTTTTTCTGCAAGTGGTGAGAAAATCCCATACAAAAATTATGTCTGAAATTGACGTTATATTATAATAATACTGTTTAGTAGGAATATCTGAAAATTCAGAGGAAGTAGGTTAAGTTAAGGTTAGGACTACGCGCTTCAACTTATTAAATATTACCAAGTAGATATTTTCATTCAAATTTTACCAATTGAAAATTGCCTTTTAGCCTTCTAATCTGATAGAGAATAGTTTGGATCCCAAACTCGAATGTCGCCACTAGCCATCGCGGATATTTTCGTTGTCTCGGGTTGAGGGCGATATTGACCGTGTAAGGTGGAAAAATATTGATTGAGGTTAGATCAGATGTTGAAAGCCTAGCTGTCACGATATTGAAGACACTTATTGTCAATCCGGTTGATCGTGTAAGGTGCCCATGAGAGAGAGGAGCCAGCTGAATGACAGATAGTTTGTTTTCTTCTTATTATATTTACGCATTCTCATCAAGAAAATTCCAAACTGACAATTTCAATCAAGCAAGTTGTTGTCATTCATTTATGAGAAAAGTGTTCAAACTTGACGTGAAGTTTTGTTAGTGAGTACATTTGTGCGTTTTATCCCCGATTAGATTTTTGACATAGGACTGCGTCCAACAGGAATATATGGGGGGTAAAAATTTGAACACTGATCATGTAGGAAATAATAAAAGATGTACCAGGTCAGCCCACATCATGGCTTCTAGCGGCATCGGCCCATTCAAACATTTTTTACTTTTGATAATTTCGATATAGTTGTCCTAAAGAATTATTTCGATGATTTCTAAAACAAAATCCGAAATTAGAAGCAAACCGACTTTTATGATTTGTTTGTTGGTGGAGATCTTGTGTGAATTTATGGGTGTTTTGGGCCCATTTGTGACTTTTTCCGATCGTTCATTCAGTTTTCGCGAATTCTTGTATTCTTTCACTGGTTCCAGGTTGATCTATTGCTGCAAGCTCGACGAATCGATTTTTGCAATGTGGGCGATGATTGTCTATCTCCGATGCAATTTGAATATGCAGCGTTCTTCCAGGTTTTTTTACGCGGTTTTTTTTACGCGGATTTTCCAATTAACGCGGTTTTTTTACGAGATACGTATCCCCCGCGTAAAAAAACCTGTGTGTGTGTGGAATACATAAAATAAGAGCTAATCTTCCAATGGAAATAGCCAACATTGATTTCTCTCAGGTGCATTTTGAGGGAATTTTGTTTGTGTCCGATGGAAATAATACTAGGTTGACTAAAAAGGATGCTGAGTCTGCATTTTTAACAGGCATTCGGATGAAGATGAGAATTATACTACCAGTCTCTCATCATCTTTGCCATGATATTCCTGCCCATCACTAATGGACCATTCATATGCAATATTTAAATTTGACATGCAGGTTTAATCAAGGCAATAGTATCACTGAAGATCCAATCGAATTGACCGATAGTGAAGGTGAACCAATAGTCTTGTCCAAAAAACTAAAAGGGTCAAGATTCTTTCTCCCCTTTATGTGTGATATAATTTGTATACCACTTCCCATATACAACATATCTGTCGCTTCCAATCAGTCTGCGTAAATGTTGCGCTCACTCTGCCCTCCCTCACAACACCCACTTCCCGTTTGTGACATTGATGAGTGAACATTTTTTGTGCGAGTGTCGAGCAGGAATGAATTGTCTTTCTCAAGATTCATTGTACTCCTAATAAGTGCTCGAAAGATGTAATCTTACGTTGATCGCACTTGATCGAAGAAATTACAAAAAGAATATATTTGACCGCAGTATTTTGCTTTCGGGCAGCCACACCAGCAGTAGCAGCAGCTTTCTTCTTGCTGGTCGCCTTCTTCACAGCAGCAAGTTTGTTTTTGTTTTTTGCAGCAGTAACTGTTCCAAAATGATCTAACCGCTGTACGATTATAATTGAGTGGAGCTGGCACCTACTTATATACAGATTTTTGTGATTTCAATAGCTAGCTTTCAAAACAAATTTTGAGCTGTTAAAACAAGTTTTTGGATCAATAAGTAACACACATATAACGCGTAGACATTTTATCTTTTGAATGAAGCGGTTATCATACCATTTTTTTTCATCCGGCGAAGAGGGTTTATTGCTCAAAATCCTGTTTCTCCAATGTAACACTCTCGTTCTCGAAGCTTTGAACTTACACCCCAGTATAGAAATGAAAGATGTAGTCCGACGTCAACATTATTTTAACGTTGACGTCGTTAACGTCTTGCAAAAAAATGTCATGTTGAAATTTTCTACATATTTCAATACTTC
Source organism: Toxorhynchites rutilus septentrionalis (assembly GCF_029784135.1). Lineage (NCBI taxonomy): Eukaryota > Metazoa > Arthropoda > Insecta > Diptera > Culicidae > Toxorhynchites > Toxorhynchites rutilus. The sequence continues at coordinate 30,333,420 of NC_073745.1, forward strand.
CCCTTGGTTCACCGTGACTGGTTCGCGCTGACATAAGTGTGATCACAACAAACGCGAGCTGGCTCCTCTCTCTCAGGTTTTGGTGTTTCGATATTCACAACCAAGACGGGTCTATGGTACTTCTAGGCGCCTTGATTCACAACATTCGCCTCTTTGTGTTCGTTCTTTGCGACCAGGGATGTCAGATGTGAATATACAGTTTCATTTTAAAAACAATTTGAAGAATATTGTGTTTTCAGGCATGTATTTTCTTTTCATATTTTTAGGCCTCAACATTTTTAGCGGAACTCCACCATCTCAACGTAATATTACACGTTTCATTTGTATTAGTACTTAGTTTGTGGAACGACACGCAATGACTCCTTGATCCCCTCTACTCCGGATCCCGTTGGGTTTGAAATTAGCAAAATGATGCTTTTTGTAACTCGTTCGACTATGTTTTTTCGATATTTGTTTTTCATCATTACAAGGATGCTAAATTTGCAAACATGTTCGCAACTCTACTGATATTTAATTTAAGTCCTGTCTGTCCTGTAGTAGACTTATATTTTCAGTTGCACACTGCAGGGATATGGCATTTCTTCTCTTTATGACTTGATTTTCTGCGCTAAAAACCCCCAGACATTACCTTGCGATTCTCACAATTACAAAAGTAGCTGGCAAATATTTATACACATCAACATTTCAGATTTTTGTCGAAGACCTTCAAAAAATTCATCTGGCATCTTTCGAATGAAGTGGTATGTCAATCTCTACTTTATACAACTGACAGAGGTGTTAGCACTTGAAACTTTGCTCGCCAAACGCTCTTGTTTCAGAAATTTTAAACTTACACCCAGGTAAAGATTTAAATGTGATGTGATGCAAAAATACAGGGGTACTCTTTACTAGACGACATACAAATCGACGCGGTGCCCCAACAAAATTGCACCATATAGTGCAATATCTATCATTCATTCTTCCTTAGAATCGAGCAAAGCCATTATGTGTGACATCTGCATTGAGAAAGACTGCTGTTTGATAGCTGAAGCGAGACGACTTGAATGATGATGATCATGATGATGTTATGAATTATAGAGGCTTTTAAATTCTTCAGTTCATTCGCCTCTTGCCTTGTAAAAGACCAATTTGGAAAACTCTGCTAAACACTCGGTATTGAGAAAGGTTATTCGAAAGACTCGCTGTCGCTAGCTAGATGATTGATGAATTGCGAATACTGTGTTTTGAAATCGCGAATGGCTTGTTTATACTAAATGAATAGAATACGGGGGAGCTAAGAATGCAATATTATCTCTATCCACATGGCCCGTAGAAAGAAAGCTGCAATTGCATTTCAAGCCTCCAATATACGTCCGTTTTATTAGCAGTGATATTTGAATATTGTACCTCCCTCATGCATACACGGCCACAAGAACACGATAGGAAAAAGTGTATTCTTTCAATTTTCCTTAATTTAACCCTTTAACGGGCCGTGAGAACTTGGTATGTAATCAATGCAAATTCCAATACGACGACATGTTCACATGCTAAAATACACAAAATATTTTTTTTTTCAATACGTAAAACAATCAAAAACATTGAAAAAATTGGTGACAATATAGTTGCCACTGCCCGGTTAGCGCAAAATATTGGTGGCAATGTAGATGCTGCCTGTCTGACTACCGTAAAATGTTGGTGACAATATAATTGCCAAAATCCATTGCAACGACATGTTTACATGCTAAAATACACAAAACATTTGTCTCAATACGCAAAACAATCAAAAACATTTTAAAAAATTGGTGGTAATATAGTTGCCACCTGCCGTCTATCTGAAAACTCTAGGTGAAAATGATTTTTTTGTATTCGAATTTTGACGTAGGACTACGTCTTTCATTTCTATACCGGGGTGTAAAATCAAAGTTTCGAAAACGAAAGCGTTACGCCGGAGACCGAGATTTTGAGCGTCAATAGCTCTTAAACAACTGACCGAAATGGTATGATAAACACTTCATTCGAAAGATAAAATGTCTACGCGGTATATACTTGTTACTTTTTCATCCAAAAACTTGTTTCAATTGCCTTAAAATTGCTTTCAAAACAGGCTATTGAAATCACCAATCGGTATATAAGCGCTGGCATGAAAGCGCTGGTGCGCTTATTACCTGACCTGACCTGACCTGACCTGGTGGGCTTCGAGTATCGAAGAGAATCTGGAAGGACGTTATCGTTGTTGAAAAATAATCTGCCAGTTCCCCTGGGAATTGAAAAAAAAACATTCAAGCGAAAGAGTTTATTTTGATGTTTTCTATCCATATAACACTGCGACCAAATACATTTGGTTTTGTGATTTTTCAATCAAGTGCGATCAACGTAAGACCACGTCTTTCGGGATGTTTACCCAACAATTTCTCAAAAGAGAAATGGGTGTTCTGAGAAAGGATGAGCGAACGCAAAAATAATATAGACTAATTTTATGCAACAGATATTTTGTCTATTGGAAATGTAATACAAATCATATCACAATACAAGCAATGTATTATGCATTATACAACTTTCGTGTGATTGTTTTTTTTTTGCTAAATATTGTGCCTTCAACGTAACGCTCTCGTTTTCGAAGTCCCCCAAATATTCATTTATTCATTCATTCAGAATTGATTCAGATGCAACTAAAAACAAATGATCACTGAATCAACGATAGTCCTACGTCACCCTTGCGGTTATACCACAGATATAACCTAGTTCCTGTTTTTTATGCTAGTTTCAACAAGAACAACCCATGATCAGACTCAACAGGTCCTAAACGATTAATATGCATTGAAAACTTCAGCAAAATAACTGTTTTCAATGACTTTACGGGAAATTTCCTCTGGCTGCTCTAAATTGAGAGTTGTTAACACAAAAATGGCTCAAAAATGAATAGTTTTTGATTTTTTCGCGCTCAAAAAAATCAGGCATGTTGCTAGACATCAGAACAAGTTACCACATAAGATCCGAAGTGATAATTTATTGTTCAAGAAGAGAAATTAATGAAATAGTTGGTGGCAATATAGATGCCGGTACCCGTTAAAGGGCTAAATCATTCATGGGAACTGTTTTAATTGCTGAAAAAAATCAACAATGTTCGCTTTGGTGGAAATGCAAACCATCAAAATTGATTCATAGCTAAAATAAATATTAACGGTAAAACTATTTCATAGAAAACGGTGACAGACTGTTTTGATTTGTTACCATTACTGAAAGACTTATTTTAGTTTATTAATATTTTCATATTGATATTTAGATTTTTATTCAGGATTAGCCCTAATGATCGGAAGATATTTAATCTACTAAAACCACTTTTCTAGACAACTAATGTCTAGATGTGTAATGTGTAATGTGTTAAACTCCGTTATTCTCATCTCATGTTAACAAAAATATCTCGTATGTTTTCGTGATTGATACTCATACAAAATTAATATGGACCAGGCGGGCCAACCAAAAAAGCCTTATGGGCCACAGGCGGTTCGCGGTCCTCCCGTTGAGTATAGCTGTGCTAGATGATGACTCTTCCACTCGAGCCTAATTGAGTAAATGAAGAGAAAACAAAAAAAACAGAAACTTACAACTTTGCCGTGACGATGAACTACACCAAACACAGAAACCGGGATCGACAGCCCCGATCTTACTTTTGCGACAGCAAAACAAGCAATTTTCTCTACCTTTCTTCTACACAACAACTTCTGCTTCAACAAACAGATCTAAATAACGTTCGCGATTGTCAAAAATGATTGGAATTCTCTGGTCACTCACATTTCCACTACCATCATTCACCACATCCACCACTCTCTTTACGTAAAATTGTAAACAGAGCGATCGGCAGTGCGAGGCATTGGAACCTAAGTGGTGCGGACTCAATCCACTTCATTTTCAAGCAAATTCATGCATGTTTTCAAGCGATTTCCTGCAATAAATTCTCAGACCACCAGAGATGCCAGATTTACAAATATGTTTGTAAATTTACAGACATATCTGTAAAACACTTTCTATTTTTGTTGTAGACTTTTTGGATATAACAATATTTCACAGGTTTTTGAAAAATAAGAGGCTCTATCCATCACATCAAAGATATTTGACTCACCATATGACATTTTTCCACAGTTTTAATACAGAAAAGTTATTATATTTAGTTTATATCAATATACATGACGTTAGACCAGCGATACTCAACCTGCGGCCCGGCAGTCTTTCTGGTTGGCCCATCTGATGTGTATAAAGTTTGGAACTCATACACATAAGTACTTTTGCCCTGACATCATTGCAGACGAAAGAGAGGATACGGTTATACACAATTAATGAAAAATTGCATTCTATGCAGGTAAGGAAAAATCTTGAACGAAAATTGTCTCTGATAATTATTTTCTGTTCTAGATAAGATTGTTTTGCTGAAATGCAAGGAGATTTATTGAAAATAGTTAAGTTAGGGTCAGGACTATGTCTTCTAAGTATTTGAACAACATCGATTAAAAATGTTCATTCTATTTTCAACAACTTACATTCGCTTTCGGGTCTGCTTATGACGAAATATGGGTTACTGTTCGATATTGTTACCACAGACATGGTTCATAGCCGTGTGGTGATCTAAAACTTGTATAGCTTTGCATGGCGGATGGAAAATATACACTGCATTTTCTTATAAATTTCATCAACGACAAGACCGCAAGCCTTGGTGGAAGTCCAATATATCAACGAAGAAATACTGATTTTTATAAAAATTAACAACGCGTATGTATGTGTATGTATGTATGTATGTGTAGATCGTTGAAACATTCAAACACACTTACAACACATAAGTTATTAAGTGGTCCGAAAAATCAATTCTTTTCACTTTTTCCCAAAAATGACAAAATTAATTAATAACTTTTGAATCACTGAACCGATTTAGATGATCGACATATAAAATTGAAACTAATGACCTAGCCTTTTATTAAAATATATTTAACTTGCGAAAAGAATAATTATATTTTAGTATTTATTGATTTTAGTCGTTTTTTATTTTTTATGACTTTGGCACTATATTTTTTTATATTTTTTCTTGAAAGCTGAGGATTTTTTACATAACATATCTGGAATCAGAGATGCTTTTTTTCGGTTTTTAGATATGATTTTTCAAAGTTAACCGGTGGTTCAAAAAATAATTTTTCCCCCTTTGTCCAAAAATAACTTTCTGCAAAAAATCATAACATCTGAACTACTGCACCGATTTAGATGATCGATATATTAAATTGAAGCCAATAAGCCAATAAACCAAGCCAATAATATCACACTTGCGGGAAGATTGGATTCTAGTAGCATAGGTCTAGTTTAATCACATATGAATATGTTAAATTTACAAAATTATAACTTAAAACGATAATTATAGCATCTTTGATATCGAGATATGTTAGGTAAATAATCCTCAGCTTTCCATAAAACATATAAAAAAATATAGCGCTCCTATCTTTAACCGAGAAAACTATGAAAAACTAACTCAATCAATAATTACAAAAGTGAAAATTAAATTTTTTCGCAAAGGAATATTTTTTCAAAGAAAAATAACTCGTAAGCTTCAATTTGATATACCGATGACATGAATTGGTCCTATAGTTCAAAAGTTATGACTTTTTGTAGTGGGAAAAATGGGGAAAATTGTTTTTCGAACCATCGATTAATCTTGAAAAATCATATTTCAAAAACGAAAAAGTAGCATATCTGAGATCAAGATATTTTATGAAAAAAATTCTAAGCTTTCAAGAAAAAATATAAAAAAATATGGTGCCCCCTAGTCTAAAACCAAGAAAACATTAAAAAACGACTACAATCAATAATTACGAAAATAGGATCCATATTATCTGATATAAACTCTGCAAAGTTATAAATTTTTGAAAAAAGTCATTTTGGGAAAAAGTGGAAAAAATTATTTTTTGGATCACCCTCAAATGGAAATGGGCATCCTAATGAAAAAAAAAAAAAATACGAGTCTAATGTTTTGCGATAAAGAACAAAATTACCACTTTTGACGAAGATCTGAGAATCACTATATTGGATTGGCATGGAATGGTTGTATATATATACAAAATACAATCTTACGTGTATCGCGATGTACAAAGTATTAATGAATATGTGAAAATTAACGTTAAAAGACATTTCTATAGATCTGCACACTTTTACAGACTTTTCCACATTTTTAACAGACATCCACATGTTTTCACAGACTTTTTTTAAAAATCATCTGGCATCCCTTCCTTCCACTTTTTATCGAATATTTTCAAATCGCAGGAGTAAACATTTACGTGACTCTGACTTCGTTTGTTTTTATTTCGTTCGGAAAAACGTTATGTCAAAGAGAGGGGACAATAAAAATGCGTTGCTCAGTGAAAGGCTGAGATGCTCTTTCAGAGATGCAATGGTTAATTGAACAATTGACGGAAAAATGTAGTTCGTTCATTTTTTAATTTTAATTATTTTTGCCCTTGATAACAATACCTCTTTTATAGTGTTGATTATCATAAGAAAAATAACACTCCTGATCGTTGGATCTCTTTTGACATTTCAATTGGATCTTTTTTGACAGCCGTTTTGATTCAGTCCGCACTACCTAGATTGGAACCAACCGTCATTTGGTTAAGTGTCAGAAACAAATGAGTGAGCATCACTACTGAGTGTCCGGATCTCACGTGCCGTGAGAGGAATTGAGTGACTATGGTCAGCTTTTTTGTGACATTGACGGTGATGGATTGCAGCACTGGTACTCTTCGAGTAACTTTCCGCTCTAAATTATTTTCGAGCGGTTATCGGCTCGAAACAGTGAAAAGTACTACAAAAGTGATGGATTGGACCTCGTTTTGCCCCCCGCTATAATTGTAGCGATTACTTCCCAGTCTGCTTTGTTGTGCAAAATTGGTCCCAACAAATGGTGTCGACAACGGATATCGTGCCATTTTGCAATGATTTTGTCGACCTACCCTTCGTATTTGACAACCAATTATGAGCCAACGTTGGGCCAATCTGGCACCGCGTCGACCACACGCAAAACTGCAAACTGCAAAACAAGGAAATGAAAATAAAATGTAATGAGGGAAAAACCTTTGATAAAAAAAATATGTATTTTATTTCTAGAAAAAGCAATTTACACTTAAATACAATTGCAACTTGAAATACAATCATCAACTTATCGGTTATTCACTTAGTTTTATAATGTACATCTAAATATATATTCATGTTAAAAGTATTTGTAGTATATAATAATATTAATGTGAATGCCTGCTGTCGGTGGAGCGGTGGTAGGCAATGCGAGATTAACCTGAAAATAAATAAAATAATTAATACGAAAGTACATTATACGTTAGAGATAATAGGAACGATAACAAAAACGATTCCTTGGTCTAGAAAAAAACCAGAAACAAGGAACCGTTTTTACTATTAGGTCGATTCCGTTCATAACAAAAAACATGAAAACTATGCAACAAAAATAAATCATTGTACTCACCTGTATTCACTATGATGCCTGTTGAAGCTGGAGCAATAAAAGTCAATGTGAAATTAAACTGAAATAAAAATAATAAATAGTATACATGTATATAAAATATTATAGCCTATAGAAACGATATTATTTTTATTATATTACCGGAATAAATATTCGTTATCAGATAACAAATATTTATTCCGGTCACATCAATGGATACGGGAAAATTATCCGGCACAATTATTTTAATAATTCAACTGCCTCTATGTCTCTGCCGACCAATACAACAGATTTTTCTGATAGAACAGTGAAATAAACTTACTCACCTGTCATTTTTTCAAAACAGAAATTTCACGGAAAAAAACATGGACTCCAGTCCATTACTGCAGACACTGCTTTGACTCTTGTTAAATCATCTATATCTTTTTTCATTATAGAAATTTTTAATGAAATGTTTTTTTCTATTTATTCCTAGGGTGCATCTTTCTGAATTAGGAGATCAAGTTGAGAAAACTTATTTTGATGAATTATGCCCCAAATGTAAAATTTTCGTCTGTTAAATTTTCGTTTGTGGTGCCGAAACCAAAAATACCTTAGCTTTTCAACCTAATTTGAGAAGCTAAGAAATTTTCACATTACAGGAACCACTATTTACATTACAGGAACAGGAATTTGTTTTCAATATTGAGACATATTTTCATTAAAGAAAACAAATGACTTTATATTTAGGAACGAATATATCTCAACAACGAAAAGACGGTCCTATAAATTTACATCAAATTATTAAAAGCTAGAGTCTCGTTGTTCTAGGAATCTCAAAAATCATAAAAAACCAAAATTTATAGTATTCGTATACATCTAGTATGCAGCTCAATATTTTTCCTGAAAAGTTCAACACATCTTTCTGTTTCTGTGAATGAATCAAAAAGTGGTCAGGCTAATCAAAAGTTTCTGAAATTTCTGCTTTTTGCCGAATATGATATCGATAAAAAGCAGAACAAACAATGTATTACAAAAACACAAAACTATAGTTACAGTTTTCCAAAAATGATGTAAACAGTTAGAGTCTCTTTGGTCTCGATGCCTAAAAAATTATAGGAGGTTGTGTTCAAGACACGACCGCATTGTTGACGTAGAACTACGCTGTAGTTTAATTCAAGTCGCTTGTTTATAACTGCGGATATTATTTTATAATGCTACGAAAATTTTGAAATAACCATTCTACCAGTTTGGTCGCACTAAAATGTTATTTTTTATTGTAGAATCATTTGACGATAATTGTTTGATGATGCATTCCTGTGCTCGCAGAGCAATACGTGCTCGAGATAAGCGCAGCTGTCATCCTTAGTGGAGAAAGTTTTGCTACCGGCAAGCGAAACCAAATCACATACAAAATTCCAGAACGACATTTACTTTCTTGGTGACTAAATAAGCGAAATAAACTCTATCTGCACGCAAACCCATATAAATTAATGACTTATTATAGCTTATTGATTAACTTGGTATTCCTCGAACAATTTTTTGGTGTCCAATCTTAACACCTGCTTCACCATAGCGTCAGTTCAATGCATTGATGCAATATCAAAGGCACCAACGAAGCCTTTATGATGACATTGTTTATGCGGTCCGCGGCCTGATTTGAAAAAAAAAATCATATGAGCGAAATTATGAATATAGTTGAAAATTCTTCCATACAATTGGTTAGAAAGAACTTTGCGAGTTATTCTTGTTAATCGTGGGTGTCCAAACTAATCTTTTTCTGTTTTCTTTTCCGTTTTATTTCGTGCTAATTTAATCCTCTGACAATCGTTCTCGTTAGTACTCAAAAGACTTTTTCACATTTTTGGTTCTCATCTGCTCACACTCACATAAATTCATGCAAGTAACGGCAGTAAAACCGGGTTTATACGTTGTCAGTTACTCACTGGCAAGTAAACGTCAATGATCCGAACAATTACGAATGTACCCATACCATAAAATTTGACATTTGATTTGTGTAAGTCCAGTCGACTAATTTTTTTCGCAGATATTGGTGTTTCAAAGCCCATGAAATAATTCTCCAATTTTCTCTACCCCATTCAGTTTCGATGCAGAAAACATGCAGATGGATCTCATTGAAACGCAGTGTGATTTAGAGTTGCGTGCCAAATTTCAAAACCATGATGTCTTGGATTTCTACTCCAGATATGTTCCAGAAGCGCGATTTCCAGAACTAATAAAACATGCTCATTTCATTACTTCTTTGTTTGAATCCGCAAATATTTGTGAGCAATTGTTTTAGTTATGAAAGAATTGAAATCAAAGGCAAGGAACAAAATCACTGAAAGTCGGTTGGAAGACACGCTTCACATTGCTATAGGTGGGACCAGAATGCCGCGCCATGCGTCGCGTTGCGACAATTGTGCTTTGACACTTCATTTTAAATATGTGTGTTTCCATTTAGTCGAACACAATAATACTTTGCCACATTAGCATCGTTGTACTAAACGCTAACATTTGTTCTAAACTGCTTGCGCAGAATTCGCGATGACAGTGGCATGGTGTCGACGTCTGGTGACAATTTCAAATTAGGGCCATAATTTGGGTCCCAAACTCATTAGTGTAATCTCTATCAGATTAGAAGACACGAAGCCGGTTTTTAAATTCTAAAATTTGAATGAAAATTTTCACATCATGTTATTTGATTACTTGAAACACGTGTTTCTGACTTTCTTTCAACCATATGGCTAAACAATTCCAACATTGTTGCTGAATTTTTTCATCATAATATAGGGTTGTCTTCATAAACAATTTTCGTATGAGACTTTTTCACCACCTGCAAACAAAAATGTTTTTCATTTAAATAGAGTACTAGTTTGATATAGAAAGGCTAATTTTCAATCATAATTTTAATTTTGAAAACGTGTTCATTCCGACTGAAAATCAGCTATTCTTTCACTCTCCCCTAAACTAGTAAACGAAGCTCAATGCCGCCAGCGCGGATATGTCGATGTGTTGTTTTTAAAAACATTCAACTGATCCGTGGACACAACAAGAATAAGATTTTCATACGAACTTTATTTTGTTTTTGTTTACATGAAAAGTGGTGACGCGAATGCTAGATTGTGACTGCAAATCAGCAGACTGCGTCGGACGAATGTTTTAGTACAGCACACAAGGAATGACTGCTGATGAGAAGCAACGCACAACGCGGCATTCTGTTTCCACCTTATCTCTCACATTCAAGCTGATTTAGATAAAATGGCTCAAGAAAAGTAGTTCGAACGAAATCGGAATAGTGTTGAACTTCTCTCTCACCAAGTTTCATGGTCCCATCGATACTTGTTCTGTTTCCTAGCAACGATAAAGTTCGGTCTGTACGTGAAGCATGTGGCAACTGTCACGTTATTTAAATGTGGGAAACCGGAAAAAACAGATCTACGAGCTGCTCAAACCGTTTCCTATCGATGAACGATTCGTGTTCCGTACACTACAACAGTACAAAGAAACAGCTGTTGTGGGCGATAGGCCCATAAAGGGAGTCCGAGGTCGGTAGGCTGTACAATGTTATCTACGTTTTCATGAACGCGTTCAACGCAATCCTCTTCGGAAAAAAAGTGTCTATCAGTCTAAATTAATTGGTGCGTACATCGATGTGTGAGTCATTTATTGACGGCCAGATTGAAGCGAATATGTTTGGAACGATGCAAAAAATTCCTGTAGTGGTTAAAAAACGAGACTGCTCGGCCCGCGGCTATATCAAAAACTCTAATGCGGCCCGCATAGTGTCTATACCTGGCCACCACTGATTTAAACCATATACAGACTATGGGACTGTAATGTATAATATATGAAACAAATCTAAGGGAATTTCCGATTCGTTTGGTATGTCAATCGCCAGAATCCGTTTACGGCAAAAATAGTTATTAACTTTAACTTTATTTCATAAAAACGTGACCTGTTTTCTGATTTGGCACCCTTAATGAAAGACGTAGTTCTAAGCTTGAGCTTGAGCTTGGGTAGACTGTACAATTCGTAGTTGCTCTCCGTGATTGACCTGAACCAACCAAATTGCACAAAGAACACACAGAATGACGCTTGGGACTAGCAAATCATTCTAGTTGTGCAATTTTCGGTGATTCGAGCTTTAAATGGTCAATAACGACGCCGGTCACGTCCTTACAGTCACCAGGGGAAGGGAAGGAATGTTAGTATGATATTCGCCGCCCGAAGGCCAGAAGGGTCGCCTCTATAGCGTGGTTCCCTAGCGTTTATCATGAAGCGGATAGTTGTTAGTGGGCCGAGGTAAGAATCAGGATTCACTGCGGTAAGTGATGTGATTATATAAACGCTAACTAACGACCACTCTACGAAACGAAAATGTGAAACTCTGATATGTCACTACACGCGGCAGAAATTATTTTTAGGTATCCTGAGAAGGAAAACCTATAAAATTAATTGAACTCCTATATACCATCTTGATCAAAAAAGTTCACGGAATCAATACCGTGTGGCGCTTTTAGTCACCCGTTTTATTTTTCTTCTATTTTGTAGGTTGGCTCATCTGTCATTGACATTCTATGAAATTTGTAGTGGGATACACTTTAATACACTTACACTTCTAAAAGTTACGCTGTTTTGGATACATCTGCTATTGTGTATGCCTGTACAATTTGCAAAATTTGCGAAATCAATCATTATTCGTGAATATTTGACTAAAAACATCCGCAACCTCCGAATTCACCTGATTTGGCTCCCTGCGACGTTTCCTATTCGAACGACTCAAGAAACTAGGTTTCAGCACCCGAGATGAGATAAAATCGAAGATGGCGCTGATGGCCATACCGCAAATTGAATATAATTCTCGAGGATTGGAGCCAGGACTTATGTGTGTTGCAGTCGATGGGGAGTACTTTGAAGGGGTTGCCCCCCCTTCAAAGAGAAATTGTTGTATAGTCTTGTATGTTACATTTTCTGAATAAATTCCGGGAAGCTTTTGATCGAAATGGTATTCTAACGATTCTTTTCGCATCGTACCCATCGCACTTTTTTTATCGCAATCCAACTACGACGGTGGAGAATTCACTGAGGGAAATCTGAGAAGCTAACCATAAAACATGTTTAAAAACAACCTATAACTATAATCCGTTATTCCACACGCATAGTCTTCATTCAACCCCATTCGTAGTAACGGAGATCTTTAGGAAACCTGAGAAGGTCACCGAGAGCAATTAGAAATCAATCGGAACTGCGAATAATTCCGTAAACCATCGAGTGTATTCTTTATAGAACTTCGATTGCGACGGTGGGATGGATTGGAAGAGAGTTATGAATTAATGAATTGACTAATGATTTTAAAAAATAAAAAAAAAGAATTGAAGAATTAAAGAGTTTATGAGTATAATAAAAAATGATATGAATTTTTTGAATCTATGGATTTTAAAATTTATGGATTTATGCATCTGTGGATCTAAGAATTCCTGAGTTTATGACTCTATAAGTTTTTCACATTTCCATTCCATTACTGCAATTGTCTCCAGAAAAAAAGAAGCAAAATAATAATGAGAACACGAGAGACAAGTACACCAGAACAATTGCAATCGTTTACTGTGGAGAGAGAAGCGGGTTTAAACTCTTTAGATGGTCTACAATTTAGACTGTAAAGTAAATTAAGCTGTATGTGTGTATGGAAAAAGAAAACTTAGCTGACGCCACTGCATGCTCAGTCCATCCATTTTCGATGGCTTTCGGTTGTGATACACTCACTACGATAACCTCGCACTCGATGTATTAGACGAAGGCAAACAAACTTCGTCATGCCAATGTTTACACGTGTCGGAGGGAGAGCACTATAACGCTAAATCGATCACGCGACAACTGAGAGAGCAACAAAAACTACGAGTTTTCACTACCACAAACGCAACATCAAAATGGCTTCCCCCAATATTTCACTTCACCGTGCCATCTCAAAAATATAATCAAAGAAATTAATGAAACTATATTAGTTTCGAAATCACTAGGGCAGAGTGAACTATTTTTCGCCCATTCAAAATATGATCTCAGCACAAACGCGCACATATTCCTCGATGCGCTGCCCCCGATTGAAACTCCTTAATGAAAGACGAAAGACGTAGTTCTACGTCAAAAACAACAGAACAATAATGTCGAGATGAAGAATAGAAGGTGGGAAGATTCACGGGTTTTGGTTGTGTTAAACATTGATTGTATTAGTAGCCTGGAAGAATGGAAGTTCACATATCAGGCATACCAGTCAGTTACTCAAATGTTACTACATTGAGTGTGTCAGCGAATAAATTTGAAAGAGGATATACAGAAACGAATTACATATTTCCAAAATATATTTTTCGCATTATAAAAAAAAACAGAACATGTCACGAACTAAAATGTTTTTTTTTCATTGATTTCTTCTTATATCAGAAATAGTACTCTAATGTCTACTATGTTTGGATTTTAGAGCAACTTCATGGAAGTTTTCCTCTTGTCAGCAATTGTAATTACTTTTTTTCACGATTAGGGTGCTGAACACTTCATTCGTCTAAAACTAAGACACAAGCGGAAAACTTTTCGTCTCAATCTAGGTCATACGAAGTCAATTAAATTTAGTGCATTTGCAAGTGCATTTTACATGAAAAAGCTTGCAACCTTTTTTCCCATTCACTGTCAAGTGTTTCTCCGTCAAAGGAACAAAAGATTCTGTGACCTTGACTTTGTTCATTCACGTTTTTGGTCGACGAACGAGAAGTAAAATTGGATTGAAATTAAGTTTAGAATACTTCAATAATACTGAAATTTCAGTTTCTGCTAAAATGTAAGTTGGGCTTTTATGATTTTAATTGCTAACATTGATTTAAGAAAATAAAACTAGTTCGTTCATTTCATCTGCTTATTCTTACTTTTAATAACAACACTTTTCCTATGTAGTGGACTATTATAAGAAAAGTAACATGCATAAACAAAATTTGTGACGTCACAGATATAAAAATCTTCCCACCTATCCTTTTTCCATTTCGACCGACACGCATGGTGTCGACTTGCTGTCATTTGTTATTTTTTTACCGCGCACGATGAAGGAGTACCGCGACGTCCTAGTGAAGTTGTTTGCGAGAGGTGAGCGACCCGGCAACATATTCCGGCGGGTTGAAATCCCACGGGATGGAACGGAATTTTATCTATTCCACCATCCGTCGGTACCGAGAGACAGGTTCGGCCAAGGCCGTGCGAGATCCAGGCGGCCGCGCTCGGCGAAGACACCAGCACCCATCAAGGTGGTGAGGGAGCGGGTTCGTCGGAAAATAAATCGCTCGATCCGGAGGACCGCAGCTGACCTGGATATGTTGATCAGGACTGCCCACACCATCATGACCTGGGATACAAGCCGTACAAGAAGCGCAAGATTCACGGGTTGAAGAAGAGGCTGAACAGAACAAACTGATCCTATCGCGGCACGCACGTCAGGAGTTCGTGTTTCCTGATGGTCCAAAATGATCGGCTGTGGGCGCTGACGTTGGCCAGCATCCCCCGCCCCACATGAACATCCCGCGGTTCTGAAGCGCCGCGTCGTTGATGATTTGGGGGGCCGTATCCAGGCGTCGGAATCTCCCACTGGTGAAAATCGTGGAAGTCAACGCCGCATACAATAAAATCGAGGTCCTGGTCCTGGAGAAGGTCCTAGCGGCACTTGTGGACCAATACGGGAAGGACCATTAAGGACAGCATACTGGCCCATAAATCGAATATCGTCCAAGCGTGGTGTCGGGAGAATTTAACTGACTTTGTCCGCTCCCAGCGGACTCTATTCTCCTGGACTTCATGTATGGTCTTACATGCTGGCCAAGATGAACGAACATAAAGTGAGCACTATGGACCAATTTAAGAAGCTCGTTTCCAAGACCTGGGACGATATGCCGATGGACCAGGTGCGTGCCGCGTGCGATTCTTTTGAGAAACGTCTCAAGCTCGTCATACAGCTGGGGTGCTCCCAGCTATTAGGTCGTATGAATAAAAAAAAGGATTTATTTATTCTGCCCGTTTCCAAGTAAAGTAAACTTTCCTGGTATTTACTTGAATCCGTATAAATAAAAGTTTACTTTACTAATTTCATTTTAACGCATGTTCGAATTCGAACATAGTTTTTACTTTGTCAAACATCTGTCAACTGATTGTTTAGGTTTGGTTTCAAAACGTTTTTTTGGGACAAAGCGTGTATTCGCGACGACCAAGGAATAGTGTCGACGTCTGGTGGCGACTTCCAATTAGGGACCATATTTTGGGTCCCAATCTCGTTAATGTAATACCTATCAGATTAGAAGACACGAAGCCAGTTTTCAAATATTAAAATTTGAATGAAAAATTTTACATTATGTTATTTTATTACTTAAAACACATGTTTCCGACTTTTATTCAACCTTTTGTCTATACATCTTCAACATTGTTACTGAAACTTTTCATTATAATGTAAAGTTGTCTTCACAAACAACTTTCGTGCAAGATTTTTTTTTAAATTTGCAAAAAAAAGTGTTTTTTATTTAAACAGAATGCTAATTTGGTACGGAAAGGTTATTTTTCATTCATAATTTAAATTTTAAAAACGTGTTCATTCCGCCTGAAATCAATCAAAGTTAAACAATCCACATTGATGGCATTGAGTTTCGTTTATAAGTTTAGGGGAGCAGAACCCCTAAACTAGTAAACGAAACTCAATACCGTCAATGTGGATTGTTTAACTTTAAGCGCAAGAAAGCAGCATTAAACATAAATCGGATATGACATCAAAACAAATGAATGTGTTTTCAGTTCCAAAGTATGCTCATGAGCACACTTGATAACTACGAAGTAAATACTTGATAAATGCTGTTTTATTCATACGAAATCAGCTAAAGATCCATTTTCGAAAAGTAAATACTTAGATGTTTCTTTTATTCATACCAAACGTAGTGAAAACTTAATATCACTGCTCGACTGCTCTATTGAAGTAAAGTAAAGCTGAATTTTGTTTTTATTCATATGTCGTAAAGGTTCTCAATAAACATTACCTCAATAAAAATTGACACAGAGAATAATATCTTGTATTTTCATTTTTTTTAACACATTTTTAAAGTGTATTCGAACTTAGCACCCATTCTGCCTAGACAATTGATGTTCAGTTAATTATTTTTGTCTCCAGAAAGCTCTGCCACCTTTTATTTGCTGGTGGTCTCACTCGATGTGAGATGATTGTGCCAAAACGTTCAACATCGAGTCTCTCTCGTGGTACACTTGCATATCACAAGGCGCTAAGACTTGCATATCACAAGGCGCAAGAGTAGTGAAATTACTCTATGCGTTTAATTACCCACCGAAGTGTTTGCATTTGGTCCGTTCTTTTGAAAATTAAATCGTATGCTAAGGGGTTAAATCTTCTAGGAAAATTGGATTAATTTTTGTTGTTTTTGAAATTGTGACAAAGTAAAAAAATGGCTTTTGTGCAAATAATGTTGATAATGTGCATTTGCTGGCTGGGATCGAAAACATTCAAAACAGAGAAAAGCAAAAAATATGCGTGTAATGACTGTTAGAACTGCTTACATCATCATGAGACGCTTGCAGATGGAAATTAAGTTAAGGTCCTAACTTCCAGCGAGTCCAATGTTATCTGGGAAGAAGATGGTGTATTGTGGTAATGAGATCTCTGAGATTTCAATTCAGTTAGCTTTTATCAGAACGCTATTTTGTCCTTTTGGACCCTTGAATAATGAAATTAAATCACAACACAATTGCCATCCAAGCTATGTCAGAAAGTTTTATTATTTAATGAGATTTTGGTGTTATTTTCTTCCATGGAAATATCCAATAGGGCTATTTGTTTATTTTAAATTTTTAGTTGAAAGTTTGGTCTCGGCTTAAAAATGGAACTGAATCGTGAACTTTTTCGTGCGATGATTTTTTACGACTTTCGACGTGAATTATCACAACTAGAGTGCGTCAATCAACTTAATTTGACTTTTGGCGATGAAGCTCCATCAAAAACCACTGTGTATCGCTGGTATAGTGAATTCAATCGTGGTCGTAGTTCGCTGTCCGACGAGTTTCGTGAAGGTCGTCCAAAATCGACTTAGTGCCAGAAAACATCGAAGCTGTGCACGAAATGATTACGCAAGATCGTCATGTAACCTATTGTGAGATTGAGGCATCCCTAAGCATTAGTTCCACCAGCATATATGCGATTTTACATGAACACTTAGTTGTGCGAAAATTATGTTCACGTTGGATCCCACATAATTTGACAATCGCTCAAAAAAAAAAGGCTCGTGTCGACTGGAATAAATGCTTTGAAAATTGGTTTAAGCGCATGCAAAAGTGTATCGATCATCGTGGCGAGTACTTTGAAAAACAATAAAAATATATTCGCAGCTTAACTATTTGTTTTTGTTCCTATTCCCGAAATATAAATAGTGACCCTCGTAGTATGAAAAAAACCATCCAAAATCCAAAATCCACTAATTATCGTTTGTGTTTGACGTTTGCTTAGCGTGAGCACGTAGAATTTACCCGTTCATCAATATTAAAATTTCTCCCGTGTGTCATCAGTTTCCATCATCGTTATCAGTTTACTATAATTGCTTGGTAAGTGTTTCGCAGTTGACTATAAAAGATAATCAAGTGTAATGTAATTTTCGTTCAAAAAATTACAAAATAAAGTGTCCGAAAATTTAATTCAATCTGTCCGAAATTTGATTTTTTTATAAATAGTGTTCGAAGTTTGATTCTCATTCGCTCGATTTGAAAAGCATTTTATTCGATGATTTTTTTATGTTTTCAATCAAATAGGTACCAAAGTACAAAGCTTAAAAGTATATTGAACTAATTTATTAAAAATATCAACCAAATAATAACTGTGCATAAAGTTGAGATCTGTTCCCTGCATCATATGCCTTAAGCGTCCGAAATATGATTCAGAACGGTAGATAGTTCCAAGAAAGGTTCTAAAATGGAACTTTTGGAAGAAATTCAACTAGAAGCGTTATAACCATTTAAGAAAAAAAATGCAGTGTACTGGTCCAGTAAATCAGGGCTCGGTAATTTCAGATTCAGCTAAGGATAGTCAGGGGACTATTTAGCCATCGGCCTTCGCATTCTATTGGAAATAAGTTTTTACCTCTCCCTGTAGTTTCTCTGTTAACCTTACTCTAGGGTCATTCGGACGTTTTCGTTGCTCTCTTCACTACGACGCTTCGTGCTCATTTCATTATTCACTGCCGTGGACTACACGGCATATTGAAGTGACTTCCCCCGAACTGAATTCCTTTTTCTTTCTCATGTATCGATGTTTGAATGGAGAGGCAGATTTGTATTTTTCGTCACGTCAATTAGAATAATCATTTGCTAGAATTGAATTGACCAGAAATAAATTGACGAGCGTTAAAAGCGAGGATGACTGATGAACTAGTCATGTTGACGGCGACTGCCGAAGTAGTCCTACTCGAAGCGAAGCGACAGAGAGGAGAGTTAATTTTCACGTTTCGTCTTCGAAAATACATAATATCGTATAGCACCCAATCCGATATAGTGATTCCCAGATTTTCGTCAAATTTGGTAGTTTTGTTCCTTGTCGCAAAATATTATACTCGTATTTTTTTATTTTTTCATTAAGGTGCCCATTTCCATTTAAGGGTGGTCCATAAAATAGATTTTTTTTAACTTTTGAACTACTACCAATTCAGATGACCGAAGCGTAATAATTTTTGAAAAAGACTAGCTCATTGGCTTCAATTTGTTATGCCTTCTTGAAACTCTATCCTGTTTTGTTTCTAAACAAAAGTACTAGTACTAGTAGAAGCTGAATACCACTGAATTAATTGAAAGAATGTAGAATTTCGAACGCTTTAACCCCTCTCTTTCATGTTTCAGGTAAACGCTCGCTTTCGTGCTGTTTTCATATACCGCTTCCCTAACTTACTTAGTGATCAAACGATCACACCTTGTGTCACAGATCCGTCTTGAAATGAACAACAATCTTGATGTGTCAAATTATTTGACGTAATATGTCCTCAATTACGATCTAATAAGATGTACCGTTGAATGATAGTCCGCTGCGTAGTATTTTTCGTACTACTACATTGTTTATATAAATTATAAGTTTATGTGACCCTCGAGCTGCACCTGCCTGATATCGTTTAGTTCAATTTTACGGTAGTGTATATCGTAAAACCAACGATTGTTATACCCAATTACGGCTTAATCCGTCGTGATAAATAAAATCAGATTTTTCGTATTTTACGCGATTTCAGATATACACAATGTATGCTTTGAATGACGTTATAGAGTATGCCAAGTTATACGATTTAATGATTACTGGGTACACTCTTACACTCTAGTTAGGCGCATCATAAACCACCCGAAATATAGGGTTTATGATGCTGTATATACGCTAATTATACGATTTAATGTTTGCTAGGAGAATCTTCTGCTAAATTGTATATCGTTTCCAATTTCGACATTTCACACGATTCATAGTTTACTGGGCCTCTTGTCTTGAGTTTTAGTTTTATTTTTGCAGCATATTGGTTTATTAATTTATACATAAAGTGATGATCCGATCTTTGACAAAGCTACTGAAATAATGTTGCTAAGCGCAAAACTCGAGGAAGGCTCTTCCGATTTGGCCTGTCTTTATTTGGTTGTATTCATTTCCGCCCAAGGAATGGTTAACACGTTCGTTGCCTAACGCGATCCGGTCGAGTTTCTCGCGGGGCCCAACTAGCTGATAAATTTTTAAACGAGGATCAAATTTCGTTTGTAGGAAACTTTTATATGATCTAGCATTTTGGTAATGTCATATAACATGAGTTTATAAGCAAAATTAGTACAAACCATCCGTAACATAAATTTATAAAAAGTATAGTATAAACATTATATTTGGATGGTTTTGATTTTATGATTACTCTATATATTCTTTATTTATATTGAGGTGCATATTCCATCAAATTTCTTTTAAAAGCGACGAACGTGTTGAAAATTGGAATCGTAATAGGCCGTCTCAACGTCATATTACTTGCTTCATTTATTATAAGTACTTGGTTGAGATTTCAATGCCAATAAAACGCCTTGACTGTATTCTTAGAGGCGAGTTCGAGAGTACGCATGTACTAGTGCAAGTCGGAAGAATTTTTTTAGGATAAAACTCGACTCGAGCGAGAATCGAACCCGCAACCACCGACATGGTGTGCATGGCGCTAACCACGCGATCACTGGGCCACAAGTAGACATTGTAGTCCAATTGAAATTCGCGTTGATGGCATTGAATTATGTTTCCTTCGGTGTGACGTGAAGATAATAATGATTTTTCAGGTAAAACAACGCACTTTAAAGATAAAGATTATGAATCAAATAACTTTTTCGTATTAAATATGTATTCATGTGAAAGAGTAACATGTTTTTTTTTATTTTGTATTATAATGATGAGTGGAAATATTATGAAATTTTGGAGTAAGTAGTGTCAGAGTAATTCCCGTTCTGGCCGAGGGATTTTTCGTCAACGAGTTTCTTCCGACTTGCACTGAGGTCTCGCGAATTCTAGAGCTTGCCAATCCAGAATACATTCAAGGCGTGTTATTCGGCATAGAAATCTCAACTGAGTACTACTAATAAAAATAACGCAAGCAATACCTACGTTGAGAGGGCAAAAGTTCCACTGGAAACGCTAGGACCATTATATAAAAAATATATAAGCAAACAAGCAATAAGCGATTCTGGGATTTAGCTCGCGATCGTTCTCTGATTTTCAACTCGAATGACGTGACTATAATCGAGGGACTCAAAATGAAAGGGGTGTAAGTGAAATCATCTACATCGACTCTCTCTTTTGGTCATAACTTAGCTGCAAATACATTCCCAGCTGTATTTGAAAATGTGGAAGATAGGTCAGAGCCTCATCTATCGGATTCTATGGCAAACTTCAAATTGGAAAGATTTTGCAGTTGAGTTACTAACTAAAGAAAAAGTTGATGAAGAGAATTCGATCAAATCGCTTACACCCCTTTCCTTCTGAGCCCTTTAATTATCATCGTATGATATTAGAAATTGTGTATTCTTTTGTGATCGACTGGTATATAAAATTTTTACAAAAAATTTTTAGCTCCCAGGAATGGGGTGACTTACTGAATAAAGTGGGTGAGGTTGTTATCTCACGACACTCGCAGCGCAGAATAAGGGAGATCATGCCACCTATCGGAGAATCGAACATAGGTTCGCGCAGTCGTACAAATCAAATCCTCGGACAACGTGCCGATGAGAATCAATATCTTCGAGAATATGTTTCATGAATTCGTGCAGGACTAACGTAAGAAGAGCGAAGCGCACATGCATCTGTTGAAGATTTCTACCGCAGCGCAAAAAAAAATAATAAAAAATAATAATAAAAATAAAAAATGTCGGTCATCCTTAGCACCTGCGCGATTGTCCGACAATTTCTCGGTCAGGACTGAAACAGCACGAGCATGCAGATACGTGCATTCCGCAGAGCCTAGTCCCCCTTTGGCATTCAGAAGCCCGGGGGCAGGTGGAAATTCTGGCTAGGTTCGCCTAGTTAAGAAGTGAGATAAGTCTGCCAAAAAAAATAAAAAATAATAATATAAAATTATTTTCAGACACAATTCTCGTTCAAGATTCTTCAAGCATTTGGAAATAACATGTTTCTCCGTTGCATGGAATACATGTTTGATACAGAGAATATGACAAAATAAAGACAGCTCAAATCGGATCATTTCTTCCTCGGGTTTAGGGCACACCAACACATTTGGCCTTCCATTTTTGTTTATATAGATAGAAGATATAGGAATGCGTTATTTCGTCTGAAAATCCTTTTCCACCTTCAAACAAAAATCAATTTCGATAGCGCAAATATCGAATGGACTAACAACGCTTATTATGATGTAATTTTCGTACATGTGGGAATTAAATTTTCCGAATTTTCAGACCTTCCTTCAGATTTTTCCGAATTTTTTTCGGTTTTTCTCCCCACTATATTGATCTACGGGAAGATACGAATACAACAAAATAAAGAAGGCTAAAATCGGACCATCCCTTCTTTGGGTTTACGCTTATCAACAGATTTTGCCTTACATTTTTATTTATATAGATCATTATTATCATCAAGTAGCTCTTGGCAAATTCGTGCCATGTATACTTATTATGTCTAGTTCGGAATGTGTCTCACATTTTAATAATTTTGACAAAGCTATCTGTTATTGCGTTGTGACAAACTACCGCAAAAGAATTTTAATAGAAAAGCAAACTATGATTCCCTGTCAAACAAATATTTCCCAGCGTTACAACACCACTTGACACATTCCATAATCGTATACAATTCAAATAGAATCAACCATAGTTACTCACCGAAGATTGATGACAGCCGAGAGAAGACACTGAACCAACTCGCGCCATGTTATTCTTCTATACATCATCAGCCAAAAAGTACAACACAAAACGCAACCAATTATGATGAATATTTAACACATGTTCCGCGTTTTTTCCAAAGACAACATAACCCCCCTTTCTGCACCGGAATGCCCTGGTAAGATCAGAGCATCGCAGTAAGCTATGGGTGCGCGAGTTTTCCTTTGTCTTTCACTCTGCTCCCCAAAAGATTTCAACGGATAAACGTTGGGTTTAGTGGTTTTACTTTATGATATCATCACGGATCGAACCGAGCAGACGACGCAAACAAAAAACTTTCCCACCGAAGCGCAACCATGTTGACCTTACGTCATCACCATTTTTTTCTTTCTATTTGTTGGGTGTGTAAAAGTTGTCTTATTGCCGCGCGAGGGATTAACGCCTGCTGGGATCGATCGCGCGGAACAGGTCTTAAGCCGTATTATGTTATTTATAACCTCAGTGACTTGTCTTCCTTTTTTGATACTTTGAATATGGTTATAATTTTCGCTCACCATATTTTTTTTTTCCTTTCCATCATCTTGTAGGTACATCGACTTCCTGTACCGAGTCCTATCGAACAACGAACTGCCACCGATGGATGAGGCGCAGAAAACTCTGCTCAGCTCTGGCACCGGAGGTTTGCAGTTCAACGGGAGTGGCATTTTGGCGCACGAGAAGCTTAGCTACCTGTTCAGCGTGTGGCGCATGGAGGGTGACTGGAGCAATGGCAGTAGTTCCGGAAATAGCAGCGGTAAGGAGTGACGACTTCGGTAGTTACTCATTCTCCCTGTAAAGGAGAAAAGAACAAACATTGAAAGTATTACCCAGGACTAAACAGTTACGTTCCTACAAAGCGGTGAGAAGATGTGTGTAAACGATGAGAAAATAATGTTGTCAACAGCTTCGTCCAAAGAAATGTGGAATACATGTTAGAGGTTCTGTTTAAGCTAACTACGAAAACTATTCCAGAAATTACAAATGTATAAGTATAAGTATATGTAAGCGCTAAAAGCCAAGAATGCATAATGTGTTGTTATAAACTACAAAATAAAGAATCGTTCGTTTTGACTAGGTCACAAATGGACTGATGATTTGCGATCGAATATCGAATTTCATAACTATATGGTACATTAGGTATGGCCGCTTTAGTGGAGACTCTAAACATGGGTCATAGCAAATCTCCATTCGTATGCATTTCCATTTAACGTATGCCGTTCATTTTTCTTTTCATTTATTTTTTTTATTTTCTCGAAACAAATGTTAAAATTCAAATAAGTTGTAAGTGTCTTAAAAGTGACCTAAGACTGTTTCGTCGTGCCATGTGAAGTTTTGGAGAAAGTCCAACGAATAAAATGTAGATAAACCGAAGTAAAGTGCCCAAATTTGTGTGTGATTCCATCACATCAAAATATTGTAAACTATTCGTGAGAGTCAATGTTCGTTGTCCGAAAATTCCCGATGGTCATATACGGTTTCAGCGCTCTTCAAGTGATCCAGTCCTTCGCACATAATCGTGGTACTCGTTTTTAAAGGTCAAAAGTTGTTATTTAATTCTCAAGGAAAACAACTTTAATTTCAAAGGAAAAACATATTAATGGTAGTAACATCATAAAATTACTATAAACGAACGTATTAGAATTCAGAATTGATCATAAATCCAATTTTGTATTTAGTTAACAAAATTTTTCAACATTCTCAGAATGTTCAACGCCACTCGTTCTTCGCACATGTTTGCAGTTTTAAATTGTTCCAAAATATCGTCTGCCACTGTTCAGTAGTCTTGCTGGAGTCCCACAGATTGATCAGCTCGAATCTTTTTTTTTTTCATTCCAATAGATCATATAATCGATTTTTTAACAACGTGAAACCGGTGATTTCCGGTAAATTTTATTCTCTAATTAAGGTTTTATTTTATTATTTTATTAGGTAGATTTTCGAATGGTCCTTTCAGGGTTATGTGAGAGATGTTTTTTTATCGTCTAATTGACCTATACTATGCTTCTAGAAGACTAGAAACGAATTAATCACAATGTTTCGAAATATAAACAAAGAAGCAAAGCGTTCCAGCAGGAAGCAAGAGCATGGTTTGTCCACTTCTCCGGAATCAATGCAGTCATAAAAGAGTAACTTTTCTTTAGAGCAACATATGTGTTCGAAATAAACGAAAACCTCGTACCGTCTCTAGAATTTTGAAAAAAAATCAAATTTTGTTTCTTTCATATTTATGTAGTTTAGGCATTCAAGAATATACCCTAGAAAGCACTTATCAAAAATCCAATTATTTGTCGAGTTAGAGTCATTTTAGTAATGCGGTATCTAACCTGGTACGGCAATAACAATGAACTTCAAACGAGTTTTTCTCGAAACTAGTTTCTTCAAACTGGCGTACACGACATCTCAAGTTCTACTGAACCGATTCGGGTTGAATTTATATGGATACATTCTGCAGACATCTCTCTATCGTTACTATTGTTACTGTTACTATTTAAAAAATTGTAAGGGGTTGTATCTAGGACACGATCGCATATTTTTGACGTAGAACAATGCAATTATATTATGCAATCCATTAGTTTCCCACTTCGAATATTATTTCAGAATGCATCAAAATTTTTGTAATAGATTATGTTCTTCGTTACAAATAAATCTGATGAACGTCCTTTTACATTTGATATGATGCCTAGGACTACTGAAATATGTGAACGAATGAATTGTCAAACGATCATTGTATTTTACATTTCCCTCTGACATTATTGCACATCTCATGTTTACGTAGTTGTGCTCCCGTGGCCGAGTGGTTAGCGTCATAACTAACATGCCGGGTGTTCGGGTTCGATTCCCGTTCTGGTCGGGGGAATTTTTCGTCAAAGAAATTTCCTCCGACTTGCACTGTGATCACGCGTATTCTAGAGCTTGCCACTCAGAATGCATTCAAGACGTGTTATTTGGCATAGAAATCTCAACTAAGTACTAATAAAAATGTCGCAAGTAATACTACGTTGAGACGGCGAAGTTCCTCTAGGAACGTTAGTGCCATTGAAGAAGAAGAAGAAGATGTTTACGTAGTTCTCGAACCGCGAAAGTTCATTCACCTCTAGTATCCCAGTCTTCTCAGTTTAAAAGTACGTTTTAAGGAAACATATTTCGGTCTGCACAACGAAAAGCGAGTACAGAAGTACTCAACACAAAAAATACCCCCAACTTGCATGTATTTGCAAAGCGGATTCCCTCAGGCACATTATTTTGAGGTCCGTGTTAGGGAAACACAGCCTAATGGGAAATGAAAGTAGAAGGGTCTGAACCTAGGGGCGTAGACTGTGATTGTTCAGAACACATGGTTATTTTAAATGTAATTTTTTTCATTGTTCAGAAATCTGTTAGTTTAACTTTTTTGAAACTCTAAATAGTAGCCCTGAGAAGGGCCGTTCGTTGTTTGTACTCATAACCTTCAAACGGTTCATAACGAACAAAGAAAGACAATAAGCTTCTGGCAGGTTGTTGAACTGTCTAATTGAAAATGATTAATGGATATCAGTGGGACACATAACAGTTTGGAATGGTAGATGAAGTATATGTGAATCGGTAAAAAATTATATCGTCATTGATTACATTGAATATGAAATTTATGGGGAAGAAACGAAAAAACAAGTTGAAAATACTGACGATTTCGTGATATTTTGAGGTAAAATACACATGAAATCATGAAGTTGCTTTATTTGGATAGCTATGGTATTGTGATTTCTTTCCATTGTCTTATTCTTATTATTAGGCATCGAAAGCAGTAGCTTTTTCTGTGAAATAATGTTCGTTTGCAGACTATCACAATCATGTCGTATTGGTTCTACTGCTCAATCTATCATAGAAGGAATTGGATCATTGAGAATAATGAATAAAGGGTGTGTCACATCAAATTGCATCACGGAAAAAACGCTGTAGAAATTCGCCCAGTAGACCGATCCTTTTGAAAATTTTAGACAGTAAAATAAAAACTATTAAACAACTTTTGGCATTTTCTTTTTATTCATACTTCGAGCCCAAGCCCGTATGCTCGCACCTTCCTCTTTACCCCGTCCATAAGGTTCTGTACAACGTCAGGTTGTAGTTTTTTTTGAACAGAAATCCATTTTCTCTTGAAGTCCGCCTCCGATTTGACAACTTTTGGGTTCTTCCGGAGGGACTGCTTCATAATCGCCCAATATTTCTCTATTGGGCGAAGCTCCGGCGCGTTGGGCGGGTTCATTTCCTTTGGCACGAAGGTGACCCCGTTGGCTTCGTACCACTCCAACACGTCCTTTGAATAGTGGCACGAAGCGAGATCCGGCCAGAAGATGGTCGGGCCCTCGTGCTGCTTCAATAGTGGTAGTAAGCGCTTCTGTAGGCACTCCTTAAGGTAAACCTGCCCGTTTACCGTGCCGGTCATCACGAAGGGGGCGCTCCGCTTTCCGCAAGAGCAGATCGCTTGCCACACCATGTACTTTTTGGCAAACTTGGATAGTTTCTGCTTGCGAATCTCCTCCGGAATGCTGAATTTGTCCTCTGCGGAGAAGAACAACAGGCCCGGCAGCTGACGAAAGTCCGCTTTGACGTAGGTTTCGTCGTCCATTACCAGGCAATGCGGCTTCGTCAGCATTTCGGTGTACAGCTTCCGGGCTCGCGTCTTCCCCACCATGTTTTGCCTTTCGACGCGGTTAGGAGCCTTCTGAACCTTGTATGTACGCAGGCCCTTCCGCTGCTTGGTCCGCTGGACGAATGAACTTGACAAATTCAGCTTATTGGCGACATCCCGGACCGAACTTCTCGGATCACGTCTAAACTGCTTAACTACGCGCTTGTGATCTTTTTCACTGACGGAGCATCCATTTTTGCCGTTCTTCACCTTCCGGTCGATGGTTAGGTTCTCGAAGTATCGTTTTAGTACTCTGCTGACCGTGGATTGGACGATTCCCAGCATCTTACCGATGTCCCGATGTGACAACTCCGGATTCTCGAAATGAGTGCGCAGGATTAATTCGCGACGCTCTTTTTCGTTCGACGACATTTTTCCAAATTTACGAAAAATTGACAGTGAAGCATGGCCAACGTGATCTATACACTCTTATCTGATTATAAGCGAAAGCTGAAGATAAAATTCCTAAAAATTAAATTTCTACAGCGTTTTTTCCGTGATGCAATTTGATGTGACACACCCTTTATGAGTCATGAAGAATATTAATAACTCAATAAATCTTCGCATGATAATCTAATTAATTAACGATCACTGTGTGGGTGACACTTTCCTCGTAGCTTTGATGAAATCTCGCATGAAGAGTGATGCATGAAATATTGTATCTGATCACTTTAGCACCTTGCTAATTTGTTAGATAGAACGAATCATTGCACGCAATTTTGTGTTACATACAACATTCATGGGAGCGAAGTTGGAAGAAAGAATGCATAACACATGATTTACCTTCGCACCCACTCGCAAAACATACCTCTTTTATTTGTAAAATTGTTCACTTGTTTTATTATTTCCACTGTTGATGTCTCAGGCGAGAGAAATTGTGGATAAATTTGCCGTCTAATGATTTATATTATAACATGTATCATAAGAACGATTCTGCGTAATATGCATTTGAAAACTCTTAATAAATATTACATTTTTCGTTACATTTAC